>NC_140994.1:141339675-141693346 GCF_052327205.1 Somniosus microcephalus | reverse complement strand
CTCCCTACTCCCCCATTCCCTTCCCCTCCCTCCCTCCCATCACATCCTCCTCCATTCCCCTCCCTCCCTTCCCTCTCCCTTCCCTCCCCCTCCCTCCCTTCCCCTCCCTCTCCTTCCCTCCACCTCCCTCTCCTTCCCTCCCCTTCACCTTGCTCTCCGTCCTTCACCTTCCATCCCCCTCCCTCCCCTTCCTCCCTTCCCTCCCCCTCCCTCCCTTCCCTCCCCCTCCCTCCCTTCCCTCCCCCTCTCTCCCCTTCCCTCCGCTTCCCTCCCCCTCCCTCCTCTTCCCTCCCCCTCCCTCCTCTTCCCTCCCCCTCCCTCCTCTTCCCTCCCCCTCCCTCCTCTTCCCTCCCCCTCCCTCCTCTTCCCTCCCCCTCTGTCCCTCCCCTCCCCCTCCCCCTCCCATCACTTCCCCCTTCCTCCTCCTCCCTCCCTTCCATTCCCCTCTGTCCCGCCCCTCCCCCTCCCATCACTTCCCCCTCCCTCCCCTTGCATCATTCCCTTCCGCCCCTTCCATCAATCCCTTCCTCCCCTCCCATCCCATCCCCTCCCTCCCTCCCATCCCTTCCTCCCTCCCATCCCTTCCTCCCTCCCATCCCTTCCTCCTCCTCCCTCCCATCCCTTCCTCCTCCTCCCTTCCATTCCCCTCCCTCCCTTCCCTCCCTTCCCTCCCACTCCCTCGCTTCCCTCCCCCTCCCTTACCTCCTCCCCTCCTTCCCTTCCCTCCTCCCCTCCCCTCCCTCCCTCCCACTCCCTCCACTTCCCCCTCCCATTCCATCCCCCTCCACTCCACCTACCTCCCCTTCCCTCCCTCTCTTCCTCTCCTTCGGTCATTCCCTTCCTCCCCTTCCATCATTCCCTTGCTCCCCTTCCATCATTCTCTTCTTCCCCTTCCATCCCCTCCCTACCCCTCCAAACGCTCCCTCCCTCCCTTCCCCTACCTCCGCTCCCCTCCATCCCCCTTCCTCCACCCTCCCATTCATCCTCCCCCCACCGTCCCATTCCCCCTCCCTCCCTCCCAACACATTCTCCTCCCTCCCCTTCCATCCCCTCCTTTCCCTCCACATCCCCCTCCCCGCCCCATCCCCATCCCTTCCCCATCCCCCTCCCCTCCACATCCCCCTCCCCACCCCATCCCCCTCCCCTCCACATCCCCCTCCCTCCCTTCCCATCCTCCTCCCTCCCTTCCCTCCCTCCCTTCCGCTCCTCTCACCCCATCCCCTCCCTCCCATCCCTCCCCACCCTCTCCCTTTCTCCCTTCCCTCCCCTTCCCACCCCCTCCCTTCCCTCCCCTTCCCACCCCCTCCCTTCCCTCCCCTTCCCACCCCCTCCCTTCCCTCCCCTTCCCACCCCCTCCCTTCCCTCCCCTTCCCACCCCCTCCCTTCCCTCCCCTTCCCACCCCCTCCCTCCCCTCCCCTTCCCACCCCCTCCCTTCCCACCCCCTCCCTTCCCTCCCCCTCCCTTCCCTCCCCCTCCCTTCCCTCCCCCTCCTCTCCCCTCCCCCTCCTCTCCCCTCCCCCTCCTCTCCCCTCCCCCTCCTCTCCCCCTCCTCTCCTCTCCCCTCCCCCTCCTCTCCCCTCCCCCTCCTCTCCCCTCCCCCTCCTCTCCCCTCCCCCTCCTTCCCCTCCCCCTCCTTCCCCTCCCCCTCCTTCCCCTCCCCCTCCTTCCCCTCCCCCTCCTTCCCCTCCCCCTCCTTCCCCTCCCCCTCCTTCCCCTCCCCCTCCTTCCCCTCCCCCGCCTTCCCCTCCCCCGCCTTCCCCTCCCCCTCCTTCCCCTCCCCCTCCTCCTCCTCCACCCTCCCCTTCCCTACTCTCCCCTCCACCCTCCCCTTCCCTACTCTCCCCCTCCACCCTTCCCTTCCATCCCCCTCCCTCCCCTCCCCACTCCCTCCCCTCCCCACTCCCTCCCCTCCCCACTCCCTCCCCTCCCCACTCCCTCCGCTCCCCTCTCCCTCACCCTCCCCCTCCCAACCCTCCCATCCCTCCCCACACTCTCCCTTTCTCCCCTCCCCCTCCTCTCCCCTCCCCCTCCTCTCCTCTCCCCTCCCCCTCCTCTCCCCTACCCCTCCTCTCCCCTACCCCTCCTCTCCCCTCCCCCTCCTTCCCCTCCCCCTCCTTCCCCTCCCCCTCCTTCCCCTCCCCCTCCTTCCCCTCCCCCGCCTTCCCCTCCCCCTCCTTCCCCTCCCCCTCCTCCTCCTCCACCCTCCCCTTCCCTACTCTCCCCTCCACCCTCCCCTTCCCTACTCTCCCCCTCCACCCTTCCCTTCCATCCCCCTCCCTCCCCTCCCCACTCCCTCCCCTCCCCACTCCCTCCCCTCCCCACTCCCTCCCCTCCCCACTCCCTCCGCTCCCCTCTCCCTCACCCTCCCCCTCCCAACCCTCCCATCCCTCCCCACCCTCTCCCTTTCTCCCTTCCCTCCCCTTCCCACCCCCTCCCTTCCCTCCCCTTCCCACCCCCTCCCTTCCCTCCCCTTCCCACCCCCTCCCTTCCCTCCCCCTCCTCTCCCCTCCCCCTCCTCTCCCCTCCCCCTCCTCTCCCCTCCCCCTCCTCTCCCCTCCCCCTCCTCTCCCCTCCCCCTCCTCTCCCCCTCCTCTCCTCTCCCCTCCCCCTCCTCTCCCCTCCCCCTCCTTCCCCTCCCCCTCCTTCCCCTCCCCCTCCTTCCCCTCCCCCTCCTTCCCCTCCCCCTCCTTCCCCTCCCCCTCCTTCCCCTCCCCCTCCTTCCCCTCCCCCTCCTTCCCCTCCCCCTCCTTCCCCTCCCCCTCCTTCCCCTCCCCCTCCTCCTCCTCCACCCTCCCCTTCCCTACTCTCCCCTCCACCCTCCCCTTCCCTACTCTCCCCCTCCACCCTTCCCTTCCATCCCCACTCCCTCCCCTCCCCACTCCCTCCCCTCCCCACTCCCTCCCCTCCCCACTCCCTCCCCTCCCCACTCCCTCCCCTCCCCACTCCCTCCCCTCCCCACTCCCTCCCCTCCCCACTCCCTCCCCTCCCCACTCCCTCCGCTCCCCTCTCCCTCCGCTCCCCTCTCCCTCACCCTCCCCCTCCCAACCCTCCACTCACCCTCCACTCCCCCCTCACTCCCCTCCCCTCCCTCCCTCCCCTCCCCCTCACTCCCTCCCCTCCCTCCCTCCCCTCCCCCTCACTCCCTCCCTCCCCTTCCATCTTTCCCTCCCCCTCCTTCCATCCCCTCCCTCCCCCTCCTTCCATCGCTTCCCCTCCCTCCCTTCCTCCTCCCCCTCCCTCCTCCTCTTCCATCCCCTCCCCTTCCATCCGCGCCCCTCCCTCCTCTTCCATCCCTCCCTTTCCATCCATCCCCATCCCTCCCTTTCCATCCATCATCCCTGTGGTAAACCACTGTTTGTATTCCACTGTGTACATGTCTGTACATGCCTCGGCTGACTCCTCCCACGAGTCCAGGTATAAAGGTGACTGCTCCACAGTCCCTCTGTATTCTGGACTGGTCGACCACTCGAGGCACACCTTCATTCTCTTGTTAATAAAAGCCTGTTAGTTACTCGCTTAACCTCAGTCTTTTGAGTAATTGATAGCGCATCAATTTTATTAACAAGATTTTTTATAATGGAGAAGATCCTCACACCAGCATGCCTGGACTTAGACCATCGGGAGGCGGACTCATCCACCAAGTTTACTCACTGGCTTAAGTGCTTTGAAAAATTCCTGATCGCCTCCGCTGCAACGGGCAAATCGGATGAGGACGAACTGGATCTCCTGATCTCGAAAGTGAACCACCGAGCGTACTCGGTCATCCAGGATGCGACCTCGTACACGGCTGCTCTCAAGCTCCTCAAGGACCAGTACACGCGCCCAGTGAATGAGGTGTACGCCAGGCACCTCCTGGGGAGTCGTAAACAACAACCTGGGGAATCGACCGAGGAATACCTTCAGGCACTGTCTGTGCTTGGCCGGGCCTAAGGTTGTAAGGATGTAAAGGCCGCCGTGTACACAGAGGAACTTATCCGGGACGCTTTTGTGGCGGGCCACAGGTCCAATTACACCCGACAGCGACTGTTGGAGCAGAGTGACCTCGACCTCAACAAGGCCTCTGAACTCGCACTATCATTGGACGCAGCCTACCGGGGCATGGATGCCTACTCCTCTGCACCGTGGACGCCGCGGGGAACGACAGCCTGGGACACGGTAGGACCGTCTCATAGCGCCGTGCCACCCCAGCCACATCCCAGCAACGGCCCAACTACCGCAGCAGTGTCCCAAGGCCAGAAATGCTACTTCTGTGGCCAGGCCAAACACCCCAGAGCGCGCTGCCCGGCGGAAAATGCGATCTGCTCGGGCTGCGGGAAGAAGGGACACTACGTCAGCGTCTGCAGGGCCAAAGCCACGCCGAACCCCAGCAGCACCGCGTGTGGGCCGTGCGGGCCGCCATCTTGGGCCTCCCCAGCCATGTGCGAACCACCGGAACAGCAGCCATTTTGGACGCCTCCAGCCACATGGGGATCATGGACGCCGCCATCTTGGACGCCAGTCGCCATCTTGGCCCCCAACACCGCCTCATCTGATACCCGCAACGACACACCGACCCCTACGCTGGCCTCCGTTACGAAATGGTCACGAAACAATCTGCCTTTTTGACTCTGGGAGCACGGAGAGCTTCATCCACCCCGACACGGTGCGGTGTTGCTCTCTCCCAGTCCTGCCTGCGCACCAGCGGATTTCTATGGCCTCCGAGTCCCAGTTGGCAGACATTGGCGGCTACTGCGTGTTGACACTCTTCGTAGACAGGACTGTGTACGATAATTTTAAACTTCTGATCCTGCCCCACCTCTGCGCTGCCGTTCTACTGGGGTTAGATTTTCAGTGCCACCTTAAAAGTGTTACGATGGCGTACGGTGGACCCCTCCCCCCCCCCCCCCACTCACAGTCCGCAGCCAGCAGCTTCCAAATTGCCCGCCGCGCACCAGGTGCAACCTCTCCACACTCAGAGTCACCCCCCCCCCCCCCCCCCACTGTTTGCTAACCTCACCCCCGACTGTAAGCCCATCGCCACAAAGAGCAGGCGATACAGTGCCGGGGACAGGGTTTTCATTAAAACCGAAGTGGAGCAGCTCCTGAAGGAGGGGATTATTGAGGGCAGCACCAGCCCCTGGCGAGCCCAGGTTGTGGTCGTTAAGACCGGCGAGAAGCAGCGCCTGGTCATCGACTACAGCCAGACAATAAATTGCGACACCCTGCTGGACGCTTACCCACTCCCCCGCATAGCTGATATGTCAACCAGATCGCGCAGTACCGCGTCTTCTCGACCATTGACCTGAAATCAGTGTACCACCAGCTCCCTATCTGCCCTGAGGACCGCCAGTATACTGCCTTTGAGGCAAACGGCCGCCTCTATCACTTCCTTAGGGTTCCCTTTGGCGTCACCAACGGGGTCTCCGTCTTCCAAAGGGAGATGGACCGGATGGTTGATCAGAATGCGTTGCAGGCCACTTTCCCATATCTGGACAATGTGACCATCTGCGGCCATGACTTGCAGGACCATGAAGCAAACCTCGAAAAATTCCTCTGCACCGCCCAACTCCTGAACCTGACGTATAACAAGGAGAAGTGCATATTCCGCACAACCCGCCTCGCCATCCTTGGCTGTGTTGTGGAACACGGAGTCATCGGTCCCGACCCCGACCGGATGCGTCCCCTTATGGAACTCCCACTGCCCCACTGCCTCAAGGCCCTGAAGAGGTGCCTAGGGTTTTTCTCCTATTACGCCCAGTGGGTCCCCTACTATGCGGACAAGGCCCGTCCGCTGATCAAGTCCACCTCTTTTCCCTTGACGGCAGAGGCCCGCTTAGCCTTCCACCGCATCAAGGAAGGCATTGCCAAAGCCACCATGCACGCAGTGGACGAATCCATCCCCTTCCAGGTGGAAAGCGACGCGTCCGACTTTGCCCTGGCCGCTACCCTTAATCAGGCGGGGAGACCCGTGGCCTTCTTTTCACGAACCCTCCAGGACCTGGAGACCAGACACTCCGCTGTTGAGAAGGAGGCCCAGGCTATTGTGGAGGCTGTGCGTCATTGGAGGCACTACCTGGCTGGAAAACGATTTACCCTGCTCACTGACCAGCGTTCAGTTGCTTTTATGTTTAACAACAAGCAGAGGGGCAAAATCAAAAACGACAAGATCTTGAGGTGGAGAATCGAACTTTCCACCTACAATTACGAGATCTTGTACCGGCCCGGGAAGCTCAATGAACCCCCGGATGCTCTATCGCGTGGCACCTGCGCCAGCGCGCAGATCGATAGACTGCGGGCCCTCCACAATGACCTCTGCCACCTGGGGGTCACCAGGTTCTTCCACTTCATCAAGGCCCGCAACCTGCCTTACTCCATTGAGGAGGTCAGGACCATGACCAGGAACTGCCAAGTCTGCGCTGAGTGCAAACCGCACTTTTACAGACCAGACAGGGCTCACCTGATAAAAGCCACTCGCCCCTTCGAGCGCCTGAGCGTTGATTTTAAAGGGCCTCTCCCCTCCTCCGACCGTAATGTGTACTTCCTCAACATTATTGATGAGTACTCCCGTTTCCCGTTCGCCATCCCCTGCCCGGACATGACCAGTGCCACGGTCATTAAATGTCTGAACGACCTCTTCACCCTGTTCGGTTTCCCCAGCTATATCCATAGCGACCGGGGCTCATCGTTTATGAGCGACGAACTCCGCCAGTACCTGCTCGCTAGGGGTATTGCCACAAGCAGGACCACCAGTTACAACCCCCGGGGGAACGGACAGGTGGAAAGAGAGAATGCGACAGTTTGGAAGGCCGCCCTGCTAGCCTTAAAGTCTAGGGGCCTTCCGACCTCCCGCTGGCAGGATGTGCTCCCCGATGCGCTCCACTCTATTCGGTCACTGCTCTGCACTGCCACTAACGCCACCCCTCATGAGAAAATGTTTGTCTTCCCAAGGAAGTCCACATCGGGGACATCGCTACCGCCATGGCTGACGTCCCCAGGGCCGGCCCTACTGAGAAGACACGTGAGGACCCATAAAACAGACCCCCTGGTCGAGAGGGTTGACCTCCTCCATGCCAACCCCCAGTACGCTTACATTGCGTACCCGGACGGGCGGGAGGACACAGTCTCCATACGAGACCTCGCACCCTCGGGGGCCCCAGTAACCCACTACCACCCCCCCCACGATCCAATATCCAACCCCAGCAGACGGCACGCCTGGGCCCCGCGACCCGCTCGACACCCACGAGGACTACACACCAGTGCCCCAGCCTACGCGGGACTCGACGCCGGAAGCTTCACTACCCCTGCCGTCGCCACGTCAATCACAGCGGCAGACAAGACCTCCGGAGAGACTCCAATACACAAACTTTTAATACACTTCACCCCGCCGGACTCATTTTTAAACAAGGGGTGAATGTGGTAAACCACTGTTTGTATTCCACTGTGTACATGTCTGTACATGCCTCGGCTGAGTCCTCCCACGAGTCCACGTATAAAGGTGACTGCTCCACAGTCCCTCTGTATTCTGGACTGGTCGACCACTCGAGGCACACCTTCATTCTCTTGTTAATAAAAGCCTGTTAGTTACTCGCTTAACCTCAGTCTTTTGAGTAATTGATAGCGCATCAATCCCCCTCCCCGCCCTTCCCCCTCCTCCTCCCTCCCTTCCCTCCTCCCTTCCCTCCTCCCCTCCCTCCTCTTCCATCCCCTCCCCTTCCATCCGCGCCCCTCCCTCCTCTTCCATCCCTCCCTTTCCATCCATCCCATCCCTCCCTTTCCATCCATCATCCCTCTCCCTTCCCTCCCTCCCTCCCCCTCCCTCCCTTTCCCTCCCCCTTCCCTCCCTTTCCCTCCCCCCTTCCCTCCCGTCCCTTTCCCTCCCCTCCCTCCCGTCCCCAACAGTCCGTGGCTGCGGCCTTCTGCCGCTGACTTTCCCGCCCGGGAGTTGGCCAGCCTGTGAATCTGACCCGCTGCTGGGAGGGAAATGGAGCAAAGCAAAATGACAGAAGTCCTGCCTTTAAATTGGGAAGGACCTCCACATTCCTGCCATTTCCGGGTTCCCCCCTCCCTCCACGCCAATATCTCAGAAATCATAACCGAGAGCACAAGAGGCAAATGTTTGTAGCATAGAATGTTCCAGTGAAATTATTCAACACATAAACAATGGAGCAATATTTCATTCTCTTTTGATTCCTGCCCAGATTATTTTGGTTGCTAATTTTATGCAGAGCGGTGTCAGCTGCACTTTTAGGGAGTGCTATTGATTTCTCTGCTTCTCAATTATTCCTAACAGACAAAGTTGAAACAGCAACAGAAAATGCTGGAAACACTCAGCAGGTCTGGCAACATCGTGGAGGGAGAAACAAAGTTAACATTTCAGGTCGATGACCCTTCATCCAATAGATCTACACACAAGTGACCTTGTAATGACTCTTCTCCCTGTCCCCATGTTTATTCCTTCCTCCCTGCGCTTCCTTCCCCACAGTAGCATTGTGACCAAGAAAAGTGTGGAGGTAAACAAAGAATACGTTATCGCATCTCCCAAACATCCCAAAGTGCTTCACAAACAATGAGTGACTTTGAACTGCAGTCACTGTTAAGCAGATGACCACAGCAGCCACTTTGCCCAACCTAATGTCCTATGGTGCTGCACGTTGGTGAATCTAACATAGTGCCAACCTTGACTGGCAAACGTTGGATACTGGGGATTCCTCCAAACAACCCCCGAGAACTGATGAATTGAAATACTGTTTAATTACAGGATTCACTGACACTTGCTCCACAGCAAGATGGTCGTACTTGGCTAATGTTTTTAATCACGGGTGCCTCAGGAGTTAACTGGGACTGTCTAATGTTTTACATTTGAATTCTTAATTGTAAATTCTTAAATTCCATATTTCAGAATGAAAATGTAAAACTGTAGACTGGGAGTTGTCTCTATTGATCGCTAATAATCTTGTTGTGTGGGGTCCTTTAGGGAAGAGTGACCATAACATGTTAGAATTCTTCATTAAGATGGAAAGTGAAGAAGTCCAATCCGAAACTAGGGTCCTAAATCTAAACAAAGGAAACTACGAAGGCATGAGGAGTGAGTTGGCTACAATAGATTGGGGAGCTTCATTAAAAGGCATGATGGTAGATAGGCAATGGCTAATATTTAAGGAACGAATGCATGAATTGCAACAGTTATACATTCCTTTCTGGCGCAAAAACACAAAAGCGGCCTAACCATGGCTTAAAAAAATAAATTAAGGATAGTATTAGATCCAAAGAGGAGTCATATAAAGTTGCCAGAAAAAGTAACAAGCCTGAGGATTGGGAGCAGTTTAGAGTTCAGCAAAAAAGGACCAAGAGATTGATTAACAGGGGAAAAATAGAGTATGAGAGTAAACTTGCAAGGAACATAAAAGCGGATTGCAAAAGCTTCTACAAGTATGTAAAAAGAAAAAGATTAGTGAAGACAAATGTAGGTCCCTTACAGTCAGAAACGGGAGAATTTATAATGGGGAGCAAGGAAATGGCAGAGAAATTAAACAAATACTTTGGTTCTGTCTTCACGGAAGAGGACACAAATAACTTTCCAGAAGTGCGAGGGAACAAAGGGTCTAGTGAGAAGGAGGAATTAAAGGAAATTAGTATTAGTAAAAAAATAGTGCTGGAGAAATTAATGGGACTGAAGCTGATAAATCCCCAGGGCCTGATAATCTGCATCCCAGAGTACTAAAAGAGGAGTGCAATGAAGGCTCACCAGACTGATTCCTGAGATGGCAGAACTGTCATATGAGGAGAGATTGGGTCGACTAAGTCTATATTCACTAGAAGAATGAGAGGGGATCTCATTGAAACGTATAAAATTCTGACAGGGCTAGACAGACAATGCAGGAAGGATGTTTCCCCTGGCTGGGGGGTCTAGAACAAGGGGTCACAGTCTCAGGATACGGGGTAGGACATTTAGGACTGAGATGAGGAGAAATTTCTTAATTCAGAGGGTGGTGAACCTGTGGAAATCTCTACCACAGAAGGCTGTGGAGGCCAAGTCACTGAATATATTGAAGAAGGAGATAGATAGATTTCAAGACACAAAAGGCATCAAGGGGCATGGGGAGAGAGCAGGAATATGGTATTGAGATAGAGGATCAGCCATGATCATATTGAATGGTGGAGCAGGCTCGAAGGGCCGAATGGCCCACTCCTGCTCCTATTTTTCTATGTATCTAGAACATGTGTGAAATTCCTGCCCCGCAGCTGCAGGGTGCCTCCCCCTCTCTTCCCCCCCACCCCCGGTGTGACTGGGTGTCTCCCCCCAACCTGTGATTGGGTGGCCTCCTCCCCCCGTGTCTGGGTGCCCCCTCCCCCACTCGGTGTGACTGGGTGCCCCCAACACTCGGTGTGACTGGGTGCCCCCCCTCTCGGTGTGACTGGGTGCCCCCCCTCTCGGTGTGACTGGGTGCCCCCCCCACTTGGTGTGACTGGGTGCCCCACCCCCACTCGGTGTGACTGGGTGCCCCCAACACTCAGTGTGACTGGGTGCCCCCCCTCTCGGTGTGACTGGGTGCCCCCCCCTTATTTTACTGCAACGATTCTGATAAGGGACAAAGCACATATTGTTACTGCCCTTTTTAGTTGCTGTGCGTTAATTTATTTAACCATTACTTTGATAAATCATGTGTTTACGCTGCTGTGACAAGTTGCATGATCCTCCCGCACCATCAGGAACTCAATGAATTGATCCTCGTCAGCCACATTTACTGGAGTTGATGTAGATGGATAGGCCATCCCCAGAGACTTATGTAAACTCTGCATTCTTTCCATAATTGCTATGTTTTTTTAATTTAAAGGGGCATTGCCACCAGGAGACTCCAGAGTACCTATTCCTGATCGAAACAATTCCTCCTTTTGGAATGTCTTTTATATATCAGATAGTTACAAAGAAGTGAGGCTGTGGTGTAAGAGTGCTGATTCTCTTTGTACATGTTTTGCTAAATTCTGCACACTCGGTGTCAGTCATGGCTCAGTTGGTAGCACTCTTAACTCTGGTTGTAGGTTCACGTCCCACTCCAGAGACTTGAGCACAACATCCACGCTGACACTCCAGTGCAGTACTGAGGGAGTGCTGCACTGCTGGAGGTGCCGTCTTTTGGATGAGACATTAAACCGAGGCCCTGTCTGCCCCCTCAGGTGGATGTAAAAATCCCTTGACACTATTCGAAAAGAGCAGAGGAGATCTCCCCGGTGTCCTGGCCACTATTTATCCCTCGACTAATATCACTAAAACAGATGATCTGGTCATGTATTGCTGTTTGTGGGACCTTGCTGGGAGTTAGATGCAACATGACATGCCTAACAAGTCTACTGGAGTTATTTGAAGAGGTGAGCCCTCTGATAAGATTTTACATGTGAGGCTTATAAAGAAAATGAAGGCTCATGTCATTGACAGCAACTTGCATTTATTTAGTACGTAGAAAAGCACCTCAAGCTGCTTGACAGAGGAGAAATGGAATAGTTACCAAGCCTTTGTGGCAAGGTTAGCAGAGGTTACTGAAAGCTTGGTTGAAGAGGTGGTTTTTGAGAGGGCTTTTAAGGTGGGGAAGGAGACCGAGAATTAATGACATTAACAAACTAGGATGAAAACTGGCTTAGCAATAGAAAACAGAAGGTGATGATAAATGAAAATGTACTTCGATCCTCTAGATCTACAATCACAGCATTGATTAAACGACCTTGTTACTCACATGTTATCCTTACCTTTCAAAACAAGCCCGTTTCCATCTGCCTCTCCTCGTAACTTAGTCCCAAGTCCCACCCTTTGTTGGTCTTCTTTGGATGATCTCCAAAATCTTGATGCCCTGTTGATGGTAGCGCAGCCCAAATTGTACATCGTGTGGCCTCACTGCTGAATTTGCACAAGATTAAAATAATCAGAAATAACAACAGAAAATGCTGGACAAACTCAGCAGGCCAGGCAGCATCCGTGGAGAGAGAAACAGAGTTAACGTTTCAAGTCGAAGACCTATCGTCAGAACTGGAAAAAAGCAGGAAATGGAACAGATTTAAAAGCAAGTTTAGGGGCTGGGAAATAGGGGAGGGGATGAAAGAACAAAAGGGAAGGTCTGTGATAGGATGGAAGGCAGGAGAAGTAAAGAGGCATTAAGAGATATTAAAGGCAAGAGGAGATGGTAATGGGACAGGTTAAGAAACAAAGGATGGCTCCAGATGGAGGGTGAATTGCGCTGGCAGAATAAAAGACAGCTGCCATGTGGGAGGGGAAAAAAAAGCACAAACAAAAAGTGTGGATAAAAAATATAAATATGATAGGGGCCGTGGTTATGATCTGAAATTGTTGAACTCTTTGTTGAGTCCAGAGGGCTGTAAAGTGCCTAATCGAAAGATGAGGTGCTGTTCCTCGAGCTTACACTGAGCTTCCGTGGAACAATGCAAGAGGCCGAGGACGGTGAGGTCTGAGCGGGAATGGAGCGGAGAATTAAAGTGACAGGCGACCGGAAGCTCGGGGTCCCCCTTACAGACTGATCGGAGGTGTTCCGCAAAGCGGTCACCCAATCTGCGTTTGGTCTCCCCAATGTAGAGGAGATCACATCGTGAGCAGCGAATACAGTAAACTAGATTGCAAGAAGTACAAGTAAATTGCTGTTTCACCTGGAAAGGTTGTTTGTGGCCCTGGACAGTGGGAAGGGGGGAGGTATAAGGGCAGGTGTTGCATTTCCTGCGCTTACATGGGAAGGTGCCAGGTGAAAGGGAAGGGGTGCTGGGGGTGATAGATGAGTGGACTCGGGTGTCTCGGAGGGAGCGGTCCCTACGGAATGCCGAAAGGGGAGGTGAGGGGAAGATGCGTTTGGTGGTGGGATCACGCTGGAAGTGGTGGAAATGGCGGAGGATGATCCGTTGAAATTGGAGGCTGGTGGGGTGAACAGTGTGGACAAGGGGAACCCTATCGTGGTTCCGGGAGGGAGGGGCAGGGGTGAGGGCAGAAGTGCGGGAGATGGAACGGACACGGTCGAGGGCCATGTCAATCACTGTAGAGGGGAATCCTCGGTTGAGGAAAAAGGAAGACATGTCGGAAGCACTGGTATGGAAGGTGGCATCGTCAGAGCAGATGCAGCGGAGATGGAGAAACTGGGAGAATGGAATAGAGTCCTTACAGGAGGCGGGGTGGGAGGAAGTGTAGTCCAGATAGCTGTGGGAGTCAGTGGGCTTGTAGTGAATGTTTGTCAATAACCTATCCCCAGAGATGGAGACGGAGAAGTTGAGGAAGGGAAGGGAAGAGTCGGAGATTGACCATGTGAAGGTGAGGGAAGGGTGGAAATTGGAAGCAAAGTGAATGAAATTGTCCAGTTCAGGGTGAGAGCAGGAAACGGCACCGATACAGTCATCAATGTACCGAAAAAAGAGGTGAGGGAGGGAACCCGAGTAGGACTGGAACAAAGAGTGTTCCACATATCCCACAAAAAGGCAGGCATTGCTAGGGCCCATGCGGGTACCCATAGCAACACCTTTGATTTGAAGGAAGTGAGTGGAGTCAAAGGAGAAGTTGTTCAATGTGAGAACACGTTCAGCCAGGCGGAGGAGGGTGGTGGTGGATGGGGACTGGTTGGGCCTCTGTTCAAGGAAGAAGCGGAGCGCCCTCAGGCCATCCTGGTGGGGGATGGAGGTGTAGAGGGATTGTACGTCCATGGTGAAAAGGAGGCGGTTGGGGCCGGGAAACTGGAAACTGTTAAAGTGGCGGAGGGCGTCAGAAGAGTCGCGAATGTAGGTGGGAAGAGACTGGACAAGGGGAGAAAAAATAGAGTCGAGATAGGAAGAGATAATTTCCGTGGGGCAAGAACAGGCTGAAATGATGGGTCTACCAGGGCAGTCCTGTTTGTGGATCTTGGGAAGGAGGTAGAGGTGGGCCGTGCAGGTTGGGGAACTATGAGTTTGGCGGCCGTGGGGGAAAGATCTCCAGAGGAGATGAGGTCAGTGACAGTTTTGGAAACAGTGGCTTGATGTTCGGTAGTGGGTTCATGGTCCAGGTGGAGGTAGGACGAGGTGTCGGAGAGTTGGCGTTCAGCTTCCGCTTGGTAGAGGTTGGTTCGCCAAACAACAACACCACCCTTGTTAGCAGGTTTAATGACAATGTCCGGGTTGGATCTGAGAGAATGGAGTGCTGCAAGTTCAGAGGGAGGTAGGTTGGAGTGAGTGAGGGGAGCAGAGAAATGGAGACAGCCGATGTCACGGCGGCAGTTTGCAATGAAAAGATCTAGAGAGGGTAAGAGGCCAGAGGGAGGGGTCCAGGTAGAACGGAATTCTGAAAGCAATTCTTTTCCCTTCTTGTGTTTGATTAAAATAATCAGCTTTGAAGCTCAATTAAATATACTGAAGACAATTCCCAGGACTTGACTGGTCTTGTTGAAAACAGCCTCACATTGGTTGAGTTTCTAAAGTGGAGACCCTTCCTTCCACTGCCCCCCCACCCCCCACCCTGCCAACAGAGGTCCTAACTACAGATGTGGGTTCCTGAGGAATGTCGTAACTGATGCTTTAGAGACCTTGGCCTAGAAATTCACTTGGGCGTGGGCAGCTCGCTCGCGCCCAAAAGTTAGCGCTGGGCGGGGAGGCATTAGCGCACGCCGTATATTCGTCTTCTGCGCCCCAATTCGGAAGCGGGCGCTATACCAGGGTGTGCCCGCCTCCGTTTGGGGCGCTGCAACTGAATATCGGCGCGCTAGTTGCCGCAGCGCCACCCGATGCGGTGCGGCAGGCTGCGGTACTGCAGGCCTCCCCCTTCTCTTAAGGGGGAGGTGCCTGCAACGGCCGGAGCCCCGATCGCGAGTGCTGGCAAAAGAGCCCGGCACAACGGAGAAGTGCCGGGCTCCACGGAAACCAGCTGGCAATGCCGCGGGGGGGGTGGTGGAGGAGGCCGGAGAAGGAGGTGCGGGCAGGCGGCCGCCGAAAAAGCGGCCGGCCGCACCTTCAGCTTTAAAGCGCCCCACTATGGCAGCAGGACGGCCCCGTTTTCTGTTCGCTGTTTGCGCCCGCTTCGGAGGAGGCGGGCGCAAATAAATATGGGGATCGGCGCGGTTTCGGGGCGTTACGGGCCACCGCGCACACCGATGACGTCATCGGTCCCGGCGCAGCGCTAACGGCTACCGCCGCCAATACCGCTGCACTCAATTTCAGCGCTACCACCCCGCCGGCGCAAAAGACCTCTTTAGGCGCTAAGTGGGCGCAAGGCCCACTGAATTTCTAGGCCCTTGAGCTCTAATGTACGTCAGTCAGTTCTGCTTGGATCCTCTGTGCTATGGAATCGTCTGGATAGTATCTTGAATCGGGGCTTCAACAACACCCTTGCAGCTTACTCCCATGCAGATGGTGGGAAATACCGAGGAGGTGACCAGCATCAGGCACAGAAGTAGGCATAGATGAGAAATCTGTCTCTCTGGGTGACTTTCAATGCCAGCCAGCCACAGCCACTCAAATGGCACATGCAGTGCCAGAAAGCAGGCAGTCTCGGCACCAGCAGTTGCAGGGCCATCTTATGAGAAGGAGGTAGCAAGCCACCACCAACCAACCTAGGAATCACTCATCCAGCTGTTAGCCATGTAATTTCCTTCTCGTACAAAGCTAGCACCTAGAACTAACACTAGAATAGGCAGCAGGATTACACTCTCCAAAGGTGGTCACGAAGGGGAAGCACTGGGTTGAGAGACAATTAATACGTTTTTGATTTGGACTTTGGGCACACTGTTAATTTGTCCTATACCATATTTCTGCATCAGGTGATAAATGGATGTGGGTGCATTATGAGTGAGGTATTCTACTGGGACCTGATGCCATTGAAATTGAGTGTTTGTTGCATTGAGAAAGCTTATTGGTGGCATGTCTGGGGCAGTGCCTGGGAAACCCCAGGGCTTCCACTCCGCTTGTCCTGAAAGGCCCAGTGGGACCTACATCTGCTGTGAGAAGACCTAGGTCCTATTCTAGGCCTTAAGGCCCCATTGCTGCAGCAATAAAGGTAATTGATCCCAGAGGAATCGATTGTCTTTACCAAGTTGAGGGGAATTAGAAAACTTTTCCTGACGTTTTTCTTCAGCCCAACCGGGGCCTTGGATGCTCTCCCTGAAAGTGGCGAGAGCGGCTCTAACCTCCGCTGTGCTGCCACTAACACCTGCACCCACCCTGAATATCTAAATGACCTTGTGTCCGGGATTTGGGATGGTGTCAATGGCACAATAAAACAACAACTTGTATTTATATAGCGCCTTTAGCATAGTAAAACGTCCCACGGCACTGCACAGGAGTATTTTAAGACAAAAAGTTTGACGGGTGGAAGTCCTGCCCCATCGAAAGGATCTGGATCTGCCGAATTCCCAGGCCTGAATCCTTAATCCCCATCCTGTCAAAATGGTAGTTTAATTCAGAGGATTTTTTTGGCTTGAATTTTCATATTTCCCCTCTATTTGTAAACAGTGAGGGTTAGCCTTAAATAGGACTCTTTCTGCTGCTTGCTCACCACAACATTGATAGCTTACAGAGGCTGCTTTTTCATGAAATCTTGCCCTTTTACAGAAGACCAAGCCAGAATCTGCTTTTCAGAATAAGTGCTTTCATTTGCAAGATGCCTCCATTCACTGTATCTACAATCTTATGGTTTGTTACTCTTTAATGTTGGTAAAACTATGCAATTGATATCCTTGTTTTACCATAGTCTTTGGTCTAAAAAGTATACATATTTTTGCTTTGACTGCAGTCTGCCACCAGAAAATCTCATTCAATTCACTGCTGGAGCCCTTTAAGTGGCTGAAGTAGTAATTTAAAGCAATCTTCTAGTATGCAAACTCCTATCCAGGCGGGAGCTCACCTTGCATATCTAATTGGTGGCAGAACTAGGTTTGGTTGACTTGGGGCTGGGGAGTTGGCCCAAGCTGAAGATTTGACCTACTTGGTGTTTACACTGTTGCATGCAGTAACTCTCTAACCTGGTTAATTTTTTTTTTAAAAAGCAACAGAAAGTGAATAATTCTTTGAAACCTGCAGAGGACTTGCTCCTACTCTGCTCAAGTGCATCACCCGGTGGGTTGACCCTGATGACGGCCGCACCATCTCATCGTATTCACCAAGGGGAAACAATAGAGTTCCCCAGGAGGGTGAGGGGAGAAAGGAAACAGCACTAGGTAGAAGAAGTTACTGATTAATAGTCCTGACGTAAAAATGGTTGCGTATCAATACCAGACCTTGTGCTTACATCATTCTCTGTCTACCGACCCCATCTCAGTCAGCAGGTACTTGCTGTCTGACTTCCAGCCGTGCAGTATATAGCTTGTCTGATTTTTAAATTAATTTGTGCATAGGAGCTTGAGGGCAGAAGTCTGCTATGATATGTAGAGCACTTTGTAACTCAATTAGCTTAGTAATTGAAATCATACATCAATTTGTGTGTTGGGAAATGTATATTTAATTATTTATAAAGGATACTCTGTGGGACTGCAAAGTTAGGCAGATGCAAAAAGTTATTTAGTGCGCTTTTTAATCTCCAGTCTCTTTATTAATAAAACAAACCTGTAGCAGAACAAACAAAATGATAAAGACGCTCTCCTCGGGACATTCTATTCCCATGTTGAAGTCTCAGTAGCAGCAGCAGCTGGCACCCAATTCCAAGCGGTCATGAATTCAGCAGCTCTCAGCTGGGCTGTTTCAATTCTGGCCTCTTGCGCATCCCCAATTTTCATTGTTCCACTATTGGCAGCCATGCCACACTTCAGCTGCCTAGGCCATAAGCTCTGGAATTCCCTCCCTAAACCTCCCCGCCTCTCTATAAGACACTCCTTAAAACCTACCTCTTTGACAAGCTTTTGGTCAGTTGTCCTAATATCTCCTTATGTGGCTACTGGCTCGGAGTCAAATTTGGTTTGATAACTCTCCTGTGAAGTGCCTTGGGACATTTTACTATATTAAAGGAGCTATGTAAATTCAAGTTGTTGTTGGTAGGTAAGCAGGGCACAGTAGCTGGTGGTTGTGTTTCGTGTCTGCATTCAAGGAGCTTCAGTGGGCATGAAAGTGGCAATTTAGTGGTTGGCGGTTATGTGTCTGTGCGACTGATGAGGCGGGAGGCTTTGTGACCTAATGCCTAGTGTTGAGGGGTGGGGGTTACATGTCCAAGTGAGTATTTTAGTGGTGTGGAGAATTGTGTCTCCAAATCCTAGGGCATTGTAGTGAGGGGGAGGTGCCCGGTGTTGTAATGGGGCAGGTGATTTGTATCCATTTGACAGATGTTCTAATGGAGGCTCTTTCTGACTTGCACATACTGGGCAGGATTTTCTACTGTGGCCTATCTTGGTTAGCCTGGGAGTCCCACCAGCCCCGATAGTCCAGCCTTTGTCCTCAGCCAATTTTCCTGGGGTTGTGGAATTTTGCATAGTTTAGGCGGGCTCCTTGGCCTCTGCCAGGAGCCCAAGGGGTGGAGATTGGCTATGGCAAACCTCGAGTGCCTCCCGCAGTGTAGTGTGGCCCGAAAAGTGATATTGCACAGATTAAGGCGGTGCTTTAACCTTTAACCCTCCCCCCACCCAACCCCGCAGAGCAACTCTGGATACTAGGGACACTGGAATTCCTAGCATCCAGCATGGACACACATGATAGGAAATATGTTGGATGGACACCTTGTACATCCTCAATCACTTCTGGCAAAAAATCCCAGTTGAGTTGGAGAACACCAGCGAGTGGAGTGGCTCCTGAAGAAGTTCCTGCTGGGGTTAAGCCAGGAAGCTTGAAAATCCTGCCTGGTATGTTCAACTCGTGTGGCTCCGTGTTTGGGGGATCGGAGGTTTTGAAACTCTTCCCAATCCAAACCTGGATCCGAATCTTTTCAAATTTATTCACACTGCTCTTGGTGACCCACTGGTGCACCCACTGACGGACCGAGTGAATCTGGTGACCGAGGCCATCCTATCACAATGCAATGTACCGTGAGGCTCAGCTAATGTAAAGATCAATGCAAATAGTACGTTTTAAACATAGCTCAAAGGATTAAGCAGGGGAACAGTCCAATGCTGTGAACATTTAGGGCTCGATTTTTGCCATTGGGGCGGGCTGGGGGCGTGTCAGCCATTTTTCGTGTTAGTCACCCGACTCCAATTTGATGTGGGAAAAATATGCGATTCTCACCTAAATTGGGCAATTGATTTCCAGCGTGTGGGAACCCCTGGCCCACTTAGTCTTTCCAACCTGAAAGTCACCTCCGATGACATCATCAGTGCTGGTGGATTTAAGGCCTGCAAGCAGCCTTGCTTCTTCTGCAGACTGGAAACCTTATGCCCTTTGCTGTGATAGATTCCTCCAGCCAATATGTCCAGCAGTAAGCCAAAGTCTGCACCAATGTTCGATGATGCTGCCCTGCAAGCTCTGGTGGAGGTAGCAAGAGGAAATAAGGAGGTGCTCTTCCCTTCCTCAGGGAGGAAGAAGCCTCCCCAGCAGACGAAAGCTGTGTGGATACAAGTGGCCCAGGAGGTCAACTCGTTGTCTATGTGATGCAGAACCTGGCTGCAGTGCAGGAAGAGGTTTCATGACCTGCGCACTGGAAAAGTGAGTATGACTTTCCCATCGCCCTCAATCTGATCCCCATTGCCTCTCCTCACCAGCACTCAGCTTTAGCAACCTCTTCCTCCACATCCCACTTGACACTGACATCCCTGCTCCCTTACCCATTCCCTCTCTCTCTATGGTCACATTCACCTAACTAGTCAACTATGCAGCCCTCACACTCCCTATCGCTGTGATGCTATGAAAACAACTTACAACACACAGGGAGGGCCCTTGGTCTTGCCACCTCACTCCATCTTTGTCTCCTCTAACCATCAATGATATGGATTCTCCACACTCACTCCTTCATTCTCACTCAAACTCCACTTGTCTCCCTCATTGCAGGAAAAGAGAGCTCACAATAAGAGGGAAAGAGCGAGGACAGGAGGAGGGCCACCCTCAGTAGACCAGCTCACCCCCTGGGAGGAGGCAGCCCTGGAGATCGTGGGAGTGGAGGAGGATGCGCAAGTGGGGGACGAACAGACGGGTGCATCAGAGCAAGCTGGTGACAGAATAGTTTATCATCTCTCTCAGTGACATTGCACTGATAATGATTCTGATGCTCTAACAGATTGACTTTTGATCATCTGCAATATTCAATGTGCATGTAACCTTGGCCTCACATCTCTGACTCTTTCCTTTACTCCCCCACAGGACCATCGAAAACCCCCGTCCCCACAGTCCAGGAGGAACAGCCTGAGCCTCCAGACTCCTCAGAGGAAGCTGCAACCTCTGAGGGCGTAGCGTCAGCAGAATTCAGCGCATCCAGCACCAGCGCAGACACTCACATCTCGGTGGGACCTTCACGAGATAGTACAGTGTTGTCACCTGGTGTATCACAGCTCACAAGTGAGCATCAGCAGATGGTGGAGACAGGGACAGCAGTGAAGAGTCCTAGTCGGAGGGCACAGGACGCTGCCAGCTCGGCTCAGCCGCATGTCGACCCTCTGCCTCCGGGTCCATCCAGAAGAAGAGCAGTGCTGGAACTCCAGGAAGAGGTGTAGGAGTCTCTGGCAGGTTTTGTCTCCATGGTCGCTGCGAGTCTGGAGCAAATGGAGGAGTCCATCGCGAACATGAGCAGAGCCTTTGTGGAGGCGTCGGCGCATGAACGCATCACCACGGAAAGGATGGCAACCTCCGTGGAAAGGATGGCTACGTCCATGGAGGAGCTTAGTCGCCAGGGTCATTAAAACATGGTCATTGTTCAGAATAGACTGACATCTCTTGAGGAGCGATGGTCAGCTATTGAGCAAACAAACCAGACCTTCAGGCAAGTCCTTGGGAGTAGGACTTCCAGTACAGAAACGGGTCCTCATGGCCCCCCTGAATTGCAGCAAGGTGCTGTCAAGCCACTTGCTAGCTCTGAAGTGGGCTGATCCATGAGAGGGATGTTGGTGGCATACAACAAGGAAGTGGGGGCTCCTCTCCAAGCGCTCACATGACCATGCCACTGCAGAGCCCTCGGTCAGAGCCCCACCAGAGTCCCCACCCCACTGAGATTGGCGTCTCAGCCCTTGCACAGCCGCAGGAGCAGCAGACTGTTGCCGAGCCCTCACAGGTTCGCAACCCCAGAGGATGGCCGCCAAACGTGTCGAGGCAGGAGCAGCAAGAAAGTGAGCAAGGGACCTCCACATCTGCTGAAGCCACAGAGGAAGCACCACGTAGGAGCACATGTAAGAGGAAGATAATGCACAAGTAGTCACAAGAGTAGTCACTTGGGTGTAATGTGTTTATTTTTAAAATGCCATCTCTTGCTTATTGTCATAAAAAATTCTGATGGCAAACTGTTGCAATTGTGGCATGTGTCATTTCGCAAATGGAACTTCCACATTGAGGGCTTAGGGCAACTTGCAATTGTCAGTATGGTGGTCAGAGTGATAGGAATCTGCAAGTTCTTGACCATTGTCGATGGTCTGATAAGAATGTGCGAGGCAAAAGTGTTTGATTGTGCAGGCTAAGCAAATCTGGCCAAGATGAGTGCGACCCTTGTATCCCGGGCAGCAATGTGGTCACGTGCTGGCTTCAGGTGGGTGAGTAGCAGCTTGGAGCTCCTGCTGTTGCTCCTGCAGTTGGTGCTGCTGATGTTCAGGGTTCTGCTGCTGCCACGGCTGGTCTTCGTCCGAATCTGATGTCCAGGAGGAAAGGAAATAAATCGTTCCCATTCTTTTGGTATATACCTCAGTTGAGGAAGCACTCATTCAAGGTGTGGAGAGGGGTTTCCCAGGAGGTCACACTGGAGATGGGTGTCAGGCTCCAAACTTCCACAACAATGAGGAGGCCTGTTAAAATTTCCCCCAGACCTGAGACAACAAAGTTCTGCCACCTGCAAATGAAGATTGGTGAAAACTCCTTTTTAATGGTGGAGCTGCAGCTGTTAGTAAGCAATCCACTTGTGCTGCCGCCAGGTTTCACTGGCGTGTTTCAGAGGAGGCGTGCTGCACGTGGAAAACTGATAAAATCAGAAAGGCCTCTCAAAATGGGATTATAGAGACACTTAACTGGTTGTTAAGGGCCTTAAGGGCCTATCCCGCCTCTTGGAGGCGGGATGGAGACGGGGTCAGAAAACTCGCATGTGGGAAAATTGCTCAGAGGCAGGATGGAGGCGGGATCGGGCCCGCCCGCCAGTTTTTGCGATTTTAACACCTCACATGTCTCCAATCCCGCCTCCTCGGGCCTGGCAAAATCGAGCCCTTAGTGTCCAGAGCCCATCTTTACCTTTCTTGGGCACCAGGTCTGTGGCCTTGAGGTCATTTTTACTGATGGGAAATTTTTTGAGACAGACACAAAATCCCGTCGATGATACAAGTATAACCATGACCATAACAGCGTGTTGCTCTACTCTGCTGTGAAAGGGATATTTATAGAAATGCTGACTTACATATTGACTGTCAGT
Organism: Somniosus microcephalus; assembly: GCF_052327205.1. NCBI lineage: Eukaryota > Metazoa > Chordata > Chondrichthyes > Squaliformes > Somniosidae > Somniosus > Somniosus microcephalus. The sequence continues at coordinate 141,670,904 of NC_140994.1, read as the reverse complement.
GACTTTCCCATCAGTTGGTTCCATACAGGAACTGGCATTAAGTTTAAATGAAATGTCAGCCTTGGCTCAGTGGGTAGCATTCATGCCTCTGAGTCAGAAGGTTGTGGGTTCAGGTCCCACTCCAGGGACTTCAACACATAATCTCGGCTGATACTCCAGTGTAGTGCTGCCTGAGGGAGTGCTGCACTGTCGGAGGTGCCATCATTCGGATGTGATGTTAAACTGAGGCCCTGTCTGCCCTCTCGGGTGTCTGTAAATGATCCCATGGCACTATTTTGAAGAAGGCTGGTGAATTCACCCTTTTGTTTTGTGGGGTTAAGCATGTTCCACTCACATGCGAACTTCCCTTTTAACTGCTTTTATATTGGGCTAAGTGCCGTGCCGTGCCATGCCAGCGACATTGACTTCTGACATGCGGATTTCGTGCAGTGAGCAGCAGGGTAAACTTGTTGCATTTGCTAAGAGGAGAGGCCAAGAAGGCCTGTCTTCCCAGCTCCTGGTCATAGCAAATCCAGCAGCTTTACTTGAAGATTGCCGCTGGCTGTGTATATGTGCAGGCTCTAAGGCGATAGGCCTTAGATAGGTTTGTCATCTCTTTAGAGACAGATCATAGCCAACAGTCATAGGCCTAGAAATTGGGTATAGCCCCGCCAGCACGTTTGCGCCGAAAATTTTGCGCCCGCCGCGGGGCCAGTTGTGCCCGCCCCATATTCACTTTCAGCGCCCCAAAGCGGAACCGGGCGCTGGTACAGGGTGTGTCCGCCCCGCTTGGGGCGCTGAAAGTGAATTTCAGCGCTCCCGGTCCCGCTGCGCCACCCGATGCGGTGCGGCAGGCTGCTGTACTGCAGGCCTCCCCCTTCTCTTAAGGGGGAGGTGCCTGCAACGGCCGGAGCCCCGATTGCAAGTGCCGGCAAAAGAGCCCGGCACAACGGAGAAGTGCCGGGCTCCACGGAAACCAGCCGGCAATGCCGCGGGGGGGGTGGTGGAGGAGGCCGGGGAAGGAGGTGCGGGCAGGCGGCCGCCGAAAAAGCGGCCGCCCCGCACCTCCACCTTAACTTGCGCCGCTAAGGCTGCAGTAAGGACCCGGTCTCCCGATGTTGTTAGCGCCCGCCACGGAAGAGGCGGCCGCTACTGAAGATGGGGATCGGCGTGGTTTCGGGCGGTACCGGGGCACTGCGCACACCGATGACGTCATCGGTGCCGGCGCAGCGCTACCGGCTAACGCCGATGTTAGGGCCCACCTAACTTCCGGCGCAACCCACTCTTTCGCCCCTAATTGGGTGCAAATGCAACTGAATTTCTAGGCCATAGAGTGAGGCAAGGATGTGACGTCTCTTTGCAGTTTGTAAAAGTCAGTATACCCTACATCAAAAACAATTTCCCCTGTGCCCGCAGTGCTATGTCTGAGGAAAGGGTGTCGGGAGAAATCTCCCGCTCCCCTCCCCCTATGGCTGTTGTGTCCCTTCATTTTTTTTCAGGTGCAAGTCATTCAGAGATTATTTTAAAGTCTACTGCACTGGTCACTGAACTACATGTTAACTCCTTACAATAATGGTTTGTAAGTAATGGAATGCAATTTGGAAAGGGGGCATGGATGACAATGAGGGAAGGGGCAGAAGGTGGGAGCAGTGCTTTGGGGAGGGGGAAAGGGGAGAGACTGGGATTGTTACTTTGAGGTAGAGGAGAAAAAAAAGAGTGCTAGCATTAACTGTATGTGGGGGGAGAGGAGAAGTGTTCCAACATCAACTTGGGGGAGGGAGTTGGGGCATGGAAAAGAAGGGGAGGGAGGCTGGTCCCAGCTTGAACTGAGGGGAGGGAGGCTGGTGTCAACATGAACTGAGGGGAGGGAGGCTGGTGTCAACAGGAACTGAGGGGAGGGAGACTGGTGTCAACATGAACTGAGGAGGGGGAGGTTGGTCTCAGCTTGAACTGAGTGGAGGGAGACTGGTGTCAACATGCACTGAGGGGAGGGAGGCTGGTGCCAGCTTGAACTGAGTGGAGGGAGACTGGTGCCAGCTTGAACTGAGGGGAGGGAGGCTGGTGTCAACATGCACTGAGGGGAGGGAGGCTGGTGCCAGCTTGAACTGAGGAGTGGGAGGCTGGTGCCAGCTTGAACTGAGGGGAGGGAGGCTGGTGTCAACATGAACTGAGGATATTGAAGGAGGAAAAGAGTGCCAGCATGAACTGTGTTGAAGGGAGAGAAGAATGGCAGGTTGAACAGAGGGGAGAAGGATAAAGTTGCTAAAATAAATTGAGGGAGTTGGAGGAGGAGAGAGTTACTCTATGAAAGGGTGAAGAAAAAAGACTTGCACTTATAAAGCATCTTTCACGACCACCAAATGTCCCAAAACGCTTTCTAGCCAATGAAGTACTTTTCAAGTGTAGTCACTGTTGTAATGTAGGAAACGTGGCAGCCAATTTCTGCACAGCAAGCTCCCACAAACAGCAATGTGATAATAACCAGATAATCTGTATTAGTGATGTTGGTTGAGGGATAAATGTTGGCCAGGACACTGAGGATAACTCCCCTGCTCTTCTTCGAAATACTGCCTGGGGATCTTTTACGTCCACCTGAGAGAACAGACGGGGCCTGGGTTTAACGTCTCATTCAAAAGATGGCACCACCGACAGTGCAGCACTCCCTCAGCACTGCACTGTAGTGTTGGCCTAGATTTTTGTGCTCATGCCCCTGGAGTGGGGCTTGAACCCACAACTGGCTGGCAGGTGTGCTACCCACTGAGCCACAGCTGACTTGGATGGGACACAGTATCTGTGAAGAGTCCAGCAGGGGCAGAGTGCCACTGTGAACAGGGCTGGTTTGGTGAGATGGTGGCGTTGGCTTTGGGAAAGTGACTGTTTAGGTAACTTTTGGGTAAATAATGTTCTGGTTGGTTAGTTGAAAATCTAAGTGTCATTTGTTTTCCTTTTTTTTTAAGATTAAAAGGGGGGGGAAATTGAGTCGCACCCCCTTTGGGCACTAACATCGCCAGGGCGCTACTTTTAGCACCCCGAAAAAATTAGCACCCCCGCGGCCGAAATTCATTGGTAGTGCCCCAAGAGGGAAGCGGGGTGCTACTGGAAGCGCCCCGCCTCCCTCGTGGGGCGCTGCGAGTGAATATTCAGCACGTCGCGCTGCGGTACTGCAGACCTTCCTCCCCTTCTTAAAGGGGAGGGGCCTTGCGCAGTGCGACCTGGGGCCCAGCTAGGTCACCAGGGATCAGAGTGCCGGCAAAAGAGCCCGGCACTCAAGAGAAGTGCCAGGCTCAGGGAGTGCAGCTGGCACTCCGCGCGGTGGGGGGGGGGCTTCAGAGGAGGCTGGGGATGGCAATGGGGGCAGGTGTTGGCAGGCGGCCAGCAACAAAAATAGCTGCCCGGCACCTTCCCTTTAATTAGCGCCACCCTGGCCACAGGTAGGCCCCCCTGACCCCGTCGGACATAGCGTCTGGCAGTAAGTCAGGGGGCGCTACCGAAGATCGCGACCAGGGCGTGAGTGGGGCGCTACACATGGTGATGATGTCATCGCCGGCGGCACAGCGCCACGGGCGCTAACGGTTACCGCCACCGCTAACCTCCCGCTGAATTTCGCGGGTGGCGGTGCGGCGCCCGGGGGCTAGTTGCTTTGCGCCCCGTTAGCGTCCTAAGAGGGCGCTAACGGGAGGCGCAAAGCAACTGAATTTTTAGGCCAAAATCTATCTAGAATGCATCATTTCTGAGGTAAAAATTTAACATTTTCCAGAAACATTCAACGTTTAAACTTCCCCCTCAGGTTTTTGTGTACTTGTGCTTTATTGTCCTCACATATAATGAAGGAATGTTGTGTATACCTACAGCTTAAGTTACAAAGCATGCAGCTACTTGGTTATACAGATAATATGTTTATAATCATGGCCATTTTTGAGTTGTCGGCTTTTTTGGAGTTGCGTCTATTATATTTTGTAGTGTCCGTGTATTGATAAAGACACTGAAGACAGGAGTTGGTTCATAGGTGTTTACTAAGCAAAGTCTGGGGGGGGTTCTAACGGATATACACAATATACAGGCTTATATAGCCCGAGTGGCCATTACCGGCATTACAGCACACCTGGGGCTCTTAAAGGCACATACACTACAATTCCTCCCCTTTTAGTTAACCAGTACATCATATTTTAAGTAATTATTAATTACATGTTATAAGAAAAATAATATACACATTGCTGTAGTTAATTAATTATAAGTCAGTCTCTCAGGAGGCTTCCTGACTCGGTCCGGATAACGCCTCGGGGGTGTAGTAGTTTCTGGTGGTGTAGTAGGTTCTTTTGGCAAGGTCGATTCGGCTTGAATGCCAGTGTCGGGTTCATCGGGTTCCAGTATCACTGGATCGGAGGTAGATATGGGTATCTCTACTTCATCGTTAGACGTATAGAGTTGTGGTGTAGGTTGTCCCTTTTCGGATGACTTTATGATTTGGTCAGCATGGCGCCTTATTATGCTTTCTCCGATGTCCACGGTATACATCAGTGGTCCTAGTCGTGTGCAGATAGTTCCAGGCTGCCATTTCTCGGTACGGTAGTCCCGGGCCAAAACTTGTTGATCTATCTGGAAGGTTCTAGTTGGCCTTTCATTCATGCCTTGAAACTGCCGGTTCTCCACGTCCCTTCTGATGTTGGGCTTGACCAAATCCAGCCGGCATCTTAGGTTTCTATTGAAGAACATCATGGCGGGAGTTTGGTTGGTAACCATATGTGTTGCATTCCTGTATGCGAATAAGAAGTTATCCACCTTGTGCTGAAGTTTTATGTCTTCATTACCCATGGCCTTTATGGCCTTCTTGAAGGTCTGGACAAACCTTTCAGCCAATCCATTGGTGGCGGGATGGTATGGGGCGGACGTGTAGTGCTTAACCCCATTGTTTTTTAAGAACTTTCTGAATTCTTTGGACACAAATTGCGGTCCATTATCAGAACATATCTGTTCCGGCAGCCCATTCCTGGCAAATATGGTCCTTAATACTGTGATGGTTTTTTCTGTGGTGGTGGAGGACATCTTTATTACCTCCGGCCACTTGGAGTGTGCATCAACCGCGATTAAGAACATTGAGTCCATAAATGGACCAGCAAAGTCGATGTGCACCCTTTGCCAGGGAGATGAGGGCTACTCCCATGGATGTAGAGGGGCTTGTGGTGGAGCGTTTTGGACCTTCTGGCATCCTAGGCAGCTCTTGGTCATTTCTTCGATGTCTCCATCGATACCTGGCCACCATACAAACGCCCTAGCTAGGTTCTTCATTTTCACTCCACCCAGATGCTCCTCATGAAGCTCCTTTAGCACTTTATCCTGGAGTTTGGGTGGAATCACCACTCTGGATCCACACATCAAGGTTCCTCGGCACACTGACAGCTGTTCTCTTCTTTGTGAGAATGCTGGCAACAGTGGTTCGCCATGTGCTGGCCATCCCTTCACTGTTAAATCGTAGACCCGTGAGAGAGTCGGGTCATTTCTCATCTCCCTTTCAATGGCAGAATTTGTTACTGGTAGACATTCCACGATGGTAGAGTGGAACATCTCTACTGGGTCTACTGTAGGTGCCTCTTCTACCGTTGGCAACGGTAGGCGTGATAAACCGTCAGCATTCCCATGCTGTTTTGATCCTTTGTTTTCTATGTTGTATTGGTGTGCCCCTAGAAAAAGGGACCACCTCTGTAGCCTTTGTGCTGTCATAATGGGAACACCCTTTTTAGGGTTGAATATGGAGGTGAGGGGTTGATGGTCAGTCAACAAGGTAAATTTTTGTCCGTGTAGGTAATGGTTGAATTTCTTCACTCCCCATACCAGGCTGAGTGCTTCCCTGTCGATTTGGGCATAGTTACGCTCAGCTGAGTTTAATGAGCGTGACGCAAAAGCTATCAGCCGTTCTGAGCCATCAGGGAATTTATGGGATAATACTGCTCCTATGCCGTAAGGGGATGCATCGCACGCCAGTCTGATTGGCAGTGATGGGTTGTAATGAGCCAAAACTTCTTCGGATGTGATTAAGTCTTTGCATTTATGGAAGGCACGTTTACAGTCTTCGTTCCATTTCCAAATTACTCCTGTTTGTAGAAGTTCATTAAGAGGGTGTAGAAGAGTTGATAAGTTCGGTAAAAATTTATGATAGTCATTTATTGATCCCAGGAACGACCTTAATTGTGAAACATTTTCAGGTGCTGGGGCTTTTATGACCGCTTCAATTTTTTCAGGTGACTTATGCAACCCTTCATTATTAATTATGTGGCCACAATATGATATCTGATTTTGGAAAAATTCGCACTTGGGGCGATTTGCTCGTAGGCCCCGTTCTTTCAGCCTAGTGAGCACCTGCTCCAAATTGGCAAGGTGCTCGTTGTCGTTTTCTCCTGTTACACGGATGTCGTCTAGGTAGCATTGAGTCCCCGGAATCCTTTGCAGGACTTGCTCCATAGCTCTTTGCCAGATAGCTGGAGCTGATGCTACTCCAAAAACCAGTCGATTGTACTGGTACAGGCCTTTGTGTGTGTTTATCGTGAGATACTTTTTAGAGGCCTCCTCAACCTCCATCTGTAGATGTGCCTGTGCCAAGTCAATTTTGGTGAAACGTTTCCCTCCGGATAGTGAGGCGAAAATATCTTCTATCCTCGGAAGAGGATACTGTACCGTGTGAAGGACCGGGTTTACAGTCACCTTGAAGTCTCCACAGATGCGAATTTTTCTCTGTTCTTCAGATTTATCATTATTCAATGCTTTTTTCATGACTGGAACGATGGGTGTTGCCCACTCGCTCCAATCTATTTTGGATAATACGCCTGCCTTTTCCAAATTCTCCAGCTCTGCCTCGACTGCTGGACGAATTGCGTATGGCACCGGTCTTGCCTTAAAAAATTTGGGAATTGCTGCATCTTCCACTTTTATTGAGGCGGTGATGCCTTTCAAGGTTCCTAGTTTCTCTTGAAACACTTCTTTGGCATTGGCCAAGATGTCTTTTAATCGTTCAGGTATGATGTCATCATTGTTTATTTTCTTACTGGTCACCGTCAGTGCCTGAATGGAGTGCCAGTCTAAACGTATTTTTCTGATCCATTCACATCCCAACAACGGTGGAGCACCATCTTGTAGAATGTATAAATACAACTTTTGTATTTCTTTGCCGTTGTATACAACAGGCACCCTTATTTTTCCTTTGGGGTATACTTTCTGCCCCGTATATGTTTTTAAGATAATGGATGTGTCTTTTAGAGGTATATGCGAAAATAGCCTCTCGTAATCCCGTCGATTTATTACGGTTAGAGCTGATCCTGTATCTAGCTCCATTTTAACAGGGGACCCTGCTATCGTGAAGGTAACCCAAATGGTTTGGTAATCATCTTTGGCAAGTACATTATGTAATTTGAGACAGCTTAGTCTCTTGTTTTCGGAGTCGCTATCGCTCTTCTGGTCTTCGGAGCTACTGTCCGTCATCATTTGTACCTTCCTGTACTTTCCTTTATTGATTTTTTTTTTTCTTTCTGTGGATTTATTTTGTCCAGATCGGCATACCCGTGCAATGTGTCCAATCTTTCCGCATTGCCTGCATGCTTTGTCCTTGAACCAGCAGTCCTTCTGGTTATGGGTGGATCTGCCGCAGCGATAACATCTTTCAAAACCCTGTATCATTTCATGGGTGCTGAAGTTCTGTGTCTTTTGTTGTATCTCTGCAGCTCCTCCTGCTGCTGCTTCGTATGATACAGCCATACTGAAAGCTTTGTCCAATGTTAAATCTTTTTCAGAAAGCAGCCTTTTTTGTGTTCCTTCACTTACGAGACCGCAAACGAATTTGTCTCGAAGATAAATCTGCTAGTCCTGCCCCGAATTGACAGTACTTTGATAGCTTTCTTAATTCGGTTAGGTAATCAGCGTTACTTTCATTCTTGTGTTGATTTCTCTTGAAGAATTTGAATCGTTCCGCTATCAGCAGCGGTGTTGGGTTTAAGTGCTCCTGCAGGGTATCAACAATTTCTTTAAAATTCTTGTCCTTTGGTTTGGCTGGAGTGATTAAATTTTGTAACAGCCCGTATGCCTTTGCGCCCATTAGGTTCAGCAGTACTGAAGCTTTTTTTTCATCTTCTATTCCATTTGCAGTGCAATATACCTCTACTCTTTCCACGTATGTGGTCCAATCCTCTATTTCGCTATCAAAAGCATCAATATTGCCAGACTTAGGCATTTCAGAAAAGATATGGCGCTTCCCGCGCTTTCCCGCCGCTGCTGCCGATGACAACGCTGTTTCCCGCGGTTTCCGTTCTTTGTTTTTTTATTTGTTTACAGTTGGAGACTCGTTCCCGCCGGACTTTCTCTGCAGGTCTGAACGCTGACCTGCTTGCCGCGCCGGCCGTCTCCCGAGTGCTCCCTCCCAGTCCGTTATTGCTTGCCTCTGATTTCGCTGCCTGTCTCAGCTGTAGAGCCAGCCGCTGGAGCCCCAGCCTGACGCCCAGGAAGGATTAGCGCAGTACCTGCCACCAGCTTGGCCAGCTGGTGAAACCACAGCTTCTCTCACTTTCTTGAGTCTTCTGGATGCCCGAGGAATCGATGTCCTGGAGGTGCTGCCGAATTGCAGGTAAGTCCGTTTCCACCTCATCGCCACTGTCCGTGTGTTGATAAAGCCACTGAAGACAGGAGTTGGTTCATAGGTGTTTACTAAGCAAAGTCTGGGGGGGGGTTCTAATGGATATACACAATATACAGGCTTATATAGCCTGAGTGGCCATTACCGGCATTACAGCACACCTGGGGCTCTTAAAGGCACATACACTACATATTTGTTTGGATGATTGTTGCTGGAGTTTAAAGGAACAGCATATACATTGGGCTTTACCTCACTACTTCATCTCTCGACCCCTCCACGGTCTCTAAATTTTCAGACTGCTTGTCCAACATACAGTTCTGGATGAGCAAAAATTTTCTCCAATTAAATATTGGGAAGACCGAAGCCATTGTCTTCGGTCCCCGCCACAAACTCCGTTCCTTGGCCACCGACTCCATCCCTCTCCCTAACTTCTGTCTGAGGCTGAACCACACTGTTCGCAACCTTGGTGTCATATTTGACCCTGAAATGAGCTTCCGACCACATATCCGCAGCATAACAAAGACCGCCTACTTCCACCTCTGTAACCTTGCCCGTCTCCGCCCATGCCTCAGCTCATCCGCTGCTGAAACCCTCATCCATGCCTTTGCTACCTCTAGACTTGACTATTCCAACGCACTCCTGGCTGGCCTCCCATATGCCACCCTACGTAAACTTGAGTTCATCCAAAACTCAGCTGTCCGTGCCCTAATTCGCACCAAGTCCCGTTCGCCCATCACCCCGGTGCTCGCTGACCTACATTGGCTCCCGGTTAAGCAGCGCCTCGATTTCAAAATTCTCATCCTTATTTTCAAATCCCTCCATGGCCTCACCCCTCCCTATCTCTGTAATCTCCTTCAGCCCCACAATCACCCAAGATATTTGCGCTCCTCCAATTCTGCCCTCTTGAGGATCCCTGATTATAATCGCTCAACCTTTGGTGGCTGTGGCTTCTGTTGCCTAGGCCTTAAGCTCTGGAATTCCCTGCCTAAACATGTCCGCCTCGCTACCTCTCTTTCATCCTTTAAGATGCTCCTTAAAACCTACCTCTTTGACCAAGCTTTTGGTCACCTGTCCTAATTTATCCTTATGTGGATCGGTGTCAAATTTTTTGCCTTAAAATACACTTGTGCAGCGCCCTGGGATGTTTTACTATATTAAAGGCGCTATATAAATACAGGTTGTTGTTGTTGTTTATATAGCTAGTACAAACTGCCTCTTTGTTAGACAGATCGTCAGAACTGCTCTGCAGTAAAACAGGCAGGAATGGAAGTAAAAACGGAAATTGCTGGAAAATACTTAGCAGGTCAGGCAGCATCTGTGGGGAGAGAAAAAGAGTTAATGTTCTAGGTCTGTGACTTTTTATCAGAACTGGAAGAAATTAGATATTTAACAGTTTTTAAGCAAGCAAGGGAAAAAAGGGTGGGGTGGGGGGGAAGAGGATAAAACAAAAGGGAAGGTCTGCAATAGGCTGGGGGGCAGGAGGGATTAAATGACGAAAGGGATTGGTGCAAGGCAAAAAGGGGTGGTAATGGGACAAGTAAAGAAACAAAAAATGGGTTCAGAGGAGATGTAAAAGGTTATAAAAGAACCATTACCAGCACCTGGTGTCTGAGAAAATGGGGGCAGTGGTTATGAGCTAAAGTTGTTGACCTCAATGTTGAGGCTGGAAGGCTGTAAAGTGCCTAATTGAATGTTCTTGTTCCTGTTCTGTTCATATGGCTGTGCTAAAGGCCCTTACAGAGTCATCTGATTTGTGTGATTTTTTTTTAATCCCCTCAGATCTGTGGTTAATCAATTTTCCAATTGTATAATTTTGTCTTTCATTTTAATTTCTTTCACTATAGCTTCTGCTCCCTAAAAAGTCATTACTAACCTCAGTGTGGTTTTGCTGTTATTTTTTTGAGTAACACCAGAACAGAATAACGTCTGACTCATTAATAAAGGTCAGTTGAGCATGTTCCAGTTGTTGAGTTGTTTCATTTGCATTAGCATAGATTACATTCGATTTGGTGATTTAATTGAGCATTAACGGCAAATCACTGTGTAGAGAATGGTAGTTTAATGGCTGGGTGATATCTGAGTATTTATTGCTGACTTACCACCCTATCAGCATTTTCAACTGTCCATAGAATGATTCTGTACTCCCTTCACTGTTTTCTTTGGATACAAAGGATGTTCTGTGGATTGAGACAAGCAATGTTTTGATTTTGCTCTGAGACTCTGATTTGGGTCCCCAACAGTGTATGGCAGTATATAGTAGTTCTGGTACTGGGCTAGCAACCTAGAAGTTATGAGGTCATAATCCCACCACGGCAAATTGAATTCAATGAATCTGGTAATTTCTGGGCTAGTACCAGGAAAAGCAGCCATAAAAACTGCATTTTTCTTGTCATAAAAGCTCAACTGGTTCACTAACACACTTCAGGGAAGGGAACCTGCTGCCCTTACTCAATTGGGCCTACACATGACTCCAGTCCCACACACTTTTGGTTGGCTCTGAATGCCTCTGTGTAGTGGCTTGCAGCTATTCAGTTGTCAGGGAAAGTAGGGAATGGGGCCATAAATAAAGGCTGGCCAGTGTTGTCCAGATTCCTGAGAACAAATAATAAGCAAAAAAAAAGCTATCCCTAAATCCATAATATCCATAAATCAAGGATGTCAGCTGGGTTCAGTACAGCCTTGACTCTCTCTGCTGGTTATATGGGCCTCACACAGTCTCAACTCAGTTCCCAGTGGGCATGAGTTTGCATTATAAATTGGTCATAAAGCATTGAATTGTCAATCAAACTCTGATGCCACAAAAATAGTTGCTTGGGAAATCAAAATGGGGGATTGAAAGGCGCATTTCTGAAATAATCTTATTGGGGGTGGGGGGGGTGAAAGTAGAGACAGTAAATTGGAAAAGTATTCCTTTTACTATTCCCTGAGCCACAGAATGCTGTACGATATAGGACTGGAATCTTGATTTACTCTGTAGCTGGAATCCAACTCTGACGAGCTTTGCCTATTGCTACACAGCTGCCTATCAGTAGGTAACTATGTATTCTTCTGTGGATTGTGTTTATACTGAGCTCTGTCTGATACATGGTCTCCTGAATACACAGAGGGAAAAATATGTAAGTAAACTGTTTGCAATGCAACGCTACTGTCGACACTGTACAACCTACACTGTCGATGATGTATTGGCAGGCAACAGTCTGAAGCTGATCCCATTCTCAGTACTGACCTCCATTTCTGCCTGAGTGAGCCTCATATCTATGTCCTACTTCGGTCTTTGGTTGGCATTAGAGTATCATTACAATGGTTGAAAATGTATCCTTGGTCTCGAAGGAGCCATAATTGCAGTCTACCTTTGCATTCAAATAAGGGTGCCACAAATGATAGTCTTAGAATGACACCACTGGGACTGGTGCCAGGGAAACAGTCATTATACAATGCACTGTCAGTCAACCAGAGGGTTAAATTATGAGGACAGGTTGCATAAACTTGGCTTATATTTCCTTGAGTATAAGAGATTGAGGGGTGATCTGATTGAGGTGTTTAAAATGTTAAGGATTTGATGGGGTAGATGCGCAGAAGCTATTTCCTCTGGTGGGGGAAACAAGAACGAGGGGATCTAATAAGATTAGAGATAGGCCATTCAGGAGTGAAATCACGAAGCACTTCTTCACACACAGGGTAATAGAAATTTGGAACTCACTACCCCAAAAGGCTGTGGATGCCGGGTCAATTGGAGCTTTCAAGACTAAGATTGAGAGATTTTTGTTAGGTTAAGGAATTAAGGGATATGGAGCAAAGGCAGGTACATGTAGAGGTGCAGATCAGCGGAGCAGGCTAAAGGAGCTGAATGGCCTACTCCGGTTCCTATGTACCTACCAGCTACATGCATTAAACTCGCGATAACAGCAGGCGTTAATCCAATGGCAGATTCAAAGACCCACATTTTTGTAACCCACCCTTTTCAAGCTAGGGAGGGAGGGAAGTACCTTCTTACATTTTCATCACGTGCACACAATTGGGGGAATTTTAATGTTGAAGAGCGCATGGGTGTGGGTGGGGATTAAGGTCACTGAAAATGTCAGCGCGTCTGGAATCTGGCTCTAACCCGTCGATTTCAGTGTTTAACTCAGGCGCGTTTTGCGTAACCCCCTCTGGAGAGGCGGGTTACCAATTTAAGTATGCAAATTGCTCCATTGTAGCAATATTTCTTTTCAAATTTAACAGCGTATACACAGGTTTCCTGGGCATCCTGAAACTCACCATTTAAACCAAGGTGAGAACACTAAGCAAATTTATGGGGCTCATTAAAAATCAGGGAAATACTGCAATAAATACTTAGTGCTTACAGCTGCTTTCTTACCTACCACTGGGAAAGGGTTTGTTCAGAGTACTTGTGGTGAGAGGTTAGCTTCTACACTATGGACGGTTTGAGACTTGGATGAAGATGGGTGGCACCTTGGCTGCCTTAGATTGGATCTCGGACGAGGATCAAGATGACTATCAGTAGCAGTGATACCAGTGAAGCCCAAGCGTGATACAACAAAAGCCATATGACCACCAGATGTGTAATTGAGCAAGTGATCGGCATGCTCAAGATGCCCTTCAGGTGCCTAGACAGATCTGGAGGCTCCCTTTAGTGCGCACCAGCCAGGGTCTCCAGAATGATCATGCTCTGCTGCGCTCTGTGCAACAATGCGCAGCAATGAGGATCGGCGCTGCAAGAGGAACAAGGCACTAAGCAGCCATTGTCTGCAGACAAATCGGAGGAGGAGGAAGAGGGTGACCCCATTGCAGCATCAGCTGCTCACATTACTGCCCGGGATGCCAGGGCTTCCCTTAGTCAGTTAGTCACTATCACTGGACCCATGTAACAATCATATCCAACGGCCACTCTGCTCCACACCACCACCCACCCCCTCCCCCCACAATCCCTGATAGAAAGCAGTCCTGATACCGACCAATGACTCATTGCACATCGTTGTACGTGAGGCCCAGCGACTATAGCTGCATGCATGAAGGCCCTGGCGAAGAGATGATAATGATAATGAGATGGCTGCGTTAACATGCCACAGACAGACGTGCTGAAATTACTTCTAGGTTTCCTACGTGATATCGGACCTATTGCATCTTGACCGAACAGTAATGAATAGAGGAGACGGAATGTACCTTTTACTATTTACTGAGTAAATGGGTGGACATTACAGCACATTGTCTGCATGGCAGAACCCGAAACTGAAAGTGAAAGACAAAGTAAAACTGAGCCCCCCAGCACCCCCTTCAGGTAACACCCGGGAACTGGGACAAACTTAATTGAAGCAAAACTCAAAACACAACACTCCTTTCCCCCAGATAAAACCCCTTAGTCCTCCAGGCGTCTGGATGGAATCTAACCCGACTTGAGCGCCGCTGGACAGGCATAGTCGGGGTGCCACTGCTAGCCGCAGGAAAACCTTCCTCCGTGGCTGATGACTCCGTGACACCTTCTGTCAATGTGGCTTCCGTCGTTGTTGCAGGAAGCAGGCCGTCACTGCCTGGCAGAGGTGGCGGAGACAATGGCCTAGCCTGTGACGTCTCTGTTACTCTCACCGGAGTACAACCCCGTAGCTGGTCTACGTGGTGTCTGTGTAGCTGGCCATCAGGTGTACGGACGCTGTACGACAGGGGACCCGTGGCCTGCTCCACCATGGCAGGCATCCATTTGTCTCCTCCTGCATAGCAACGGACAAACACAGCCTCTGACGGCTTGAACTGCCTGGTGGTGCCCTGGTGCTTCTTAGCCAGCTCTTCTTGCTTTGTGTGCATCTCATCCCTGTAGTCCGGGTGTAGCCGGTCCAGTGCAGTCGCCAGCCGGCGACCCATCAGCATCTTGGCAGGACTCTTCCCCGTTGCTGAGTTTGGTGTGGTATGCTGTGATAACAGGAACCTGGCCAATCTGGTTTGCCAGTCCCCCGCTGATATCCTCACCAGTGCCTCTTTTGTGGTTTGCACCATCCTCTCTGCCAGCCCGTTAGAGGAGGGGTGATAGGGCGCTGTGGTCACGTGGCGGATCCAATTTCTGCCTGCAAAAGCCTTGAACTCCGCTGACATGAAGGCTGCTCCATTGTCCGAAACCAGCACGTCGGGGACCCCATGTGTGGCAAACAGCAAACGCAACGCGTTGATCACTGCACTGGATGTCATGGAGCTCATTATCATGGTACCACCTCCAGCCATTTCGAATGAGAATCCACCGCTATCAAAAAGACCTTCCCCTGAAATGGCCCTGCAAAGTCAATGTGGAGTCGTGACCATTTACGAGTGGTCCACTCCCAGGGGTGAAGGGGAGCCTTGGATGGGCTATGGCGAGTCAGCTGACATGTCTCACAGCTCTTTACCACCTCCTCCACGTCTCGGTCCAACCCCGGCCACCAGACGTAGCTTCTCGCCAACGCCTTCATGTGCACAATCCCAGGGTGTGAGTCATGCAGCATTTTCAGCACCTCCTCTCTTGCGGCGGCAGGAACCACCACACGGCTTCCCCAGAGCACGCAGTTCTTGTGTGCAGACATTTCATGGCGCCTCTGAACGAAGAGCTTGAAATGCTCCTCCTGGACCTCGGAGGGCCAGCCATGCAGCAGCCAGCGTAGCACCCGTGATAAGACTGGATCTTTCTGTGTGAGGCTGCCAATCCGCTGGGCATGGAGTGGGGCCTCCGGAACCTCCTCCAGTAGCAGCACCTCCAGGGGTGGTGGCGTCTCAGCCATCGGCCGGTTCAAAGGCAAGCGACTCAGAGCATCAGCATTAGCCAGCATCTTCCCAGGCCTGTAGCAAAGTTCATAACTGTAGGCCCCCAACATCAGACTCCACCGAAGCATACGCAGTGATATGATCTGGGGCATGGGCTTGGAGTGATGCAGGAGCCCCAAGAGTGGCTTGTGGTCTGTGTAGATGACAAACTGTCCCCCTAACAGGTACTGGCTGAACTTCTTTACCCCAAATATGATGGCTAGGGCCTCCTTGTCAATCTGGGCATAATTACGTTCTGTTGTTGAGGCAAAACTGATAGGCGCTTCCCAGCCATCTGGCTCTATGTGACCCAACAGAGCTCCCAGCTCGTATGGTGAGGCATCACACACCAACACCAATGGCTTGTTTTCATCATAGTGTGCCAGAACCTTATCTGCTTGTAGCAGTTCCTTTGCCTGTCTGTAGGCTGTTTCATGAGCTGAGGTCCAGTTGCACACTGTTGCTTGGTCTAACAGTCTGTGCAGTGGCTCTAAGATTGTGGCTTTGCCCTTGAGAAAACAACTGTAGAAGTTTAACAGTCCGAGGAATGCCTGCAGTTCGGTCTTGTTCTTGGGGGTGGGAGCGCTCCTGATAGCCTCCACCTTCTCCGTAGTCGGATGCACACCGTCTTTGTCCACTCGGAATCCCAAGAACTCCACCCGAAGTTAATATTGGGTCCAATGTGACTATTTCAATGCCATTTACATCATGCCTTGTGTTAATAAATAAAATGAAAAGAGCGTTCCAGACTTTAGGTGCCGACTGTGGCTCAGTGGTAGCAATCTCAATCAAAGGTTGTGGGTTCAAGTCCCACTCCAGAGACTTGAACACCTCTTCTAGGCTGACATTCTAGTGTATTACTGAGCAAGTGCTGCACTGTCGGAGGTGCTGTCTTTTCGATCAGACATTAAACTGAGGTCCCGTCTGCCCCCTCAGGTGCATGTAAAAGATCCCATGACATTATTTTGAAGAGGAGCTGGGGAGTTCTCCCCAATTTTCTGACCAATATTTATTTCTCAACACCTAAGACAGATTATCTGGTCATTATCTTATTGTTTGTGGGACCTTATGCGCAAATTGGCTGCTGCATTTCCCTTAATCACAACAGTGAGTGCATTTCAAAAGTACCTCATTGGCTGTAAAGCGATTTGGGACGTCCTGAGGTCATGAAAGGCACTATAAAAATGCAAGTTACAGTATTTCTCTCCCTCAGATATTTTTCTCATGTGTCTCTTTAAATAAAAATAAAAATTCCACTAATGCTGAGTAAGTTGGACAGTAACGAGATATTGGGTTTATTGCAGGAGGAACAGATAATCCCTCAGATCTTTCATTTTATTGTAGACAGCTTGGCGTGGTCAGAATGTTAAATTATTCATTTAGATGTGTTATTAATTCCATCATTCACTGCTGTGAACTATCTCGGCAGTGGCAGGGAAAAGACCGCTCAGCCCCCTAACCTATTATAGTTATTAGAATCATTAAATACTCATTATGGTTACAGTCTACGTCCCAGCATGTGTTACACTGGATTCGATTACTGTGGGATCAATATCAACACTGTGATCAGTATCAGAAAGTCCTTGGTAAATTCACTCAGCATTCTGAGTTTAGAAATCTTATTGTGCCCCCGAGTGTCTTCACTTGACAATGTTGTTCACCGATGCCGTGACTCAGAGTAATGATCTACAGTGTCATTAAACCTTCTCATTTTCAAACAGTAATTGATTTACAATAACAACTTCCATTTATATAGCACCTTCAATGTAGTAAAACATTCCAAGGCATTTCACAGGGCGTAATCAGACAAAAATTGACATCAAGCCAAAGAAGGAGACATTAGAACAGGTGACCAAAACCTTGATCTAAGAGGTAGGTTTTAAAGAGCGTCTTAATGAGGAGAGAGGTGGAGAGAGTTCCAGAGCTTAGGGAGCAGGTGGCTGAAGGCACGGCTGCCAATTGTGGAGTGAGGGAAGTCTGGGATCATCGCCCTGCCCCAATCACATTTGCTGATACTACAATGCTTTGCATTTCTATAGTGCAGCTCAAGTCCAGGAAGAAAAAGCAGCGGACACTGAGCAGGAAGCAAAATGGAGAGGGTTATGTTGGAGTGCAATTTGTATTTGCTGCCTGTTAGCCCCAATGTGCCTCAAAATGACACTCCCATATCTCCTTCTTCAGGTGCTTCATTTAAATATTAATTTGAGGCCATGTCCAATCTACACGCCATTCTCCTCTGTTCTTGGACTTAGAACGTCACTCCACTTTACTTGTCTCCATCCCATAAATTTCACTTGCATGCGATTTTACATGCCCCCAACTTGTGTACTCCCTGCTCCCATTCACATCAGCCCCTAAAGCAATGCAAATAAGCTGACCAGAGAAAATTGGGTACAAATGGCATATTTCCATTTGAGTCAATCTAACACCGGCCATGGTGTAAAATTCACCAGTATCAGAAAATATAGGCTAGCATAGAATGATACACCATAGAAGGAGGCCATTTGGACCATCATGCCTGTGCTGGCTCTTTGGTAGTGCTATCCAATTAGTCTCACTCCCACGCTCTTTCCCCATTACCCTGTAAATTTTTTTCCTTCAAGTATTTATCCAATTCTCATTTGAATGTTACTATTGAATCTGCTTCCACCACCCGTTCAGGCAGTGCATTCCAGATCACAATAATTCGCTGTGTAAAAATAAATGTTTCCTCATGTGGCCTCTGGTTCTTTTGCCAATCACCTTAAATCTGTGTCCTTTGATTACCGACCCTTCTGCCACTGGAAACAGTTTCTCCGTATTTACTCTATCAAAACCGTTCATGATTTTGAACACCTCTATCAAATCTCCTCTTAACCTTCTCTGCTCTAAGGAGAACAACCCCAGCTTCTCCGGTCTCTACACATAACTGAAGTCCCTCATCCCTGGAATCATTCTTGTAAATCTTTTCTGCACCCTCTCCAAGGTCTTGAATCCTTCCTAAAAGTGTGGTGCCCAGAATTGAACACAATACTCCAGCTGAGGCCTAACTAGTGTTTTATAAAGGTTTACCCACCTTCTTGACTTTTGTACTCTATGCCTTTATTAATAAAGCCAAGGATCCCACATTTTTTTAAAAGCCATCTCCACTTGTCTTGCCACCTTCAAAGATTTGCGCACCTACACTGAGCATGTCTGGACATTGTGGAGCAACAATCAATTAAGCTAACAGAATACTGGGCTATAATCATGAAATCAGTAGTGTCCAAGGCCAGCAGCTGAAACTGTCTTGTGCCACATTCCCTGGAGATCATTCCTCCGCTGGAGTTTCGGCCATAGATACTAAGCCCAATGGAAAAAAGCCAAATCTGTAAGTGTTACTTCCACCAAAAGCTCAACTTCACCATCAGCTTGTTGAAGCCTATTAAGTCCTGCTTGTTGTATTACTGGTTCCTCCTGTGCTGCCGTCCGCTGATTTCTACTTAAAATTTCCAGTCAGTTACAATTATTTGCAGCTGCAGTTAACAGGTAATGATATCTATCCCTTTTGCTTGTCCCCTGCTGTACTAATACTGATCTGTAGTTTACAGGTAAAGGATGGTTCTCACTGGAGCTGATGGCTACCAGGTTTCTCCCAAAAATCAACGGCAATGCCCAGTCGTCTCCTGGTTGTGTGCAAGAGACTAGTCATCCAGATATCTGTAAGGGTCAGTGACACACCCATGAGACCAGCATGCAGCACATCACACATAGTGAGTATGGAGGACGTGCAGTTGCTTGTATGTGTTAATGGAGGAAATACCAAGCGCTTCAGATACAATGCTATTAATGTGAAGAATCACCCTGTGTCCTTCTAATGGGTGTTCTTCTACCTCTCCCTTTGCCTCTAAGTGCTTCTCGAGCCTTGGTATAAGTGCAAACACTGCCACATTTGTTCCAAATCTGGAGAAGATTTGGTGCCTCTGTGTAAACAACCTGCAAGGACCTGTATCAGTCCCAGGAGTACCAATGGTGACATCCTGTGTGTGGTACTGTTCTGCAAGTCAGAGGATAGAGGCTATGACAACGCTTGGACCTCCATCAGCAGGGACCTTTTGAGTGCATGAGCTCTTGTATTCCCTCTTTGCAGGCTCTCCATTCTCCTTGGCCCCACCCCCGCCAGGTGTCAAAGTAAATTTGACAGCTTCTTGCATTTTGACATCTAAGGCATCCAGAGCAGCAGTGTGTGTACAGATGCTACATTTTCTCTTGCTATACCTATATAGGCATTTAGACATTGCTGATGCAGTGTGCATCCTGTTAACATGGAATCTGGGAGACCCCTGACTTAAAAAAATATATCATTCTCAGGATGTAGGCGTCGATGACAAGGCCGACATTTATTGCCCATTCCTAGTTACCCTTGCAAAGGTGGTGATGGGCCGCCTTCTTGAACCCTGCATGTCCGTGTGGTGAAGGTGCTTCTGCAAAACTATTCTTTGTATCATTTTGATACAATTGAGTGCCTTGCTAGGCCACTTCACAGGGCGATTAAGAATCAACCATATTGGTGGGGTCCTGCAATCACATATAGGCCAGACCAGGTAAGGACGGCAGATTTCCTTCCCAAGGACGTTAGTGAACCAGTTGGGTTGTAGGCAGTTGGCCTCCGCTGTTGGACACCTGGTCATGCACACTTCCATAGCACCTAGAAATACATTTAAACTTAAAATTAGAGCTAGGTTATTTAAGAGTGAAATCAGGAAGAACATTTTCACACAAAGGGTAGTGAAAATCTGGGGCTCTTTCCCCCAAAAGGCTGTGAATGCAGGGTCAATTGACATTTTCAAGACTGAGATTTTTGTTAGGTAATGGTGTCAAGGGATATGGATCAAAGGCAAGTAAATGGAGATGGGGCACAGATCAGCCATCATCTAATTGAATGGTGGAACAGGCTCAAGGGGTTGAATAGCCTACTCCTGTTCCTATGAGCTTTGAGTGACCTTCCTGTGCCTGCATGGTCCAATATTCTCCATTCCAAGGGATCTGCAGAGAAGCCATTACTAGGCAAGACGAAGGTTACAGCAGGTGGCATGGACCTCTACAAAAGGCCTGTTGCCTTCTCTCTAAAATACCCTGGACGACCCTGACCTTATGTTTCTGCAGATCCTAGACTGCCCAAGAGCAATACCACAGAAGATCTGTGGGGATTATATTAAGGGGGTTAGCATCTTTCAAAGTAGATAAATCAACAGGCCTGGATGAAACATATCCCAAGCTGTTAAGAGAAGAAAGGGAGGAAATAGCGGAGGCTCTGACCATTATTTTCCAATCCTCTACAGGTGTGGTTCCAGAGGACTGGAAGACTGCTAATGTTGTACCGTTGTTTAGAAAGTGATAGACTGAGTAATTACAGGCCAGTCAGCCTAAACTTGGTGGTGGGAAACTTATTAGAAAAAATTCTGAGGGACAGTATTAATCGTCATTTAGAAAGGCACGGATTAATCAAGGACAGTCAGCATGGATTTGTTAAGAGAAGGTCGTGTTTGACTAACTTGATTGAAATTTTTGAGGAGGTAACGAGGAGGGTCGATGAGGAGTAGCGTATTTGATGTAGTCTACATCAAGGTCTTTGACAAGGTCCCACATGGCAGACTGGTCAGAAAAGTAAACGCCCATGAGATCCAAGGGAAAGTGGCAAGTTGGATCCAAAATTGGCTCAGTGGCAGGAAGCAAAGGGTAATGGCCGACTGGTGTTTTTGTGACTGGAAGGCTGTTTCCATTGTGGTTCCAAAGGACTCAGTACTAGGTCCCTTGCTTTTTGTGGTATATATCAATGATTTAGACTTCAATGTAGGGGGCATGATTAAGAAGTTTGCAGATGATACAAAAATTGGCCGTGTGGTTGATAGTCAGGAAGAAAGCTGTAGACTGCAGGAAGATATCAATCGACTAGTCAGGCGGGCAGAAAAGTGGCAAATGGAATTCAATCCGGAGAAGTGTGAGATAATGCATTTGGGGAGGACTAACAAGCCAAGGGAATACACAATAAATGGTAGGATACTGAGAAGTGTAGAGGAACAGAGGGACCTTGGAGTGCATGTCCACAGATCCCTGAAGGTAGCAGGACAGGTAGATAAGATGGTTAAGAAGGCATATGGGATATTTTCCTTTATTAACTGAGGCATAAAATATAAGAGCAGGGAGGTTATGCTAGAACTGTATAAAACACTAGTTAGGCCACAGCTAGAGTACTGCGTACTGTTATGGTCACCACATTACAGGAAAGATGTGATTGTACTAGAGAAGGTACAAAGGAGATATACGAAGATGTTGCCAGGACTGGAGAATTTTGGCTATGAGGAAAGATTGGATAGGCTGGGGTTGTTTTCTTTGGAACAGAGGAGGCTGAGGGGATATTTAATTGAGGTGTAATAAATTATGAGGGGCCTAGATAAAGTGGATAGGAAGGACCTATTTCCCTTAGAGAGGTGAATAACCAGGGGGCATAGATTTAAGGTAATTGGTAGAAGAATTAGAGGGAAGTTGAGGAGAATTTTTTTCACCCAGAGTGTGGTGGGGGTCTGGAACTCACTACCTGAAAGGGTGGTAGAGGCAGAAACACTCATTGCAATTAAAAAGTACTTGGAGATGCACTTAAAGTGCCGTAACCTACAAGGCTACGGACCAAGAGCTGGAAAGTGGGATTAGACTGGATAGCTCTTTTTCGGCCGGCACAGACACGATGGGCTGACTGGCCACCTTCTGTGCCGTAAAGTTCTATGATTCTATAATAGTGCTGCATGTTACTGGATACAATACTAACACGAATATGCACACTCGCTCTACAGGAATCTAATATTCCTGTACACATTACTACATTGTGTGTTACAGGGTGTAAAACTCCTGTATTGATTAATAATATGTTACTGGATATAATGTTCCTTTGTGTATAATATGTTATTTGTGTTCCAGTAGCTAATGTTGTATCTATATTGAGTAATAGCAATCAATAACTCATTTAAAATTCTGTACTTTCTCAATTTTTGGTCAGATGTTACATATTGCTGGAAAGCTAATGCTTTTATTTCCAATGTGCAAATCTTATTTGTGAATCATTTTCATTTATCAACATTAAGCTTTATTGTTTTATATTTTGTAATGTGCAGTTTAGTATGAAACAAAAAACAGTAGTCTGGCAGTGAGTTATAGTGTTGTAATTCAATTGCAGGTTTCTGGTCATGCCATAACTAGAAGGTTGTAGTTCGGTTGATTTATAAGCGTCAGCACTACTTCCACATTGAATCTGCCTTAAGCTCAGTGCCGGCTACTCTCTCTAGGGCTAGCAAGAATACAAAGTTGCAGCAAAGACTTACCTAGCTGCGCTGGTGCAAAGCCATCAAGATCTCCCTTGCCAACCCCCTCAATGGCCTCCACACCCATTTTCTGGATGACCTGTATTCAGTGAGCTATTGCAGGTTGACTGGACCACCACCAACGCTGGTTCTGTCCTGATGGGTATGCAAAAGAGACCTTTTGAGCATTAGGAGGTAACACGAGATGCACTCCACTGAGAAGCTGACATTCCACCTGGTGTGAAAGGATGGCAATAATTACAGGGGCCAGAGTGTGAGTTTGACAGAAATGTTTGGTTGTGTGAGTGATGGGAATCCTATCCCTTTGGCACCATTTAAGATATTTAGAGGTTTACAAAGTGATAGGTGGCGGCCCCAGTGACTTTCAGGCTTCACTGCCGATATGCAGCACACTTAAGGCTGTGTACTTGATGCAGGCAAAATTCAGCCATCAACTTGTTTTGAGTGGGCACCCATTAGTCTTTACTACCTCGGCACTCCTCCTCAGTCTAGATAACAGTCTGTTTGCTCCCATGAGCAATGCACAAAGCAGACAATTGGCCGCCTCCTGCCATGCATGCTGTTCATTAGCTTTATTTGGAGGACTTCTCTCTGCCCTAAAATTTGCCACTTTCCTCAGTAGGCCACCTCCTCCAATAAAATCTGTCCTTGCTGAAGGAGCAGTTCTAGGCGTCCTACCATTATGTTGCCCCGTAAAGAAGCCTCCCCCAAAAAACTGCTGCCTCCCTTGTGTAGCAGCCCTTTAAGAGCTGCTGCACTTCTAGCTGCCTGCACCATGTGACTCAACACTCCCTGCACATGGGAAAATACACAGAAAGTTTATTCAGATTATGTAAATTAGTGACCCTATGGAATATGATTAGGTTGAGCTGCCACTGTAACAACGAGTGCGCCCAGGAGCATGGGCCATTTTGGGCTCCAATCGAGGAATTGATCCTTATTTTTTTTCTAATAGACTAGTAGATCTCCCGTGGCAATGCTCATGTTTAGTCTCTGGTCCAGACCATGGTTGTGATGTTTAGCTGCTAACCTCTACCTTTAATGCTATTTATCAAACTTGATAAGTTCAGGTAATTGTAACTGCTGAGGTCAATCAGAGGTTTCTTGTAACTGCTTGTAAATTTAAGAGCTCAGACCAATGAATGGCTTTCTTTCCCTTTTTTTTTAAAGATTACTTTGTTTCAGTAACAAAGTGTGATGTTTGGTGTGTGATCAACATGCGCTAGATTCTTATGTGCAGTAATTTATTTATTTTCAAATGTTAGTACTCTTGTATTTTTAGATCTATTTTGTCTGTCCTACTGTGGATTTTGTGGCTTCTATACTTAAGGTTACGCTTGTAGGTGACTCCTGAATCCCTATGACCTCAAGAGTATCTTAACTAGTCCTGATATCTGGTGTGTTTTTGGTAATTTGCCCAGGATAATGAACCATAAACCTTTCTGTAAATTATTTTAGCTACTGTAATTACCCTGTGCCTCCATAGGAACAGAGAATCACAGACATTGTTTCAGACTTTGACTAGCAAGCAAATTTATTTAACATCTAGTCGATCTTTCATGGCATTACATATGGGGAGTCAATACCGAGAGTAGTTTTTTCCAATTATCTCCTCTAAACCTACCATAATTGGAGGAGAAGTGATGGGGGGGAGAAGGGAAGGAGGAGGAGGGGGAGTGAGGCAAAGGGAGGAGGAAGGAGCAGGAGGGGTAGAGGAGGGTTCTGAGGAAGGGAGAGGAAAGGAGAAGGGGACGAGAGAGGAAGGGGAAGGAGAGCGGATTGAGGGAGAGATGTCCTTTTACCAGCACTTCCTCTCCTACTTATCTCCTCCTTCTCTCCTTCCCTTCCTCTCTACTTCGTATCCCCTCTTTTTCCTTCCTCTTCCCTCACCCAATCCTTCTTCCCCCTCTCCTCTTGCCCCCACCCCATTTCATCCACTCTCCTGACCACCTCTCTTCCTCCCCTCTGAGCCAGCAGTATGATACATTGCTGAGTGGGGTGGAGGGGTGCAACACTCAGGATAACTTGCGCAAGACGGGGTCATTGCTATCTGTGGATGAACCTGCTTGCGGTGCCCAGTGGGTTGCGATCCAGACATGGTGATGTTGCTTGACTGGAGGGGTAAGATCCTAGAAACACTGGTGAGTGGGGACATGGTTTTCGAATTTGTAAATATTGTTCCATGGTGGGGGGGGGGATGGGGGGGAGAATCAGGTCCTGGATTGGAAAATATCACATAAGAAGCTGCGTGGGGGAGGAGGGATTTGGAAATGGTCCAGGGAATTCTACCTGTGGTTAGGCACAAGGATGTACCGTGAGTGGAAGGGATCAGGATGGGTCTGAGGCTGGAGGTGCAGCAAACGGCAGTGGGGATGGGTCTAGGGATCCCAGAGAGGCATGCGAGTAGTTTCAGAGAGAGGAGGCTGGTGCAAAACACCAGGGGAGGATGAACAGGGGGCCAAGCCTAGCGGCAAACTGCCTGAGCTGTACACCCCTCTATTCACTCTACTCAGATCGGTGCCCATGATTATTTATTGATAAGAAATAAGTTATTGAACCTATGGTGCAGCCAACCTGGGGTTCAGCTTGCTTTTGGGGATGGACAGCCTCCATCATTAAACAACAGGAGGGAGTAGAGCTTTCAAACAGAAGCTCTCTTCGTGAGGTTAATAAATTAAATTTAAATGATTGGTTTCAGAGTTGCTTTTAGGCCTATTAATATATCATTATTCAACCTCTATGCCAGCTTGGCTTGCAGCGATTAAAGATCTTTCTGCACATGACTCAAACAACATGCAGCACTGGAGAAGCTGCCCTAACAGCAGAAGAAAAGGAAGTAATAAGCTGCAAGTCCACAATTTTTAAAAAACAATTACAGGCTAGATTTTTAAAAAATTACTACTTTCAATGTTTTTCACCTTTTTTCTCCTGCCCCACATTATTTATGTCAACTTGCTATACTCCACCACACTTCCACATTGCACTTTTAATTATAGAGCACTGTCTCCCGTAACCTTACTTGGTCCCACTCTTCACATAACGTGACCCTCACAGAGCCACCTACAGAATGTTGTGACTCGCTCAATAATTTTAATATATAATAAATAGGTGAACAAGCAAATAAGTAACATTATTATAACGTTTATATGTCAGATTAGCTCAGCTGGTAGTGTCTCAACAGTGAGTCAGAACATTGTGGAGTCAAACCTCAATCCAGGATTTGAGTCCATAATTTGGGCTGACACTTCCGTATAGTACTGAGAGAGTGTTGCGCTGTCCAAGGTGCCATCTTTTGGATGAGATGTTGAATCAAGTTTGCCTGTTCAGTTGGATATAAAAGATGGCGTGACACTATTTGAAGAACAGTAAATTCTCCCAGTGTCCCAGCTGATATCCCTCCCTCAACCAATACCAGAAAAACTAGGTTAACTGGTCAGTTGGTGTTTGTGGGACCCTGCTGTCTGCACGTTTACCTAAATTGCAACAGACTACACTTCAAAAGTTGGCTGTGAAGTGTAGTGTATGTACCTTTAAGAGAGAACTACTTTTACAGCTCCTGTATACTGTAGTACCGGCAGTGACCACACCTGTATATAAGCCCTGAGCAGGCATCTGTACTGTTAGTTATTAGACTACCCTCATCCAGGAAACACCTGTTGATTGTTGATCTGCAGTCTCCGTCTATTTATTGAAGAACACCATACCTTAAGATTCACGGATTTAATAGTGGCGACGAGGTCGATTCGAACCTACCTGCAACTCTGCATTTCCTCCCAAGGATTCGCTCCTGGAGGACAGTGGAAGAAAGTCGAGGCCAGAAGCACGGGCGTCGACCACAAGCAACCGCCCAGTCATCCGGCAGAGAGTGAACATCGCAGGGGAGGCTGTTGAGAGCTGGGCTTGGTTCTCCAGCCACGACGATCCAGCAACAGGCTGGCAACAGGTACAGCGCAGACCCTTCCCGGACAGCGGCGGCTGGAGCCGACCGACGGCACAGAAAAGGCAGAGCAGCGTCGACAGGGTAAGAGAGAGGGTAAAGCGCACATGGCGCAGCCAGGGGTTGAAGACCAAGCGGCGTCGACGGAAAACAAAAAGAGAGAGAGGGTAAAGCACAGCCGGGGTTCAGGACCGAGCGGCGGCAACGAGAGAGGCGCACAGGAAAACGCGCAGAGCGCAGCCAGGGCTCAAGGGCTGAGAAGCATCCGTGGGGGAAGAAAGGAAGCGCGGGAGACGCCATTTGAGCCGCGGAGAAGAAGGGAGAGCGCGGGAGACGCCATTTTTGAAGCCGCAGCAGAGAAGAAGGGCAAGCGCGGGAAGAAAGGGAAGCGCGGGAGACGCCATTTTACCCAGTCTAACCACACCCAGGGATGCCGAAGAGTGGCAGTGTCACAGCGTTCGACAATGAAGTCAAAGATTGGGCGACATATGTGGAACGCATTGAGGTGTACTGCAAGGCGAATGAAGTGCCAGATGCCAGGAAAGCACTGGTTTTGTTGAATTCCATGGGTGCAAAAACGTATGGCTTACTGCGAAACCTAATAACCCCAGAGAAGCCAGTGGATAAGGATTTCGATAACATAGTGGAAATCCTACAGGACCACTTAAACCCCACACCACTGCTGATAGCAGAAAGATTTAAGTTTCACAAAAGGAACCAGCATAAAGACGAAAGTAATGCTGAGTATTTAACGGAACTGCGCAAGCTATCGAAACACTGCCAGTTTGGAATGGGACTAGCAGTTACGTTAAGGAACAAGTTTGTGTGTGGGCTTCAAAGTGAAGGAACCCAGAAATGGCAAATGGCTTCTATCAGAAAAGGATCTTACGCTGGACAAGGCTTTCAGCATGGCAGTATCACACGAAGCAGCCGCACGGGGCGCTGCAGAGATACAACGGAGACCGCAAGAATATGGCACCAATGAAATGTCATATGGAGCAGGGAAGTGTTATCGCTGCGGCAGAACAACACACGACCAGAAGGATTGTTGGTTCAAGGACCAAATGTGCAGACAGTATGGAAAAGCAGGACACATAGCAAGAGTCTGCAGGTCGGGGAAGAAAACCAGCAGCAAGAAATCTCCACAGGAGAAGTACAAAAAGGTACATAAGGTGATGGAGAGTAGTTCAGATGAACAGAAAAGTGATACAGACTCCGGAAGCAAGGAGCTGGGTTGTCTGAAACTACATAATGTAATCAAAATGGAGGATCACCAGACTATCTGGGTCATGCTCAAGATAGATGGAGTCCAAGTGAAACTGGAATTGGACACAGGATCAGCCCTAACAGTCATAAACCGAAGGGACTACAAGCGGCTATTCTCACATATACCCTTGAGAGCTACAGAGGTTGTCTTGAAGACGTACACGGGGCAAAAAGTCTACCCCAAAGGAAAAATAAGGGTGAACGTGATAAACAATGGCCAGGAAATACAAAAATGGACCTATATGTATTGCCAGATGGAGGACCACCACT
The DNA here is from genome assembly GCF_052327205.1 of Somniosus microcephalus. NCBI lineage: Eukaryota > Metazoa > Chordata > Chondrichthyes > Squaliformes > Somniosidae > Somniosus > Somniosus microcephalus. Next base: position 141,642,739 of record NC_140994.1, on the reverse strand, counting down.
ACTAGGATGTGAATGGATCCGGAAGATACAATTAGATTGGCATTCTATACAGGCACTGACGGTAGAGGCCAAAAAGGACGACGACGTCACACTTGGACGACTGTCAAAAATGCTAACTGATGCACAAGAAGTGTTCCAGGAGGGACTCGGAACACTAAAAGGCATAACAGCGACGATTAAAAATAGAGGAAAATGCAAGCCCAAAGTTTTTTAAGGCCAGACCGGTGCCTTATGCGATCCGCCCAGCCGTCGAAGCAGAGCTGGGAGGTTTGGAACGTTCAGGAGTACTGTCCAAAGTGGATTGGAGCGAGTGGGCTACACCCATCGTTCCTGTAATGAAGAGGTCGTTGAGTAATACGCCTGGGGAACCAAAGAAGGTTCGCATCTGTGGGGACTTTAAGGTGACAGTGAACCCAGACCTTCACACGGTGCAATATCTGCTTCCACGGATTGAAGATATTTTCGCCTCGCTATCTGGAGGAAAACGCTTCACTAAGATTGATCTGGCCCAGGTGCACCTGCAAATGGAGGTAGAAGGAGCCTCGAAACAATACCTCACGATCAACACTCACAAAGGTCTCTACCAATACAACCGGCTGGTGTTCGGGGTAGCATCGGCTCCGGCTATTTGGCAAAGGGCAATGGATCAAGTCCTGCAAGGGATTCCAGGGACCCAGTGTTATTTGGACGACATCCTGGTCACGGGTGAAAATGACAGTGATCACCTCGCCAACCTGGAACTTGATTGAAGGGATATGGGCTACGAGCTAATCGCCACAAATGCGAGTTTTTCCAGAAACAGATCTCGTATTGTGGCCACGTTATTCATGAAGAGGGGTTACATAAGTCCCCTGAAAAGATTGAGGCAGTAGTCAAGGCTCCAGCACCGGAAAATGTGTCACAACTGAGGTCGTTCCTCGGGCTGGTGAACTACTACCATAAGTTCTTACCAAATTTGCCTACAGTATTACACCCACTGAACACCCTACAGCAGACGGAGGTACCATGGAAGTGGAATGACGAATGTAAATGAGCTTTCCAGAAGTGCAAAGAATTGATCACATCAAAAGAGGTGTTGGCCCATTTCAACCCAGCACTACCAATTCGGTTGGCGTGTGATGCATCACCCTATGGTATTGGAGCAGCGCTGTCGCACAAATTCCCAGACGGGTTGGAGAGGCCAGTAGCCTTTGCGTCTCGGTCACTAACCTCAGCCGAGCGCAACTACGCCCAGATTGACAGGGAGGCCCTCAGCCTAGTATGGGGAGTAAAAAAGTTCAACCACTATCTGCACGGGCAGAAGTTCACCTTGCTGACTGACCACCAACCACTTGTCTCTATCTTTAATCCAAAGAAGGGCGTTCCGGTGATGACTGCACAACGGCTACAAAGATGGTCCCTTTTTCTAGGGGTGAACCAATATGAAATAGAGTATAAGGGCACGAAACAGCATGGAAATGCTGATGGGCTATCACGCCTGCCACTGCCTACTGCGGAGGAAGCACCAGCAGTGGACCCTGTCGAAATATTTTATTCGTCGATAATTGAACGCTTGCCAGTAACTAATGCGGATATAGAGAAGGAGACCCGAAATGATCCGACACTGTCTCGGGTATATGATTTAACGGTGAAGGGACGGCCAACACATGGCGACTCACTGTTGCCAGCATTCTCATCCAGAAGAGAACAGCTGTCAGTATGCCAGGGGACAGTGATGTGTGGATCCCGAGTGGTAATTCCACCCAAGTTAAGGGAGAGAGTGCTCAATGAGCTTCACGAAGGCCATCTGCTAGGGCTTAAGTGTGGTGGCCGGGAATCGAGCAACAAATCGAGGACCTAACAAAGAGCTGCTGAGGATGCCAGAAGGTCCAAAATGCACCACCACATGCCCCTCTACACCCATGGGAGTGGCCCTCCTCTCCATGGCAACGGGTGCATATTGATTTTGCTGGTCCATTCATGGACTCAATGTTCTTAATAGCAGTGGATGCGCACTCGAAATGGCCTGAGGTGATCAAAATGTCCTCCACCACTACGGAGAAAACGATTGCAGTCCTACGGACTATATTTGCCAGGAATGGCTTGCCAGAGCAGATTTGCTCTGATAACGGACCACAGTTTGTGTCCGAAGAGTTTCGGAAATTTATGAGAAGGAATGGGGTAAGGCATTACACATCTGCCCCGTATCATCCAGCCACTAATGGATTGGCTGAGAGGTTCGTACAAACCTTTAAAAAGGCAGTAAGGGCCATGTGCGATGACGACATTCCACTGCAGCATAAGGTGGACAATTTCCTGTTAGCCTACAGAAATGCGACACATGCAGTTACCAACCAGACCCCGGCCATGATGTTCTTTAACCGAAGGTTGAGATCTCGTCTGGATGTGCTCAGACCAAATATGCGAAGAAATGTTGAGAATAAGCAATTCCAGAACATCAATGAGAAGCTGACAAGGAGCTTCAATGTAGGACAACCAGTCTTGGCCCGCAACTACCGAACAGAGAAATGGCAACCCAGAACGATATGCACACGACAGGGGCGACTAATGTACACAGTGGATGTCGGGGAGAACATTGTGAGACGCCATGTCGACCAGATCCTAGCGTCACAGGAACGAGTCAACCCCATGTCTCGCGTACCTGGTGAAGAACCCCACATACCGGTAGCATCTACCCCAGAAACAGTAGCATCGGAAACTGATGAACTAACCGAAGACAGGGGGCCAGAATCGCCTCCGCAGCAAGAACAAGACACTCAGGAAAGGCGCTATCCAGAAAGGATCAGGAAGCCGCCCCAAAGACTGAATCTATAAATGGACTATTTCAGTTAATGTGCATGTTAAAAGTGTTAACTGTTATTTGAATGTTATGGTACTGTTAATCTAAAAGGGGAGGAATTGTAGTGTATGTACCTTTAAGAGAGAACTACTTTTACAGCTCCTGTATACTGTAGTACCGGCAGTGACCACACCTGTATATAAGCCCTGAGCAGGCATCTGTACTGTTAGTTATTAGACTACCCTCATCCAGTAAACACCTGTTGATTGTTCATCTGCAGTCTCCGTCTATTTATTGAAGAACACCATACCTTAAGATTCACGGATTTAATATGAAGCACTTTGAGATGCCCTGACCACATGATATATAAATGTAAGTTCTTTCTCGCAAGGTATCCTAATGGATTCTAGTGCATTTGTACATGAATAAATTTGTATGTAGAAATAGTATTAATCTGTCCATAATGCTCTGGTCTTGTAGGCTCCAGACACTTCTCCTTAGATGCCGTTTTCCAAAAGGGTAGTTTTGACATTGCTGCCATCACTCACTTTAACAAGCAGCAGGAAAAAAATCAGTTTCTGTCTTGTCCTCAATCACCAGGAGGCTTTAATAAACAACCTCCAACATTAGATTATTGAGTTGTTTACACCTCATAAATTATTTACCAAAGGATTAATTAAACTGAGCCGAGTGCCTGCAATTTACTGAATTACCCTAGTCCCTGGGGGAAGGGGCTGGTGCTTACAGGCACTCTGTGTTCATTAGGCTCTTTGTCCCTGAGCATCTCTGCCCTGCCCTGCCCCTCCCTCTCCCCTCCCCTCCCTCCCCACTCTCCTCTCCCCTCCCTCTCCTCTCCCTCCCTCCCCTCCCTCCCCTCCCCCCCCCAGCCATACATTACATCGACAGGCCTTCTTTTATCCCTCGTCTTCCATGTCACAAACCCAACTCCTCGAGGCTGTGAGTTGGTAACCTTGCAACCGAAGGTACCCTCAGTCCATGAGCAGATAAGAGACTGTGGTGTCATTGTGGAACCAAGGGTTGAACAACGGAGGTGGGATCATGCAGATCCTTTACTATGATCTTTACTATGCTGCACCCAAGCTTCCTGTGTTGATTCCTTGGTCCCATCTTGGACGGTTTGATTTTTAAAATAAGAAACAGGACAAATATTGAACATTTCAATGGTCACAATATTAACCTGTCTTTTCTCTGTCAGGGGCTGACGCACCTTCTGTAAACTTTTCTGTGTTCACTTCAGATTTCCAGCACTTTCCATTTCTCTCTCTCTCCTTTTTTGGTGTCAGCCGTGGCTCAGTGGTCGCACTCTCGCCTCTGAGTCAGAAGGTTGTGGGTTCAAGCCCCACTCCAGAGACTTGAGCACATAATCTCGGCTGATACTCCCAGTGCAGTGCTGAGGGAGAGCTGTACTGTCGGAGGTGCAGTCTTTCAGTTGAGACGTTAAACCAAGACCCCGTCTGCCTTCTCAGGTGGATGTAAAAGATCCCATGGCACTATTGAAAGAAGAGCAGGGGAGTTCTCCCCGGTGTCCTGGCCAATATTTATCCCTCATTCAACAACTAAAACAGATCATCTGGTATTTATCTCATTGCTGTTTGTGGGATCTTGCTGTGTGCAAATTGGCTGCCGCATTTCCTACATTACAACAGTGACTACACTTCAAAAGTACTTCATTGGCTGTAAAACATTTTGAGATGTCCTGAGGTTATGAAAGGCGCTATATAAATGCAAGTCCGTCTTTCTTTTCTATGCCCCGTGCTCACACACATGCACTTCTCAGCAGAGATTGGTAGTTACTTATTTGGAAGAGGAACCCGAGCTGACTTTCCCATCCATCCCTAGTACAGGGGTGCTGAGGCCAACTGCTGACCCAACTGAAACCAAATACAGACTGGGAATTGAACCTGGGATTTTCTAGTTGATCTAGTTCCATGTCACGTGATGCATTTACTTACTAAGTCATTGGGAAGCTACAGACAATTAATTTTAAGTGATCTACACACCTTTAAAAGAAGGCATCATGACATGCTGAGTCTGATTTTAGATCCTGCCTCTGTTGTTCACATAATGAGGGGGTGGGGGGAGTGAGGTTGCATCAATACCCTGAAATACAAACCCATGCTATATATAGTCTCTGACCCACAGTGAGATTGCCACCTTCTCTACTCAAACTTTAGAAAGTCTTTTGAAACACAGGCAGTCCTGTACTCAGAAGGACCACACGACAGCTCCTTTCAAACATTGGCAGTCTTGCACAGAGTAGGATTGTTAATAAGGCTATCTGTGATCAGAGTGTCCGGATTATTAAGTACACTTTAGAAAAGGCCCCTTTGTAACTAAATTAACTTCCTTGGCAGTGTTGTAAGACAACATTTCAAGATCCCAATCAGCCATTTACTGTAAACATTTTCTTTCATCCTGTGCATCGTGGCCAGAGGATCAGTAATTTACTCTTTATTTTACCGATTTGGTGATGCTGCTGCCTTTTAAGGCGTTGACACATAGGAACATAGGCAATTCAGCCCCTCGGGACTGTTCCGCCATTCAACGAGATCATGGCTGATCTTTATTCTAATTCCATTTATCCGCCTTGGTTTCATATCCCTTAATAAAGTGGATGAGAGCAAAGATGGCAGGGATGATGGGCAAATTGACCACGGCACCATGGTACAAGAGGCCATTCAAGTGGGGGGAGCGAAAAGGAATGTGGTAGTGGTAGGAGATAGTCTAGTCAGGGGGGTAGATACTGTTTTCTGCAGCCACGACCGGGAGTACCAAAGGTTGTGTTGCCTGTCCCGTGCCAGGGTTAAGGACATCTTGTGGCTGGAGAAGAATTTGGAGAATCGGGGAAGGATCCAGTTGTTGTGGTCCACGTAGGAACCAACGACACAGGTAGAACTAGGAATGAGGTTCTGCTGAAGGAGTTTGAGGAGATAAGGTACAAATTAAAAAGCAGAACCTCAGAGGTAATAATCTCTGGATTACTACTTGAGCCATGTGCAAATTGGCATAGGGACAAACAGATTAGAGGTTTAAATGTGTGGCTGAAAGAGTGGTGTGGGAGGCAGGGGTTTCAAATTATGGGACACTGGCACCAGTACTGTGAAAAGAGGGAGCTGTTCCGTTGGGACTGATTCCAGTTGAACCGAGCTGGGACCAGTGTCCTGGCGAATCAAATAACTAGGGTGGTCGACTGGGCTTTAAACTAATAAGGGTTCAGATAAGGGTAAATTCATAAGTCTGAAGAGAAATGTCAAGGTTATAGAGCAGTGTAGTGATTTGGGTAAAATCAAACAGATTGACAGGGAAGATGCTGAGAGGCTGTTTCCCCTGGATGGAACTAGGGGTCACAGTCTCAGGATCGGGGGTCAGCCATTTAGGACTGAGATGAGGAGAAATTTCTTCACAGAGGGTTGTGAATCTTTGGAATTCTCTACCCCAGAGGGCTGTGGATGCTCAGTTGATAGATTTTTGGGCACTAAGGGAATCAAGGGATATGGGGATAGGGTAGGAAAGTGGAGTTGATGTAGAAGTTCAGCCATGAACTTATTGAATGGTAGAGCAGGCTTGATTGGCTGTATGGCTTACTTCTGCTCCTATTTCTTATGTTCTTATATACTAATATCCTTGGCTAGCAAAAATCCTAAAAACCTCAATCAAATCACCTCTTAACCTATATTCCATGGAATACAAGTTTATGTAATCTCTCCTCATAATTTAACCCTTGGAGCCTTGGTAACATTCTGGTGTTGCTGCACTCCTTCTAAGGCTAATATAGCCTTTCTAAGCTGCGGTGCCTAGAACTGTACACAGTACTCCAGATGTGGTCTAACCAGGACTTTGTATAGCTGTTGCAAAACTTCCTACCCTTTATATTCTAGCCCCCTAGTTATAAAGGCTAACATCCCATTAGCCTTTTTGATTATTATTTGTTCCAGACTACTACATTTTAGTGATCTGTGCACATGGACCACAATGTTCCCTCTTAATTGTTTTGGTGCATTCACAGTTTCGCGCATGCGCAAAAACTTACATTGAAATAGCCAGTCCCGGGCTGTGCGGGATCGGCAGCGAGGTGTGCGGCTGCACACTTTCTAGGGAATGTTGATGGACCCCTAAATCTCTTTGGACCTCCACTGTTCCTAGCATTTCACCATTTAAAAAAATACTCGGATCTATCCTGTTTTGGTCCAAAATGGTTGACCCCATACTTAGATGTGTTAAAATCCATCTGCCACAGTTTTGCCCACTCACTTAATCTAGCAATGTCTCTTTGTAATTTTATGCTCTTGTCTGCACTAACTATGCCACCTGTGTCATTGGCAAACTTGGATATGTGACTCTCTATTGTGTTATCTAGGTCATTAATAAATATAACAAATAGTTGAGGCCCTATCTGAAATGGTTGTTGGTTGCCAACTCCTCTGAAGGCAGCCGTGCATCACTTGCTGGACTGTATGAATCCTCTGCAACCATTGTAACCTTCAAATACCTGCACTTTCGTTTTTTTTGCCTGTTGTTCGACTGCTCTGGAATCTGCTCCACAATATAAAGGCGGCAGACTCCAGATCACTGGCAGCTTCGGGCTGCAAAAGCACAATTGGTTCTTGAGCTTGGATGTCCTAGATCCTTTCCATTATGAGAATGCTTGCTGAGAATTCAATAAATGCTCATCAGCACTGTGGCGCTCAAACACATCATTCTCACAGCCTCAGTGGCTCAGCTGGCTACAGACAGTGAGTAGCTGAGACCTACGGGTCAGGAAGTTCCCAGTTTCATCCCCTGCATCTTAATTGGAGTTGGGTTGGCTCTACAATTGGCCTCACCTTGATTAGGGAGGGAAATATAGGTCAACGCTCCCACCCCACATCACTATTCACTGATCCCTGATGAAACACTTTGGGGGAGAAATTCAGTTGTTTGCGCCACCCGTTAGTGCCTTAAGAGGGCGATAAGTGGGGCGCGAGGCGGCTAGCGCCCGGGCGCGGCAAGACCTGTGCCTCTCGTGAAATTGAGCGGACATTTAGCGGCGGTGCTAAACCGCAACGCCCGCTCAGCTGCGCGCGCAGATCCTGACGTCATTCCATGGTGCAACGCCCTTGGGGCGCCCCGAACCGGAAATTCAGTGGCGCCCCCCTCCTTTCTGCCTGGCGCTCCCAGCGACTGGTTGACTGGAACGGTTCCCAGTCGCTGTGGGGCTGGGGGAGCGCTATTTAAAGGGGGCTCTTCCTGGCTTCTTTGTGGTAGCCATTTTTGGACCACTCCTTCTGTGAGAGAGAGAGAGATTTGCAGAGAGACAAAGGGAGAGAGCTTTCTGCATTGAGTCAGCACTCGCAGAGGTACTTTTGGCTTCTGACCAGAACTTTGTAGTTGGTTTGCTTTTTCACTGGCATAACCTTGAGTGGCCACATACTATGGGGGCTGCAATGGGTGGGAACGTTGGGCTTCTCCATTACATTGAGAGGGCTCAGAGACGCCGAGAGAGAGTGCCAATCATGGCCAGACGGAGGAGGGCCAACAGGCGTTGGCATACGAGACCTTACCGTCCCAGGGTTTTCCGCCAACAGTTCTCATACCTCAACATGTCTGAGGAGCAGTGTTTTCGGAGGCTGCGATTCAGCAGGGAGGTGGTCACTGAGCTCTGCCACCTGCTTCAGCCAGATCTGCAGCCTCAACTGAGGAGCAGGACGTCTCTGTCGGTGGCAGTGAAGGTCACAGTGGCTCTCAACTTCTATGCCACCGGCTCCTTCCAATCCGCTACTGGGGACATTGTAGGATTCGCAAAATTGAACTTTATATTATAAAGGGTTGAATGGCAGAAGAGGCCATGATTTTAAAGACTATTTTAAAAGAAGCCCAGAAAAAGGGGCATACAAAATGGCCGCCATACCACGTGACCGGCTTATTGGGACATTTTTAAATGGTTCCTGCGAAACCTCAGACAGCTTTGTGGATTCAACCCACAGTAAGTTCTGGAAGCCGTTTCTGAGAGAACGAAACCAGACCCCCACATATACATATGGATTAGATGCAGATCCAGTCAAGATCGGCCTGGAGACAGAGGCCATCTAAATGTTGACCCAGACAAAAGGGGACAATTTCATATTCATGAGAACAGCACCAAGGACTAGATAACGAGATCAGCAGGACATTAAAAACAATGAAGGTCATTCCAGACCAGAGATGGGCCTTTACCGGCCATCTAAAATATTTTAAAATATAATAACTACCCCGCTGTGCTCCCAGCCTGCCAAAAGTTAAACAAAGACTAACCTGATTTTGGGCGGGAAGTGGAGACTTCGGAAGGAAAAGTATAATTGGAGGAGTTGAAGTGGAATTCGGACAGTTACAGACACAGACGCAGTTGTCGGACAGTCGAGTCGTTGGAGAGTTGAATTCGAGCAGTGGAATCCGGCGGTTGTTGAGCTGGGTAAAGAGGAGCTGGTTTGTGAGAAGATCAGCGAACTCCCCTCCACCATCGGAGGAAGAAGAAGACGACTAAGCCGCCATCAAGAAGACCGTTCGAGCCGGCGTCCCGCCCCGGGGTCAAACATCGGGAGATCATCGACCAACCCCGGGCCGTTGACGAAAACGAGAGGCCCTCTCCCAACTCGGGAGAAGAGACAAAAACAAACTGAAGGAACGATGGGGGCCAGCCCAAGGCTCCTCTGACCGGGGTCGAGCCGACGATCCCCGACCCCGCCAACATCCAGAACCAGCCGGTGTCCAGCCGCCCCCGACCCCCACCTCAGGAGAGGTGTGGCGCAGCTCGCTGGGGCTCCACGATCCACGTGGAGACGAAACGCCTGAAAGGATCAAACGCAGACTGGTTCAAAACCTTGCACTTCCTAGTTGGATTGGTGAGCATGTTTCTGGCCCTTCACAATCAGATCTAGATAGGTTTAAGGGGGTGGATTTAAGGGTACAATTAACATGAGTTGTTGTCCCTCGATGTTCCGTGTGTTTCCTTATTTCATGATGATCTTTGTAGAGTATAAGATGCCTGTATTTGCCTTAGTTAGTATTGTGTCGTTATGATTTGTTTGTGTTTTTCCCTCCCATGTACTCACTTATCTGCTTGCATTTGATTTATTTTTCCTTATGCAATAAAATTTCATTTCGTTTCACCAAACTTGGTCTATAAGAGTTTTCTCTACATTGTAGTTCCTGCCCCAAAGTCCAGAGTACACAATCTAAGGGGCGAGTGGGTCGAACCACTCAAGGTTTTACTGTGCAAGAGAGAGAGGCCTCTAGAGAGAGAAACCTCTGCAATCTAAAACCCCTTACAACATTGCCAATATCTCCCAGTTCGCGGTGCATTGCTGCATCCGTCAAGTCACGAATGCCCTCTTTAAAAGGAGATGTCAGTACATTTCCTTTCCCATGACCCCGGAGAAGCAGCAAGAGCGCGCAATAGGATTTGCAAGAATAGCAGGCTTCCCCATGGTCCAGGGCGCCATTGACTGCACGCATGTGGCTTTGCGGGCGCCGTAAGAGAATGCCGAGGATTACCGCAACTGGAAGGGGTTCCATTCGTTGAACGTCCAGTTGTTCTGTGACCACAGACAGCTGATACTCGCTGTCAATGCCCGCTTTCCAGGCAGCAGCCACGATGCCTTCATCCTGCGCCAGACTTCTGTGGCAGACCTTTTCGAGGCCCCGGCTCACCCAGGTGGCTGGCTTCTCGGGGACAAGGGCTATCCTTTGTGCACCTGGCTGATCACCCCGCTCCATGCGCCCAGCACCCCTGCTGAAGAACGACACAATGAGAGCCATCAAGCGACCAGGAACATCATTGAGCACACAATCAGCGTGCTCAAGCAACGGTTCCGCTGTCTGGACCATTCCGGGGGAGCCCTTCAGTACACACCTGAGCGAGTCTCCCATTTCGTCGTTGTGTGCTGCATGCTGCATAACCTGGCAATCCTCAGGACTCAGCCACTGCCACCAGACATTGGAGCACCAGCAGAGGAGGAGGAGGAGGAGGAGCACCAAGATGGGAGGGAGGCACAAAGTGCAAGGGCCATCCGTCAGCAGCTTATAGCAAGTCGGTTCTAGGCCCCCTGTGAGGGAATGGCTTCTGCCATTCAAAGAACATGAATGGAACCGTGCCGCAACCCCTAAGCCGGTCAAGGAAACAAATAGTTCAAAGAGCAAACATGCACATTCTGAATAAAGACACTTCTTTATTTAACAAACTGTGTGCCCTTCCCGCATGACAAAGTAATAGAGAGAAACCCCCAAAAAAGCAGTCAGACACATAACTGGCTCTCACAACCTGGAGACAATGAACAAAACAGCAACCAAAAAATGACCACGATCCTCGGCCTTCAATATAACATTTAACAGCATTTTGCCACACCTCCTACTTTTTGCCCTTCGAGGGTGATCTGCTTCGCTTGCGAGATTCGCCCCTTCCCACCCTGCAGCTCCTCCACAATGGGACCCCAGTGGCTGCAGCAAGACTGGGGGAAGGCTGCTGAGTGTCAGAAACTGAGACTGCAGATGCCCTTGAGGGATGGCCTGGACCAGCTCTGGGCCTGGAGGGCCCGGCTGCTGACTACTCCAACTCTGCATGGGCGGCAGCAGTCTGTCCTACAGGTGGTGGCAGCTGCAGTGGAGAAGTGACAGTGTTGGCAGCAGGAATGCTGTCAGACTTACAGAGGACAGCAACTCCCTGGTCGGACGACACACTGGCACTCCCACGGGGCAGCACTGCAGCATGCGGAGCAATCTGTTGAAGCACAGACTGCTGGACTGCTGTGGCGCGGCAAGGGCCCCTGCGATTCGTGCCTGATCCAGCGAGGGTGGCAGCAGTCAGTGCGCGTGTGGCCTCAATCTGCGTCTGCATGAGACCAGCCACTGACTGCATTGCACCACTAAGCACTTGCGTGGCAGTCGCCTGTGCTGTGCCGAAGTCCTGGAGACTCCTTGCCTGCGCTGCGCCGAAGTCCTGGACACTCCTTGCCAGTGACTCAATGGATTAGGGCATCCTTGCCACTGCAGCCATGAGCTCAGTGTGCCTATGCTCCACCTGGGTGCTCATTTCAGCGAGGAGCCGCACCTCTTCTGCGCTCACTGTAGCAGGACTTGAGGCCAGACTCTCCCTCTGGGGAGAAGGCCGCCGAGCTTCCCTACCCACCCTGTGTTGCTGCAGCCCGCTGGGCCCCGGAGCTTCACCCTCCTCAGACCATTCCCCCTTGCTCCCCTCCAGGGAAGACATGTCCCCATTATGGCCATGGGCTGCCTCGGCTGAGGGTGACACTGATGGTCCGGCTTCCTCCTCGTCGTCACCTTCAGAGTCACTCACAGTGGCAGCTTGAGGGCCCGCCTCCTCACCTGGCGAATCAGCATCTGAAAGCAGGGCGGTACAAGAGTGGCTTTAGCGTGAGGACAGGGTGGCAGCGAGGGAGGCATGAGTGCTGCAATGCACTGTATTGGTTCGATAGTGGCAAAGGATGCTGGTGTGAGGCACAAGTGGAAGGAGAGAGGTCAAAAAGGTGATGACCTTACCATTGCTGTCCAGAACGGGTTCGGCATCTCCAGTTCTCCAGTGGTGACGGGGCCAATCATCCGGCCTGCCATAATCCGCTGGACTCGCTGCTCCAGATCGGTGAGGGCTTGAAGGTAAGGCCAGCCTCCCCCGGTCCGTTGCTGCTGCCTCCTGTTATGAGCCAGCTTGCCCTGCAAGAGAAAGGACGGGCTCTGAGTACAATGTGAAGCCCTGATCTTGGCCGTACTGCCTCCCATGGTGGAATAGCCCTTACAGTGTGAAGCCCTGATCTTGGCTGCACTGCCTCCCATGGTGGAATAGCCCTTACAGTGTGAAGCCCTGATCTGGGCTGCACTGCCTCCCATGGTCGATTAGCCCTTACAGTGTGTAAAGTGCTGAATGTGCGTGTGAGTTTCATGAAAGGCCCATAGGTGTTGGATGAGGGCTGGGCATTGGGGCTTTCAGGACCCTTTGGCCATAAAGTGAGGTGGACATGCAGGGATGAAGAGGATTCTGAAAAGGGTACTCACCTTGACGACCCGAGTGAGGTCGTTGAACTTCTTCCTGCATTGCACAGGGGTCCTAGGCACCATGCTGCTGGAGGTCACTCTGTGAGCCACCTCCCTCCAAGCTTTGCGATAGTCATTGAGCAGCGGCCTCCTGCCACTGTCCGGGAACAGGATAGCTCGCCTGCGCTCCACCGCGCCAACCAGAACCTGCAAGGCCCCCTCGCTGAACCGCTGCGCTCGCTCCCTGGCCCTCTCCATGGTCCTAGGCGTAAGAATGTGGCAGCAGATCTGTCCAGGCCGAGAATCAGGGCTCCGATGCGCTGGGTGTGGCTGCAATCCAAGATCAAACCTCCCCTTTAAGAGCTGACCGGCGCCAGCGTGTCTGCGTGCAATCGCTAACTGGCCGCACCTGCACTGCGCCCACCCTCGGTGGTAACACCTCACTTCTCAGGCTTAGCGCCTTAACACAGTCGTGCAGCGCCTGTTTTAGCACTCCAAGCACCTCCTGGGGCGAAGCAGGTCAATTTAGCAGTAGGTGGTGATAATTTGCGCCGGGCGCAAAATTTCGCGCCCGCTCGATACTTACGCCCCAATCGGGGCGATACTGAATTTCTCCCCCTTTATCTTTAAAAGTGTTAACCGTGGTTCTGTGGGTAGCACTCTTGCCTCTGAGTCAGAAGGTTGTGTGTTCAAGTTCCACTCCAGGAACTTGAGCACATAATTCAGGCTGACACTCTAGTGCAGTGCTGAGGGAGTGCTGCACTGTTGGTGATGCTGTCTTTCGGGTGAGATGTTAAACCGAGGCCTTTCAGGTGGATGTAAAAATCTCATGACGCTATTTCAAAGAAGAGCTGGGGAGTTCTCCCAGTCCTGGCCAACACTTATCCCTCAACCTAACACCAAAAAAATAGATTATCTGGTCATTATCACATTGCTGTTTGTGGGAGCTTGCCGTGGGCAAATTGGCTGCCATGTTTCCTACATTACAACAGTGACTACACTTAGAAAGTACTTCATTGGCTGTAAAGTGCTTTGGGATGGCCTGAGATAAAAAGGCACTGTATAAATGCAAGTCTTTCTTTCTTTGCAATAAACAGCTGTTAAGTCAAGCAGCTTGAATTGCTAATAAACTGAGAGATGGCCTTCCTGTTCAAGCTGATGTTCTGACGTGAAATCATTCACAGGAGAAGAGTGATTTTTCAGCAGAAGAACTGACAAACAAGAAACTAGAAATAAATAATTTGTATTTATAGCGTTCAGTAGATTTGAAGGAATACTATTCTAGGGAGTGCTTCCTGTCTTGATGACACATGCTGCGTAGAAAGTACTTCATTGGCCGTTACGTGGTTTGTGCAATTTTAATTGGATAAAATAATTTTAGCATGACTGATTAATTTTTTTGTAATCTTAATTATTTACTTTTGTTTATGAAATAATTTGTTTCAGTTAACATACATGGACCCCACAGAGTAACTCTGGAAGAATGAATTAGGAAGTGTCAAGGCTTCTGTAGAGGACAAATGGGACACCTGTAAAGAAATAGTGCTGAGCATGCAGACCAAATATATACACAAGATCAGTAAGCACAGAGTGAACAAGCATTACCCTAAATGATGAACAGCTTAATTAGATGTAAAATAAAGAGGAAAATGCCCTAGGCAAATATTGCAGGGAGAAAGAGGAATGGGTTCACCAAGATGAATATAGAAACATGTAGAAACACATCAAATGATGATGAAAGGGTAAAAGAGACACAGAAAAAAATATAGCTGCAAAGGTAAAACATAAATTTTCACTATGGCAATAGCAAGAGGGCTGTAAGAAAAGCTGTATCTGCTTGTTTAGGTGGAGTAAAATATCTCAAGGCACTATTTGAACCAAACTTCAACCAACACCAAGAAAAACATTTGACTTGTCATTCATCTAATTTGCTGTTTGTGATACTTTGATGTGCACAGATTGGCTGTCGCATTGGCCTACATGACAAGTGTACTTAAATAGTAACGCATTGGTTGTTAAGCACCTTGGGCATCCTGAGGACATGATAAGGTGGTATATCAATGCAAGTTCTTTCTTTCTCTCATCACTCCACTCCAGTGAACATTGATAATCAAACACATTGCACCAATATTCATGGAGCTATCTTAATTTTTGAATAAACATTTAACAATATACATTTTTTATTGTGTTACCAATTATGTCATAACCCATTCCAGTAGGGTGACCGTGTATCTTTAACTGCCTCTTTCAATTGCTCCTAATAATTTCTGCACTGGCCCCCTAAACATTTTTCATTTCCCTGAGGGGCCAGTGTTTCAGGCTGGGGCTATAGTCACCTCTCCAGGTCTTTGACAAATTATTAGTCCAAGTTCCCAGAACATGAACTGTCTGTCTTTTTAATTTATGACTCTCTGGGGCCGGTCTGTATGTGGTGAGAGACAATGACTATCTCCCATAAGGACAGGCATGGGTGTGATTTATTTGGCTCGAAGCTATGATGTTTGAAGACTTCTATATCCCCCTAGAGAATGGTGTGAGCCTGAAAATACTATGTTTCCGGTTGATGTCACTATCCCAGCTTTTGTTTTTGGAACTGTTTTATCAAGGGTTCAGAATTTTAATAGAAAAATAATGGATACATCAGAGTGAGTTACAGGCTAGAATCTAATCGAAGGGTTGTTCTGGTTTATATATAGAATAATGGATTCCAGGAGTGAGTTACAGCATACAAACAAATTGAGTGATTCAGGTTATTAATGTAAAATTTCTGACCAGCAGTATCGACAATGTTGGTGGGATTCAAGACTGCAGCGTACAGGATATTGTTACCAATATCACATGGAAATTGACTGTAAACTTTTTCCAAAACTTCAGCAGAGTAGGATTTTTATTTTTAAAAAGGGATCCGTCAAATGGCTCCCTCAATTTGAGCCAAGGCATCTAACCGGAAACTACAGAGTCCAGTGCCCTCGGGCACATCACTGTTGCCTTAATGTGCGGGGTTGTTTTCAAAGCACTTCAATCGTTTCATGCTTTAGCTGGTACAAGATGAAATGAGGCATTTGCTGGCAGAAGCAGAAAGACACTCTCTGAACAATGTCATGATAAATTAAACCCAATTTACTCTCCTCCAAATGCTCAGTGCATGGTATGTTTTAACCAGGAACTTCCCTTTGGCGATGCTACATGTTTTACTCGTTCTGTGCTCTTCGATTTGCTCTTGCAGTGGCAGGAACATGTAGCTGGCTGCTGGAAGTTTCTGGGATCCCTCTGCCTCCGTGTGTTGGGTGAAGAGATGGCCCTGCAATAGTCCATTACCTGCTGCTGAGTTGGCTGCCTGGTCATGTCTGCTTTCTGTTGCGTCTTCTGTCTTTTGAGGGGGAAATACAGTTACTGTTCTGCCTTATAATTGCAGGAGTTACGTTTTGTTGCCACCAGTAGGTGGCAGTAAATGGAAATGGCCAGTAGGGTCACTCAACAGGAAGTAGTATAGTGATAGCAAAACAAAGAGGTCACATCAGCATGGAGCGTGCTGCAAGTTAATCCGCTGTAATCCTACATTGTTACGCCTTCGAAAGCATTGCCTGTGAGTTGAATGGTTTCATTACATATTCATGTTTAAATGTTAGTTATATCTCATGTATGTAACAAGGTGCATTTCTTTCTTTTTTCTTTCTCAGTTTTACTCCAACCCAATGCAACTGATTTGTATTGTTTCATTGACCTCATGCAAGTGTGGCATCATTAAACACCAGAGCTTGGACGCTACATCCTGACTCCCATGTCGTTATTGAAAGGAGTTTGGCTGGCTGTCTAACTGCGTACAGGCACATACACGTAGGGAGGACAGTACAGTAAAAAGGCAAGTCATCAGCTGGCGCAACAAGCAACATTCGCAGTGCAGCACGGTGCAATCATGGATGGCAAGAGCTTCCAAGACGAGCAGAGATCTGTGACCAGCTCAAGAAGTGCACGCTCATCTAGATCATCAACAGCCAGTGTAGCAGCAGCTAGAGCCTGGGCTAAAGCTAAAGCGGCACAGGCTCGCGTGACCTTTGCTAAACAGGAACTGGCTGTGAAGAAAGAGAAGGTCCGACTACAAGCAGAGGCTGCTACATTGGAGAAAGAGAAGGTCCGACTACAAGCAGAGGCTGCTACATTGGACGCCATGCTGGAAGCACTACACATTGAGAAGAAGCAGCTGCCGCTACTGCTGAGGCGAAGATATGGGAAGCGGCACTAGAAGCAGAGGTGGGAGAGCACCGCAGCATTGCTCGTCCTGCATCACCTCAAAGCACTGAGAGGCGGACAAGCGACTATGTCCAGGAGCAGGCTAGGATACGCACAGACATCTCCTCCTTCCCAAACTTTGAACCATTGCACAAGAACACGGAATCGCCATCACCAGCCCAACATGAGGTCACTCAGGTGGATCATTCACGCTACACTGATGACAACCCCTTCCTTGTTATTGATGACTAGTCACACGAAGGAGAGTTTGCAGCGCTCCTGAAGAAACCTGTGCCTCAATCCGCCGCTCCCAACCACTTGGAAGGTACTTATGCCAAAATTCCACACATCAAAAAAAAAACCTTTTCAAAGGTTAGAACAGGTCACCCGGCATGGCAGTCTCCCATCCAATCGCAGCCCTTTCGATGCGATCATACTCTGGCAACCCATGCACAGACTCCTAATATGACAGGCATTGCCCAATATTTGGCACGTAGAGAACTTGTAATCACAGGTCTCACAAAATTTGACGACAAGCCAGAGAGTTTTAGAGCATGGCAGTCATCCTTCCTTAATGCCACTGGCGGCTTGAGCCTGAGTGCTAGTGAGGAGTTGGATTTATTGTCATCATGGCTGGGCAAAGAATCGTCAGAACATGCCCGTAGGATCCGGTTTGTGTACACAAATGACCCAAGCACAGCCCTTAGAATGGTCTGGGCAAGACTCAGGGAGTGTTACTGCGCTCCTGAGGTGATAGAGAAAGCCCACTTCAGTAAGCTGGAAAACTTTCCTAAAATAGGTAACAGAGACTACCTTAAGCTTAGAGAACTCGGAGACCTTTTAATGGAGTTACTGGCAGCTAAAACAGACGGATATTTACCTGGGCTCTCCTATTTAGATACTGCTCGCGGCATCAACCCAATAGTGGAGAAGTTGCCCCACCCTCTCCAAGAAAAATGGATCAACGTAGGCTCAAAATTCAAAGAAGACAACCACATGTGGTTTCCCCCATTTTCCATCTTTGTGAACTTTATCTGCAGAGAGGCCAGAATTAGAAATGATCCAAGCTTTGCCCTGTCCAGCTACTGTAGTGGACCCTCAAAGTATGAGGAGCCCATGTCAAATTACGCAGGCACAAGAATGCCTATATCCGTGCATAAGACGGATGTCACTGCAAAGACCGACATCAGCATAGATGCAGCAAAGAATGAAGAAGATCCCGGAAAACACTGCCCCATCCATCATAAGCCTCATCCGCTCGCAAAATGTAGAGGCTTCAGAAACAAGACCATAGATGAACGCAGAGCCTACCTCAAAGATAATGGGATATGTTTTAGGTGTTGCGCCTCCGTTTCCCACACTGCAAGAGACTGTAGGATAGCGTTGAGATGCAGGGAGTGTGAGAGTGACCGCCACAGCACAGCTATGCACCCAGGTCCTACCCCCACAACGGAAAAGCCGACCATCAAAGACTCTGAGCCCGGAGATGAGAGAAAGGGAACCCTTACCACTGCACCAACGGTGAGCTCCATATGCACTGAGGTGTGTGGCCAAGGCCTCACAGGACGATCGTGTTCCAAAATATGCCTTCTAAGAGTCTACCCACAAGGACAGCGCGACCGCTCAGTTAACATGTACGCAATACTCGATGACCAAAGTAACCGGTCACTCGCACGGTCAGACTTTTTTGACATATTTGGCGTCGAGAGTAGCCCAGTCCCTTACTCACTGAGAACCTGTGCCAGACTCTTGGAGATGGC
Organism: Somniosus microcephalus; assembly: GCF_052327205.1. NCBI lineage: Eukaryota > Metazoa > Chordata > Chondrichthyes > Squaliformes > Somniosidae > Somniosus > Somniosus microcephalus. Next base: position 141,623,950 of record NC_140994.1, on the reverse strand, counting down.
AGGAAGGAAAGCAGATGAGTTCTGTGCCGAGGCAGTGAGTGAAGGGGTGAGCATAGACTTACCGCTACTGATAGAGTGCAGTGAAATCCCGAACAACTGATCGGAGATACCAACGCCTGAGACAGCACTTCACTATGCCCACCTAAAGCCCATAGCATCACGCATCCCAGCATTGGATCCAAAGGCCCAGATTCTCCTCCTGCTCGGGAGAGATGTGGTGAGGGTGCATAAGGTGAGAGAGCAAGTTAATGGACCACACGATGCACCCTTTGCCCAAAGACTCGACTTAGGCTGGGTGCTCGTGGGAGAAGTGTGCCTAGGCCAAGCTCACAAGCCCAAAGTAAGCACCTTTAAGACCAACGTGCTAGAAAGCGGACGACCCTCTTTCCTCACTCCCTACCCAAGTCACATCCACCTGAAAGAGAGAGCGAGCTACGGCTGGGAGCAACAAGGTGATTTCTCTCACACACCATGGGGGTGCTCGGCTGACACCAGAGCTGTCGACAAACTGGGGCACACCGTGTTTGAAAAGACAAAAGATGACAACAAAGGTGCTCTCTCCTTCGAAGACGAAGCTTTCATGAATATTATGGAGAAATAATTTCACAAAGATGAGGCGAACAGCTGGGTTGCGCTTCTCCCCTTCAAGGTACCCCGGCTTCTTCTGCCTAACAATCGCGATCAGGCACTGTCACGCCTCGCATCACTGCGGCGCACATTAGACAGAAAGCCCGAAATGAAGGAACAGTTCATTGCCTTCATGGAAAAGGTTTTCGAGAGTAACCATGCTGAATTAGCACCTCCACTCAAAGAAGGAGAAGAGTGCTGGTATCTCCCGATTTTTGGAGTTTATCACCCCCAGAATCCTAGTCAAATAAGAGTAGTTTTCGACTCCAGCACTCAGCACTGTGGCATCTCACTCAACAACGTTCTGCTCACGAGTCCAGACCTAAACAACACCCTCCTTGGCGTGCTGATTCGCTTTAGGAAAGAGCTCGTAGCAGTAACCGCAGACATCCAACAGATGTTCTATTGCTTTGTGGTGAGAGAGGACCATAGGGACTATCTGAGGTTCTTCTGGTATCGCGACAACAACATGTCAAAGGACATCACTGAATACAGGATGCGGGTCCACGTTTTTGGTAACAGCCCCTCCCCTGCAGTCTCCATCTATGGGCTCAGAAGTGCAGCCAAAGAGGGAGAACACGAGCATGGAAAAGACACAAGACAGTTTGTGGAGAGACACTTTGATGTTGATGACGGCCTCATATCCTTACCTTCAGAAGCAGAAGCCATCAACCTGCTGAAGCGAACTCAAGCTTCATTAGCACAGTCCAACCTGAGGCTGCACAAAATTGCCTCAAACAGTGTAGCAGTGATGAAGGCCTTTCCAGCTGAGGATCTTGCCAAGGGCATTAAAGACTTAGACCTCAGCGACGAAACCATGCCAGCTCAGCTAAGCCTTGGTTTACGTTGGGAAATTGAATCTGACATCTTCACCTTTGCAGTGTCTGTAGGTGACAAGCCATTTACACGCCGTGGAGTGCTGTCAACAGTCAACTCGCTCTTTGACCCTCTCGGCATGGTGGCGCCCGTGACTATTCAGGGAAGAGCCCTACTACGAGAACTCTGCACAGACACGAGCGACTGGGGCTCTCCACTCCCCGAAGGCAGGTTAACAGAATGGGAGACATGGACAAAGTCTCTCAAAAATCTAAAAAATCTTCATATCCCATGCACCTACTCACCAGACACACTCTCCAAATCCAAATGCACCGAGTTGTGTGTATTCTCAGATGCATCCGAGAAAGCTATTGGCGCGGTAGCCTACCTGAGATCCCTGGATGATGAGGGCCAAAGCAATGTGGGATTTGTCCTGGGAAAAGCGAAGTTGACACCCCGACCAGAGCCCACCATACCACGCCTGGAGTTATGCGCTGCAGTATTAGCGGTGGAGATGGCGGATCTCATCCTGGATGAGATAGATTTCAAGCTTGATGCAGTGAAATTCTACTGTGACAGCAAAGTTGTGCTCGGTTACATCTCCAATGAGTCAAAGAGGTTCTTCATATATGTACACAACAGAGTTCAATCAACATGCCCCGACCAGTGGCACTATGTGTCCACAGAGCTGAATCCAGCTGACCTCGCCACCAGGTCAGTGCCTGCCTCCCAGCTCTCCAGTACAATGTGGTTTACCGGGCCAGCTTTCTTACACAAACCTGACCAAGCTGACCATATGGCACAAGAATCATTCAAGCTCGTCAGCCCAGAAATAGATGTGAAGCCACTGTTCAAGGGACGGTCAAAAAGTTCTTCAGACCCATCGCAGAGGTTGTACTCCTCTTACCTAAGGAGGACTGAGTGTTATTGATTCCACAGTTCTGTATGTTTTATAAGTAGTGGCATCTAATAGACGCCAGGCGGGGAGTGTTCTGCCTTATAATTGCAGGAGTTACGTTTTGTTGCCGCCAGTAGGTGGCAGTAAATGGAAATGGCCAGTAGGGTCACTCAACAGGAAGTAGTATAGTGATAGCAAAACAAAGAGGTCACATCAGCATGGCGCGTGCTGCAAGTTAATCCGCTGTAATCCTACATTGTTACGCCTTCAAAAGCATTGCCTGTGAGTTGAATGGTTTCATTACATATTCATGTTTAAATGTTAGTTATATCTCATGTATGTAACAAGGTGCATTTTTCTTTTTTCTTTCTCAGTTTTACTCCAACCCAATGCAACTGATTTGTATTGTTTCATTGACCTCATGCAAGTGTGGCATTATTAAACACCGGAGGTTGGATGCTACATCCTGACTCCCATGTCGTTATTGAAAGGAGTTTGGCTGGCTGTCTAACTGCGTACAGACACATACACGTAGGGAGGACAGTACAGTTACCAACTCTGGTTGGACGTATTCCTGTAGGTTTCATCAGATCTCCCTCCTCCAACTGTCTTTCCCTGTCAAATAGCCTTTTTCCCACCACCAATATTTTTAGAAGTAATAAATGAGAGTGTTTAATGGAATTGAAAAATCAACATAATTTTTCTCCTGGGTTGCTCCCATCTTAGAATCATAGAATGGTTACAGCACAGAGGAGGCCATTCAGCCCGTCGAGCCCGTGCCAGCTCTCCGCAAGAGAACTTCAGCTAGTCCCACTCCCCTGCAATTTTTTTCCCTTCAGGTACTTATCCAATTCCCTTTTGAAAGCCACGATTGAGTCTGCATCCACCACCCTTTCAGGCAGAGTATTCCAGATCCTAACCACTCGCTGCGTAAAAAATGTTTCTCCTCATGTCGCCTTTGGTTCATTTACCAATCACCTTAAGAACATAAGAAATAGGAGCAGGAATAGGCCACTTGGCCCCTCGAGCCTGCTCCACCATTCAATAAGATCATGGCTGATCTTGGGCTCAAAGCCACTTCCCTGCCCGCTCCCCATAACCCTTCACTCCCTTATCTTGCAAAAATCTGTCTATCTCCACCTTAAATGTATTTAATGACCCAGCCGCCCCAGCTCTCTCGGGCAGAGAATTCCACAGATTTACGACCCTCTGAGAGAAGAAATTCCTCCTCATCTCAGTTCTAAAAGGACGACCCTTTATTCTAAAACTGTGCCCCCGTGTTCTAGATTTCCCCACGAGGGGAAACATCCTCTCTGCATCTACCTTGTCGAGCCCCCTCAGTATCTTATATGCTTCAATAAGATCACCTCTCATTCTTCTAAATTCCAGTGAGTATAGGCCCAGCCTGCTCAACCTTTCCTCATAAGTCAACCCCCTCATCTCTGGAATTAACCTAGTGACTCGTCTCTGAACTGCCTCCAATGTAAGTATATCCTTCCTTAAATAATAAGACCAAAACTGTACGCAGTACTTGAGGTGTGGTCTCATCAATACCCTGTACAGTTGTAGCAGGACTTCCCTGCTTTTATACTCCAACCCCTTTGAAATAAAGGCCAACATTCCATTTGCCTTTTTGATTACTTGCTGTACCTGCATGCTAACTTATTGTGTTTCATGCACAAGGACCCCCAGATCCCTCTGAACCGTAATATTTTGTAATCTCTCTCCATTTAAATAATAATTTACTTATTTATTTTTCCTGCCAAAGTGTATAACCTCACACTTTCCCACATTATACTCCATCTGCCAAATGTTTGCCCACTCACTTAGCCTGTCTGTATCCCTTTGCAGGTTCTTTGAGTCCTCTGCACAACTTGCTTTCCCACCCATCTTTGTATCATCCGCAAACTTGGCTACATTACACTCGGTCCCTTCATCCAAGTCATTAATGTAGATTGTAAATAGTTGAGGCTCCAGCACCGATCCCTGTGGCACCCCACTAGTTACCGTTTGCCAACCGGAAAATGACCCATTGTGTCCTTCCACCAATGGGAGTAGTTTCTCGCTATCTACACTGTCCAGACCCCTCATGATTTTGAACACCTCTATCAAATCTCCTCTCAGCCTTCTGTGTTCTAAGGAGAACAACACCGGCTTCTCTAGTCTATCCACGTAACTGAAGTCCCTCATCCCTGGAATCATTCTCGTAAATCTTTTTTGCACCCTCACGAAGGCTTTCACATCCTTCCTAAAGTGCGGTGCCCAGAATTGGACACAATACTCTAGTTGAGGCCAAACAAGTGTTTTATAAAGGTTCATCATAACTTCCTTGTCGACCCCTGGGGAACACCACTGTATACCATCCTCCAGTCCAAAAAACAACTGTTCACAACTACTCTGTTTCCTGTCACTTAGCCAATTTTGTATCCATGCTACCACTGTCCCTTTTATTCCATGGGCTTCAACTTTGCTGGCACGTCTATTATGCGGCACTTTATCAAACGCCTTTTGGAAGTCCATGTACACTATGCCAAGCGCATTGCCCTCATCAACCCTCTGTGTTACCTCATCAAAAAACTCTATCAAGTTAGTTAAACATGATTTAGAAGATAGGAGTAGGAGTATGCCATTCGGCCCCTCGAGCCTGTTCTGCCATTTAATGAGATCATGGCTGAACGGATTGGCTGATTTGCCTTTAACAAATCTGTGCTAGCTTTCCTTAATTAATCCACACTTGTCCAAGTGACTTAACTTTGTCCCTGATTATCATTTCTAAAAGATTCCCCACTACTGAGGTTAAACTGACTAGCGTGTAGTTGCTGGGTTTATCCTCACCATTTTTTGAACAAGGGTGTATCATTTGCAATTCTCCAGTCCTCTGGCACCACCCCTGTGTCGAAGGAGGATTGGAAATTATGGTCAGTACTTCTGCAATTTCCACCTTTACTTCCCTCAGCATCCTAGGATGCATCCCATCTGGTCCTGGTGACTTATCAACTTTAAGTACAGACAGCCTTTCTAGTACCTCCTCTTTATCAATTTTTATCTCATCCAGTATCTTCACTATCCCCTCTTTCACTATGACTTTGGCAGCATCTTCTTCCTTGGCGAAGACAGATGCAAAGTACTCATTTAGTACCTCAGCCATACCCTCTGCCTCCATGTGTAGGTCTCCTTTTTGGTCCCTAATCGGCCCCACCCCTCCTCTTGCTACCCGTTTATTATTTATATGCCTATAAAAGACTTCTAAATTCCATTTTATGTTAGCTGCCAATCTGTTCTCATACTCTCTCTTTGCCCCTCTTATTTTCTTTTTCATTTCCCCTCTGAACTTTCTATATTCAGCTTGATTCTCACTTTTATTCTCAACCTGACATCTGTCATACGTGCTCTTTTTCTGCTTCAGCTTACTCTCTCTCTTTATCTCTTTCGCCATCCAGGGAGCTCTGGCTTTAGTTGCCCTACCTTTCCCCCTCATGGGAATGTACCTCGACTGTACCCAAACCATCTCCTCGTTAAAGGCAGCCCATTGTTCGATTAGAGTTTTGCCTGCCAATCTTTGATTCCAATTTACCCAGGCCAGATCCATTCTCAACCCACTGAAATTTGCCTTCTTCCAGTTAAGTATTTTTACACTAGATTGTTCTCTGTCCCTTTCCATAGCTAATCTAAACCTTATGATACTATGATCACTGTTCCCTAATTGTTCCCCTACTGACACTTGCTCCACTTGACCCACCTCATTCCCCAGAACCAGATCCAACAATGCCTCCTTCCTCATTGGGCCAGGAACGTATTGATCAAGAAAGTTCTCTTGAACACACTTCAGAAATTCTTCCCCCTCTCTGCCCTTTACACTATTACTATCCCAGTCTATATTAGAATAATTAAAGTCCCCCATTATCACTACTCTATAATTCTTGCACCTCTCTGTAATTTCCCTGCAATTTTGCTCCTCTATATCTTTTCTACTAGTTGGCAGCCTATAGAATACACCTAGTAGTGTAATGGCAGCTCTATTATTTCTTAATTTTAACCAAATAGATTCTGTCCTTGACTCCTCCAGGACATCCTCTCTCTCCAGCACTGTAACATTCTCCTTAACCAATACTGCCACCCCCACCCCACCTTCTTTCTTTCCTTCCCTATCTTTCCTGAACACCTAATATCCAGGAATATTTAAAACCCAATCCTGCCCCTTTTTTGAGCCAGGTCTCCATTATCACCATGACATCATATTCCCATGTGGCTATTTGCAGTTCACTAAGCTTATTTACCATGCTTCATGCGATAACACACATGCACTGCAAACCTATCTTAGGTCTTCTTGTACTCTCTTAGTCTGACCCCACCTAATACCATACTATTTCTTACTCTAATGCTGTCTCTCCCAATCCTTTATGCACTTTGTTATCTCCTTTCTAATGCTACATCCTGGTGCCCATCCCCCTGCCTAATTAGTTTAAACCCTCCCGAACAGCACTAGCACCCCCCCGCGAGAACATTAGTTCCGGCTCTGTTGAGATGCAACCCATCTGTGTCCAGGAGATTAATCTTCAATTCCTGGAGACTCCAGGGCAATTCCTGGAGACTCCAGGGCAATTCCTGGAGGGTTGGCAACCCTAGGGGGAAGGACTGGCGGAATCGCACGTGGTGTCACTAATGAGAGGCAGCAGTCACTCCAGCCATGCCTTTCCTGCCGGGCCCTGGCTCAGCAAGTCCAGTGACCCACCGGGCCCTGGCTCAGCAAGTCCAGTGACCCACCGGGCCCTGGGTCAGCATGTCCAGTGACCCGCCGGGCCCTGACTCAGCATGTCCAGTGACCCGCTGGGCCCTAGCTCAGTATGTCCAGTGACCCGCCGGACCCTGGCTCAGCATGTCCAGTGACCCGCCGGACCCTGGCTCAGCATGTCCAATGACCCACCGGGCCCTGGGTCAGCATGTCCAGTGACCCGCCGGACCCTGGCTCAGCATGTCCAGTGACCCGCTGGGCCCTAGCTCAGTATGTCCAGTGACCCGCCGGACCCTGGCTCAGCATGTCCAGTGACCCACCGGGCCCTGGGTCAGCATGTCCAGTGACCCGCCGGGCCCTGACTCAGCATGTCCAGTGACCCGCCGGACCCTGGCTCAGCATGTCCAGTGACCCGCTGGGCCCTAGCTCAGCATGTCCAGTGACCCGCCGGACCCTGGCTCAGCATGTCCAGTGACCCGCCGGATCCTGGCTCAGCATGTCCAGTGACCCGCCGGATCCTGGCTCAGCATGTCCAGTGACCCGCCGGGCCCTGGCTCAGCATGTCCAGTGACCCGCCGGACCCTGGCTCAGCATGTCCAGTGACCCGCCGGGCCCTGACTCAGCATGTCCAGTGACCCGCCGGGCCCTGACTCAGCATGTCCAGTGACCCGCTGGACCCTGGCTCAGCATGTCCAGCGACCCGCCGGGCCCTGGCTCAGCATGTCCAGCGACCCGCCGGACCCTGGCTCAGCATGTCCAGTGACCGGCCGGGCCCTGGCTCAGCATGTCCAGCGACCCGCCGGGCCCTGGCTCAGCATGTCCAGCGACCCGCCGGACCCTGGCTCAGCATGTCCAGTGACCGGCCGGGCTCTGGCTCAGCATGTCCAGTGACCCGCCGGGCCCTGGCTCAGCATGTCCAGCGACCCGCCGGACCCTGGCTCAGCATGTCCAGTGACCGGCCGGGCCCTGGCTCAGCATGTCCAGTGACCCGCCGGGCCCTGGCTCAGCATGTCCAGCGACCCGCCGGACCCTGGCTCAGCATGTCCAGTGACCCGCTGGGCCCTGACTCAGCATGTCCAGTGACCCGCTGGGCCCTGACTCAGCATGTCCAGTGACCGGCCGGGCCCTGGCTCAGCATGTCCAGTGACCCGCCGGGCCCTGGCTCAGCATGTCCAGTGACCCGCCGGGCCCTGACTCAGCATGTCCAGTGACCCGCTGGACCCTGGGTCAGCATGTCCAGTGACCCGCTGGGCCCTGACTCAGCATGTCCAGTGACCCGCTGGGCCCTGACTCAGCATGTCCAGTGACCGGCCGGGCCCTGGCTCAGCATGTCCAGTGACCCGCCGGGCCCTGACTCAGCATGTCCAGCGACCCGCCGGGCCCTGGCTCAGCATGTCCAGCGACCCGCCGGGCCCTGGCTCAGCATGTCCAGTGACCCGCCGGGCCCTGACTCAGCATGTCCAGTGACCCGCCGGGCCCTGACTCAGCATGTCCAGTGACCCGCCGGGCCCTGACTCAGCATGTCCAGTGACCCGCTGGACCCTGGCTCAGCATGTCCAGCGACCCGCCGGGCCCTGGCTCAGCATGTCCAGCGACCCGCCGGACCCTGGCTCAGCATGTCCAGTGACCGGCCGGGCCCTGGCTCAGCATGTCCAGCGACCCGCCGGGCCCTGGCTCAGCATGTCCAGCGACCCGCCGGACCCTGGCTCAGCATGTCCAGTGACCGGCCGGGCCCTGGCTCAGCATGTCCAGTGACCGGCCGGGCCCTGGCTCAGCATGTCCAGCGACCCGCCGGACCCTGGCTCAGCATGTCCAGTGACCGGCCGGGCCCTGGCTCAGCATGTCCAGTGACCCGCCGGATCCTGGCTCAGCATGTCCAGTGACCCGCCGGGCCCTGACTCAGCATGTCCAGTGACCCGCCGGGCCCTGGCTCAGCATGTCCAGCGACCCGCCGGAGCCTGGCTCAGCATGTCCAGTGACCCGCTGGGCCCTGACTCAGCATGTCCAGTGACCCGCTGGGCCCTGACTCAGCATGTCCAGTGACCCGCCGGGCCCTGACTCAGCATGTCCAGTGACCCGCCGGGCCCTGGCTCAGCATGTCCAGTGACCCGCCGGGCCCTGACTCAGCATGTCCAGTGACCCGCTGGACCCTGGGTCAGCATGTCCAGTGACCCGCTGGGCCCTGACTCAGCATGTCCAGTGACCCGCTGGGCCCTGACTCAGCATGTCCAGTGACCGGCCGGGCCCTGGCTCAGCATGTCCAGTGACCCGCCGGGCCCTGACTCAGCATGTCCAGCGACCCGCCGGGCCCTGGCTCAGCATGTCCAGCGACCCGCCGGGCCCTGGCTCAGCATGTCCAGCGACCCGCCGGACCCTGGCTCAGCATGTCCAGTGACCGGCCGGGCCCTGGCTCAGCATGTCCAGTGACCCGCCGGGCCCTGGCTCAGCATGTCCAGTGACCCGCTGGACCCTGGCTCAGCATGTCCAGTGACCCGCTGGGCCCTGACTCAGCATGTCCAGTGACCCGCTGGGCCCTGACTCAGCATGTCCAGTGACCGGCCGGGCCCTGGCTCAGCATGTCCAGTGACCCGCCGGGCCCTGGCTCAGCATGTCCAGCGACCCGCCGGACCCTGGCTCAGCATGTCCAGTGACCGGCCGGGCCCTGACTCAGCATGTCCAGTGACCCGCCGGGCCCTGACTCAGCATGTCCAGTGACCCGCTGGACCCTGGCTCAGCATGTCCAGTGACCCGCTGGGCCCTGACTCAGCATGTCCAGTGACCCGCTGGGCCCTGACTCAGCATGTCCAGTGACCGGCCGGGCCCTGGCTCAGCATGTCCAGTGACCCGCCGGGCCCTGACTCAGCATGTCCAGCGACCCGCCGGGCCCTGGCTCAGCATGTCCAGCGACCCGCCGGACCCTGGCTCAGCATGCCCAGCGACCCGCCGGGCCCTGGCTCAGCATGTCCAGTGACCGGCCGGGCCCTGGCTCAGCATGTCCAGTGATGGTGCAGGGGACCAGACCTCAGAGCAGTATTGATGGTGCCAAGCCAGTTGTGGTTTCCGCCCATTCCGCAATGTTCCTGGAAATGTTACGCTATCGTATCATAAATTACTAGTGCATTTCTAGCCATTATGTGAGGATGAGAGGGGTCGTTTTTCAGGTCCTGCCCAGGAGCCTCACCCAAAGGCATTGCATATTGGAAATTTGGAACAATGGATCTGATTTTCTGACTATTAGTTCAAAAGGCTGATGCAGGAAGACCCCAAAGTACTGATAAGTTAGAAAATTATCCCCACGAGCTCAGCCATGAAATGCCAGTGCATCCAATTTTAGTTTTACACAATTTTTAACCTGTTCAGTTCTGGGGTAGCTGCGATCCATTTCCCATGATCCCACAGTGGAAAAACTGCCTCTGATTTGACAAAAGTCACCCAGAAAAGTCTCACGATGTCTTGTGTGCAAAATGGAAAATGTCACACTGGTGCAGTGGGGATGTTCTTCTGAGGCTGGAGGCTAAGGCGGTCACTTGTCACTTTCTTTTACCTTTTGTTACTCCAGATATTTCACTCTCAAATTTGAGCCCTATGTCCCAGACAGTGTTTAATTGTGACTAATTATTTTTCAAGATTCTAGGTAGAACCCCTTTCAAAGCTCCAGAAAGACTTTCTGATTTGAAAAAGGCAGGCTGACAAATACCTACAAAACAGTGACTGGGACCAAGCATAGTTTAAACTCTTTTAAATTCAAAAAGGAGTTGCAAATCAAAAATATAATTGAACAAATCGCACAAAACGTTTGTATTTGATTTGCATGTCTTGGCACTCTCCAGCAGACACCTGTCTTCAGAAAAAATGACCAGTTGTTGCAACAACTGATCAAGTTAAGCTGGGAAATGGTTTCCATGAATAAATCTGATTTTTAATCCCTTACAGAATCATAGAATGATACAGCACAGAAGGAGGCCATTCTGCCCACTGCGCCTGTGCCGGCTCTTGGTTAGAGCTATCCAATTAGTCCCACTCTCAATCTATACAATGGAATTAAAGAAGCCAATACCAAGCTAAATCTTAAACAAGAATGTATCATTTTCGTCATAGCATATTATTGGGGCAGAGTAGAAGGAGCTTCACTCTGCATCTAACATATGCTTTACCTGACCTATGCGTGCCTAATACTGACACTGGGTGCCTGAAATGGAAAGTCATAGGGAGGGGATTTTAACTCCTCAGGTGCGGGATGGTGTCGTGTTATCCGAATTTAATCTTTCCCACACGAATCTAAATGGTTGTGGGAGATTGATGCAATTTTAACTGAATTGGCCAATTGATTTCAAACGTGTGGGAAGCCTTTGCAAATGGGTTTTTCATGACTGAAAGTCCCCTCCGATGACATCATCATTGCTGCTGCATTTAAGGTCCACAGCAAGCCTTGCTTCTTCTGCAGACTGCCAAGCTTCTTGACTGTGCAGTGTGAGGGAGCTGCAGCAAATATGACAAGCGGGAGGGCCAGATCAGCTCCTCGCTTTGACGAGGTGGCACTGCAGGCATTAGTGGATGGGGCTAGGGCCAACAAGGAGGTGCTCTTCCCTTCATCAGGGAGGAAGAGGCCTCCCAGTCAGACTAAGGCTGTGTGGATGCAGGTGGCTGAGGAGGTCAACTCCTTGGGAGCCACCCGCAGAACCTGGATACAGTGCAGGAAAAGATTTCATGACCTTCAGCGCACTGGAAAAGTGAGTATGAATTTCCCATCACCCTCAATCTGATCCCCATTGCCTTTCCTCACCAGCACTCAGCTTTAGCAATCTCTTCCACCACATCCCACTTGACACTGACATCCATGCACCCTTACCCATTCCCTCTCTCTCTATGCTCACCTTCACATAACTATTCGACCATGCAGCCCTCACACTCCCTATCACTCTGATGCTGTGAACACAACTGACAACACACAGGGAGGGCCCTTGGTCTTGCAACCTCACTCCATCTTTGTCTCCTTCTAAGTATCTATGCTATGCAATCTCTACACTCACTCCTTCATTCTCACTCAACCTCCACTTGTCTCCCTCATTGCAGGAAAAGAGAGCTCACAACAAAAAGAGAGCGAGCCAGGACAGGAGGAGGGACAGCCTCAATAGCCCACCTGACCCCCTGGGAGGAGGCCGTCCTGGAAATAATGGGAATAGAGGATGATTCGCGTGTGGGGGACGGACAGACGGGCGTAACACAGCAAGCTGGTGACAGAAAAGTTTCCCATCTCTCTCTTTGACATTGCATGAGTCGCTGATAATGATTGTGAAGCTGTAACAGATGGACTTATGAGCATCTGCAAAAAGCTATGTGCATGTAGCCTTTGCATCACATCTCTGACTCTTTCCTTTACTCCCCCACAGGACCATCACAAGCATCCGTCCCCCCTAGCCAGGAAGAAGAGGCTGAGCAGCCAGACTCCTCAGAGGAAGCTGCAATCTCTGAGGGCGCAGCGTCAGCAGAATTCAGCGCACCCAGCACCAGCGCAGACACTCACACCTCGGTGGGACTTTCGGGACATAGAGTAGCGTTGTCACCTGGTGTATCACAGCTCACAAGTGAGCATCAGCAGATTGTGGAGACAGGGACAGCAGTGGAGTGTCCTAGTTGGAGAGCGCAGGGCTCTGCCAGCTCGGATCAGCAGCATGTCGACCCTCTGTCTCTGGGTCCATCCATAAGATCAGAGGTGATGGAACTCCAGGCACAGATGCAGGAGTCTCTGGCAGGTTTTGTCTCTAGGGTCGCTGCAAGTGTGGAGCGAATGGAGGAGTCCATTGCGAACATGAGCAGAGCATTTGTGGAGTCATTGGCGCATGAACGCATCACCATGGAAAGGATGGCTACTGTAGAGGAGAGGATGGCTACGGTAGAGGAGAGGATGGCTACGGCCATGGAGGAGCTTAGTCGCCAGGGTATGGAAAACATGGTCATTGTTCAGAATAGAATGACATCTCTTGAGGAGCGATGGGCATCTATTGAACAGAGAAACCAGACCTTCATGGAAGTCCTTCTGAGTAGGACTGCCATTGCAGATACGGGTCCCCATGGCCCCCCTGAATTGCAGCAAGGTGCTCTCCAGCCACTTCCAGGCGCTGGCCCCTTCTGGCCTTTGCAGCTTCAGGTGGGTGAGCAGCAGCCTGGCGCTCCTACTTCTGCTGATGTTGCTGATGCTGCTGTTTTTCCTGGTTCTGCTGCTGCCGCGGCTGGTGCTCGAGCTCCTCTAATGCCCAGATGGGAAGGAAATAAATGGCTCCCATGCTTCTGGTATATGCCTCTGTTGAGGAAGCGCTGAGTGAAGGTGGCGAGAGGGGTTTCCCAGAAGGTCACACTGGAGATGGGTGTGAGGCTCCAACCTTCCAGAGGTGTGGTTAAGCCTTCTAAAAGTTGCCCCAGACCTGAGACCACTAAGTTTGCCACCTGCAAATGATGGCTGATCAAATCTCCTCTTTAATGGTTGACCTGCAGTTGATAGTCAGCAATCCAATAGTGCTCCCGCCAGGTTTCACATTGTAGGGGGTGGCGTGTGCCCAGTCAGCTTCACCTCTGACTGCCTTTGAGCGGTTCAAATCGCTCCCACACCCCTGGGTTCTAGATACCGGACTTAGGTACAGGCGGCGATACAGAAAATCGAGTAGACAAGTGGTTTGGTGCAAGAAAACCAAAATTTTATTAAAAGCAAAATAAAACACAATCTTATGAGAATTACTGATACAGGCATAAACAGTTACACTTATATGGGAATGGGGAACACACGGCACATTGAGGGAAACAAATACATTAAAAATCCCCTTATCCTTATCCCACCCCTTATACCTAACTAGATTAAGCTATGAGGGCCCAGGAATTCATGCTCACCAATCCGAAACCTGTTGCTTTAACTGGGTTGGTTTTGAGGTCAGCTCTTTCTGTCCTTTGGGGTATCCTGTCGCCATGTGGACTCAGGGCGCGGCGCTGAAGTTGTTTGTGCAAAGCACCCTCCTTTTCCTCAGCTAACGTCATCGTTGAGTCGCGATGGGGCTTCTTCCTCTTCCTTGGGCGGTCGTCGACGGTATTGCTGCGGTTGGGGGTTGGTTGGCGGTCTTTACCATCTAATGATTTTGCTACCCAAGCTTCGAACACCAGTTTATTCTTAAACTGGTCTCTTATTGTCCATTGACTTTGCTACCCATTCTTCGAACGCAAGCTTATACTTAAACTGGGCTATGATTCTGGGGTTTTACTGTCCATGCATGTAACGCCAACTTATTCTTCAAACGCCAGCTTAGAACTAGGCGTTTGTCCCCCAAAGCGTCTTTCCGCTGCTCTTCTCTGCCCTTATCGGTTTACCGTATTCGTTGTCTCATCTTGTCTGCTCGTTTGTGGCCTGTGTGTCCTGTGTGCTTTCAAATCGGGTTCCGTTCTCCTCCCACGATTGGCCCCGGTGTAATGGGCGTCCTTGGTGTTGAGCGGCGCGGGGAGCAAGAAGAGGGCCTGCCACGAGGCCAGGGCAAGAGAACGAGAGGTAGCAGGCCAAGGCCACAAGCAAGAGATAAGAGCAAGAGCCAAGAGACCGATCACCACTGATGGGCCTACAATTATACCCGTTCTTCATTCCTTATCTGCGCGCCAAATCAGGTCAGTCCTTTGTCTAACTTTTGGCGGGCTCATTTAAAATGATTACAGCCATTTACTTTAATGACTTCTGGAGTGGTTGTCTCCGGGTTTAATGGCCTCAATGTCTTGGTTGTTTGTCATTTATAAAACTTAATTGACCCCATCCTGACTCGATGGCTACTGTGAGCTGTTACTGATTAAATATGCAGAAATCTAATGGCCTTGATTTAGGCCCATTCTAACTTGATCTGTTTCAAGGCGATTGAATGCATATTCTGTGTTTGCTTTAGCTGTCTGGCTCCACAAAGTCTCTTCACAGATTCCTGCATTTTAAGTTTCATCTCAGGGCCTGCCTGTTTGCAGGGCCTTGTTTTTAAAATCCTGTCGGTTTTGGTCACGAGGTTACAGAAGCCATTTTGGGTACCCTGTTTTTAATAACGTGTCCAAACAGGGTCCCTTTATCCATAATTTTGGGGAATGTGGGAATTTTGAGAACCCTACACTCCCCCCTGTTGATACTAAACTCGCTTTAAGTATCATCCTGATAAGGTGAGCAAAATTTCCGACCCTCCATAGTCAATCTTCCCCTGTAATTACCTATCCAATATACCCACGACACATGCATTTCCCATTCTGTAATATGTAGTGTACATAAGCATACATAGAATAAATTACAGTCGTTTACACACATCCAAGCATGGAGGGGGTCCAACACCCCTGCACCACTTGGTACACATACATCTTTATTAAAACAACATGTCAAAAATCTTTATTAAAAACAACAAAACACAAAAAAACAACAATCTTTAATCAAAAATACAAAAAAATTCAAACAGGTGTATCTCCCTCCACCTTCACATAATGTTCCTTCCAGGTCCTTTGGTTTCGGAATTCTAGTATTTGACCTTTTCCCTTGCACTGAGTGCATACTAGGTACAATACTATCCCCAGCTGGCAAACCACAAGGATGTGGGAAGCCAGCCTAATCTACGAAGGGACTTCTATATTATTGAAAATGTCCCACCAGTGTTGAATCACAATGTCCAATATCTTAGCCCCTATCTCTACCATTTTCTGCTCTAACGTGTAGAAGTGTTTCTGCGAGACTATTACGGCTTTGAGATTTTGGTAAGGTGTTCTGGGAGAGGGGGAATTTCGTAGCCGAAATGCCCTATGTACTTTTGCAGGAAGGTAAAATTCTCTTTTACAGTGAGGTGAACAGTGGAGGGTTCAGGAATGGGGACAATTCGTTCCTGGGCCACTTGAACTTCTGCCTCGGGCTTAAAGCAGAAACTGCTGTCACTTACCGGACACCAGCTATGCTGTCCATGCTGGTAGTGGGGCACGCCTGTGGTGACACAATATGTCCCACCTCCTATATATGCTACCTGTGGGGGAACATGGCCTTGTGCCATTGCCTCCATGGTGCAATTTATAGGTTTTGCGCCAACAGCTTTAAACCCGCACTGTGGTTTTGAATAGGCGTTCAAGTACTGGGGACACAGTATTATGTGTGCTCCCCGGCTCCGGCACCCCGAGAGGTCAGTACCTGTCATAGCGTGCTCCCACTTTATGACGTAAGGTGGGACCGCTGTGAAACGAATGTGTGCACCCCCTTGAATGACTCCAATGTTCTCTACCCTGTATACTGGTGTGGGTCGGGCTGTCCTACCCATGACCGGCATTCTCACTACTATACCCATGATGGTGTGGTTGGACCGTCCACAATCCATTGGGACTGGGTAGGCTTCGGAAGCTAGCCGGAGTTGACATGGGCTTAATGCATTCTCAAATGGATGGAGGGCTGCGAGGTATTTGTTGCTGATCCGGGGGGGGCTAAACCCTGTTTTAAATCCTCCAGGTTACTGCGGCCCTCGCCCAGCAACCATGCCCCGTACAGCACGCACACCTCGTTCTGTGCAGCCTGGTCTGAAGCATTTCTGTCCTCTCTGATGAGGGCATTTACAGTCTTTGCGTGCTTCTCCAGCTCCGCTATAATTTCTTTTAAGTGGACCGTCATGGTCTGGTCCTCATGCAACTCCGAGCCCACTACCTTATTCTCGTCCATCAATATCTTCCTTAACTGTGTTTTTAAACCGTTTACCTGGGTCTGCAACTCTATGTCATCCAGACTGTTGATGACAGAGGACCCTGTGTTAAACGCAGTAAAAACATCATTCCATACTCCTCTTTGTCTCCCCGTATTACCAAAGCACTCGCGGTGTGTGGTGTACAGTTCGGTTTTGTCTACATTAGCGAAATCGAACTCGTAAAACTTTCTAAACGTGTTCTTTAACAGGGCCTGGTATAGCTGCTCTGTCTCTTTGGGACACCACTCCGGTAATTGTACCTTGGTGAGGTTTAAAATCACAGAGGCTACCGCGTAGTGTACCCCCTGGTATAGCACCTGATCCGTAGGCACTGGTACCAGTCCATTCCCTGGTCCCTTGGTGGTGGTGGGGCACCCCTCCCTGCATGTCCTTGCTGCCTGGGTCGTGGGCAGGGGCTTCTGGGGGCGGGTCACAAGTTCAGTGGCATTCACTGGGATCGGGGAGTATGGGACTGTGCACGCCTTCAGGCTGGAATCTCACTCCACCCGCTCCCCAGCATCTTGCCATTGCCGGTGGAAAATAATGGATATGCCCGAGGGACAGGCCTTCTCTGACCCCCACATACAGACATAAATCCCCTGATCCGGTTCCCACCACTTGTCCCAGCACACACTCAATCCCCCGTGAGTCCCTGTAATCGTCTGATGGGTATTGTTCCCCAATCGTTCCCACCTGACTGCGGGGTTTCCCATATTTTTGCTCAGTTTCCTGAGCCACCACCACCTATCCAGAGGAATCCTTCCCTTGCATGTTAAACATACACGTTTCCCTAGTGACGCTGACCCTTGTGGCAATGACCTGTACCCTGGGGCACAGGAGGGAGGGCTCCCCGTACGTGAACCCGGTCTGGCTGGAGTACTGAGTCGAATTGGACCCCAGCCACCCTGGCCACCTTCCCTCGTGGAAGTAAACGGCGACCTCCTCCGCATCCTGTTCGCCACTTCCGTCGGTAACTATAGGTGCTCTCTCTCCCGAGCACCCGTAGATGTGGGAGTCCTCCACGTCACTTTGCTTTCCAACGCTCATCCCTATCAGGGCGAGTAGGAGTACGCCCCCCTTCATTCTGAAAATCCTTTCCTACAAAGAGACACGAGCATATAGCCAGGTCCTGAGGAGATTCTCTGGCTTGGGTGAAGTATAGTCGAGTCTTGCGACCTCGACTTAAATACAAACACTCTTAACAATACTACTACTATTAAAGCTACCTATCACCTTATTTAAACTTAAACTAAAACCTAAACTTAACCGTATAAACTTACGTAAAACTATATACATCCGCCGCCCGTCTCCAGGCGGCCAGGCTAATCTCTGTTCAGGCTGCGGCACACCGCTCCCTTCGGTGTGGCCGCATTGTCCTGTACTTTTGGTCCCTCGCAGCCTGTGGCTGCCGACTGGGGACCCCTGTCCTTGGACTTCCCCCTAACTCGGGAGGCTGTCCCTTTAAAATGGGGAGCTGGTGACCATGGTTTCCTTGGCTGGGGCGTCCGTGGGGACCTTCTGAGGACTTTGGCGGGTGGGGTTTTCTTGGCCGGTGGGCCTTTAACCCGAACCGCTGCCCGGTGCGGTCTGTGGGCTCACCACTGCCGCTGGCTGGGGGTCCTCGCCCACAGGGCCCAAATCTGGGTCCGGGGCGGGGTTTTCGACCTCAGGTCCCTCCTCCTCTAAACCTGGGTTAGGGGCGGGGTCTTCGCCCTCGGGTCTCTCCTCATCTGGATCCCAGAAGAGTGGGGGAGTGTCCCAATCCATGGGCGGGATGGCCCCTCCCCTTAAACAAGCCACAGCGCCTGCCTGTGCAGTCTGTGAACTCGCTCCTGCTGCAGGCTGAGGATTTCTATCCTCAGACATTGCCCCAACTGGCTGTTCTCTTTTCTCAGGTTTAAACAGTTTACACTGATTAATATGGAACCATTTGGTGCGCCAAGGCATCTTAATGGCATATACCATGGGGCTGGCTTTCTCTACAATGCTGTAGGGCCCCATGTATAATGGATCCAGACTCCCTACTCGGGCATAGTTCCTCACCATGACCTGATCCCCTATTTCCTACTTGTAGTGTTTTCGGGGTTCTAACAGCAATCGGTTACTCCGATGCTGCTTTCCCATGTTCCCAGCTGCCTGTTCGTGGACCTGTTTAAGGTGCTCGAAGAGGTTTCGGGCGAACCTGTCCCGGTTTACCTCTCTGAGCTGACCCTCTGAGCACCGTGGTTAGTACATGGGTGGGGGTCCGCATAACCCTGCCAGTCATTAGCTCGTATGGGGAGTACCCCGTGCCTTTTGACTGGCTGGCCCGGATCCCCATCAGGACCAACGGTAGGACCTCAGCCCATTTTCGAGGCGAGTCCACCGTCTCCTTCCTCAACCTTTCCTTTAGGGTTCTATTCATTCTCTCCACGATCCCTGATGACTGTGGGTTGTGGGCCACGTGCCACTTCCCCTCGATGCCTAGCAGCATAAGGGTATTCTGCATCACCTGTCCGGTGAAGTGACTCCCTTGGTCGGACTCCACATACTGTGGTAGCCCCCACCGTGAGAACACCTCCCGGACCAGGATCCTGGCAGTACCCAGAGCTGTGGCTGTTCTGCAGGGGAAGGCCTCTACCCATTTCGTGAACACATCTACCAGGACTAGGCAGTACTTATAGCCTCCCTGGGCGGTGGGCAGGGGCCCGATGTAGTCGACCTGTATCGACTGCCATGGTCCCTCTACCCTCCTGATATGTCCCATAGGTACCTTCCTTTTGTGGGGGTCAGGGTTATTAGCAGCGCACACCAGACAGCTGGCGCAGAACTCGCGGACATCATCCCTGAGTCCTGGCCACCATCCCGCCTGTTCCACCCATTGCCAGGTGGTCTCAGGCACGGGATGCCCCGCTTCTGGACCCTCATGGGCCAGTTGAAGGAATTCCCTCTGGTGTTGCTGCGGCACAACCCATTGTTCCCCCCGGAACAGCATGCCCTCTTTCACAGACAGTGTCGCTGTGCCGTAAGGACCTTCTACCCTTTTTCCCTCAGTCACTGCGCTGAGGACCGCCTTGAGGACGGGGTCTTGTGCTTGGACCGTCTTAAGGTCCGGGGCTAAAGCTACCCCTGCACTCCCTTGAGTCCCGTCCCTACCTCTGACTGCTGCCATGGGTCTGGACCCATATGGGTCCCAGAAAATGCCTGTGCGGGTACCCTCCTTGGCGAGCATGTCAGCCTGCTGGTTGCCTTGACTGCGGGGTTCTGTGGAGGAATGGGCTTTCACCTTATGGATGAAAACCTCCCCTTCCTACCCCATGGCTGCTAGGATTTTCTCCAGCAGGGGTTTCACTGTGAGGGGTCTCCCGTCGGCGGAGGTGTATCCGCGGCGGGACCAGATGGCCAGGTACTCCGTACACGAATTGCACGTAAACATGCTGTCCGAGCAAATCGTGTATGGGGTGGGGAAGATTTTGGGGTGTGTAACGATGTACACTACCGCAAACAGTTCAGCCTGCTGGGCGCTCATGGTGCTGGGGAGCTTAATCGCCAGGGCAATGTTTGTCACTGGGTCATAAACCCCACACCCCGTGAGGCGCTCGCCAACAGATACCGTACTGGAGCTGTCCACATAGATCTCGCGGCCTCTGGGGTGTATCCCGGCCCGTAAACCTATGTCCACTTCCCAAACCCCTTCTATGGAACACCGGTGGGCTGTTCCAGGATATACCAGGTTGGCTGCGAGCTTTGGCTCGCAGAGACCCTTCACCTTGAGGTCCATCTGTGAGAGGAGCAGGGTCCAGTGAGCAATGCGGGCACTGCTCACCGTCCCATCCTTGATCCTCCCATCCAGGAGCATCTGGGTGGGTGTGTGATGGGTGAGGAGGGTGATAGGAGAGGTGCCTGTGAAGATCAGCGATCTTTTCACAGCCCAATGTGTGGCCAAGAGGTGCCTCTCACAGTTGGAGTAGCTCCTCTCCACATCTGTGAGTATCCTGGAGGAGTAGACCACCGGCCTCAGCCTGCCATGCCGCTCTTGGAGTAGCACAGCACTCAGGCTGTCCCCGCTGGCTGCTACCTCCAGGAAAAACTCTTTCCCCCCATCTATGGTCCCTGGAGCTGGTGCGGTCTGTTAGTCCTTCTTGAGCCTGACAAATGCTGCCTGGCAACCCTCATCCCAAACCCACTCCACTCCCTTGTGTAGGAGTCGGAGCAGAGGGGCTGCTGTGGCTGCATAGTCTTCAATAAAGTCCCTGCAGTACCCGGTTAGCCCTAGAAATGACCTCACACCCGTGACTGTGTTGGGGACTGGTAACTCCTGTACCGCTTCCCTCCTAGACTTATCTATGGCCCTTTCTCCAGCGTATACGGTCAGGCCCAGGAATTTCACCTCCTGCTGGCCGATCTGCGCTTTCTTGGGGTTTACCTTAAAACCCTTTTGCCCGAGCAGCTCCAGCAGTTCGGCCAGTAGTGGGCCAGGCTCCTCTCTCGAATCGGTGAACAGGAGCAGGTCATCCACATATTGTACCAACTGTCTGGGCTGACTGAAATCCTTTAAACTGTTTGCCATGCACTGATGGAAAATGCTGGGGCTGTTGTGGAAGCCCTGAGGCAAGCAGTTCCAGGTGTACTGTTGCCCTTTAAACGTAAAGGCAAACTTGTACTGGTCCTCCCTCCTTAAAGGGATGGACCAAAACCCGTTGGAAATATCCAGCACTGTGAAAGTGGTCGCGGATGCTGGGATACTTCCTATCAGGTCAGCAACTGCTGCTACCGTGGGTGCACAGGCTGGGATGTTACCATTGAGCACCCGATAGTCCACCGTGGCCCTCCAGGAATTGTCCGGCTTTCTAACCGGCCACAGTGGAGAGTTTACGTGGGTGGCTATCGGTCTCAGAACCCCCTGCTGTACTAAGGAGGACATGGCTGCTTCCATGTCTGGCTTCGCTTCCCTGGGGAAGTTATACTGTTTCTGTGGTCGGGCCATGGGGTCCCCGTCTACGCTGACCTCAAACCCGTTGACCCTCCCGCAGTCGTGTTTGTGTGTGGCAAATGTGGCTAGGTGGGCCTACACAAATGCCTGGAATTCTTTTGGGGTGTTACTGACCATGAGCTCGAGGTTATAACCCTCTTTGGGCTTCATGGTGCACAGGGTCCCCTTCCCTTCTTTCCCTGGGATTACTACTACCTCACCGTCCTTTCCTGTACTTGCCCCCCATAGGCAATGATTTCTTAAATCAACCAGGATCCCGTGGCCTACAATAAAGTCCGCTCCCAGGACTCCTCTTCCACCCTCCACTTCCCACTTCATTAGGACACAGGTCCACTTAGAGCGGAGTGGTCCTAAACAAATGGCGAGCGGGATGGAAAACGAGCCGGCCTGTTCTTTGCCTGTGAATCCCGACAGACTGTATGGGACCCCGTTAGAGCGAGGTGAGGTGGTGGGGTTAGCTGAATGAACCACGGTGCATGATGCCCCCATGTCCAACAGATAGGTCCCCTTCACCTTTTCTACCTCCATCTCCACGAGGAGTCTTTTCCATTCATTGTACCGCAGGAAACACAGGTAAACAGGTTGCGCTGGCTCTAGTCAGGGCTGTGAGTTGGATGGGGCTGATGGGGTCAGAGCACCGGTAGCGGCTGCTACTCTCCCATGGCCAGTCAATAAGGACCTCATGGTGTCCAAAAATGAATCGACCGCGGCGGGAGGGATTCCTGCCTCTCCCTTTTGGGCTGGGGCTGTGGAATTCTTTCCCTTGTTATCTTTCCAAGGGTTTTTGCACTCTTTTCTCCAGTGTCCATCCTTCCCACACCCGTAACAATTCATCTTTGTGTTGGGGGGGGTTATTCCCTTCCTGATGCCACTCTTTCCTACCCTGTCCGGGTTTTACCTCATGCACCTTCCCCTTAGGTGGGTGTGCATCGGTTCCCCTACTGTTCTTATAGGCTCGGGTCAACTGTCTGATCATCGTAAGTTCAGTGGTCTGGGGATTCTTGGGGTTGAACCAGACTTCCGCCTTGGCCCGGACCTGTGGCAAGCTGTTTGCCACCAGGCAACGGAGCCAATGGGCCAGTGGATCCCAGTTCAGGAATGCCTGGTTAGGTGCCCCCGGACAGGCACTCCGGTACACCGGCCATAACCTGTCCGCGAAAGCTTGCGGGGTTTCCCTCGCGAGCTGCACCATCTTCTCCACACGGGAGAAAGGACTTCCCTCAGTCATCCCCATGGCCTCCAGAACTTCATCCCTGAGCTCCTCATACCCGCTCTGCCCCCTCTTACACTCGACAGAGAGGGTCTGGAGGAGCCTATACTCCAGGGAGAAGAGCAGCATTTTGGCCTGCTCAGCACCATCGCAGCCGTTGACGCTGGCTGCCTGCTCTACCTCCCTGAAGTGGATTGAGGGGTCCCCCTTTTCGAAGAGCTTTGGGATATGGCTCACCATAGCCCTGAGCTGTTTGGTGCCGTAGGGTAATACGAACTGGTTTTGGAGGGGTCCCTCATCGTCGCCATTAACCGGTGGGCCGAACCTTCGATGCCGGGCTGGGCACATTGGTCCCGGCTCCGGCCTCTCTGGCAGGGGTTGCTCCACCTCCGCTCCCACCTCTGACTCCACCCCCCCTTGCTGTCAGATCTCGCTGAAACCTGGCGCTACGGGTGGTGGTCGTGAGACCTCCTGTTCCTCAACCGGGTCGTCCCTGGGCACTACCAATGACGTTTGAACTGTCCTCCCCTCGTTCCCCATAAAATCTGCCTGGCCTGCCTTCGGGCTTATGAGACACACCATGCCTTTTGCCTTCCTCAGGGCCAGGCTCAGATTTTCTAACTGTTCCTTGCAGGGGCCATGATCTGCATCTTCAAGCCCCTGTTCGCTCGCTAACTTGTAAGCTGCCTTTACCTCTTTTACCTTCTCCTCCTGTTCTCTCACTTGTCTCGCCAGGTGGCCGTTCTTTTCCCGCAACCGCAACTCATTACCCTTGGCTTCGGTAACTTGGCACTGTAGGTATTCCAACTTGGCCTTATCTTCTCCCATTAAATGTACCCTTTCCTGATTCAGGGCCTGCAATGCTACCAGTAACTTTTCCCCTGCTAGAGCCTTGTCCTGGATCTCCAGTGCTGACTCCTTTAACTCGGCTGCCTGTGCTGCAACGAGCCTGTCCAGAAGCTGGACCTTCTTTTTGAAGCACATCAGCCAGACTGCCTTCTCTAGTGATTTCTTGTGCTCCCTCCCTTCTGTTCACTTAGCTGCTGCATCTACCGGACGCCCAGCCCTTAACAGATTGGTGATCCACTTCTTTGTGATATTCACCTTGCTAAACACATAATCAGAAATTCTTTCCTCCATCATGGTTTGCTCATCCGAACCATTGTCTACTGTATCGCACCCCTGTTGCCGGAGTCCTGCCGCGGTCGCCATTTCTGTAGGGGTGGCGTGTGCCCAGTCAGCTTCACCTCTGACTGCCTTTGAGCGGTTCGAATCGCTCCCAAACCCCTGGGTTCTAGACACTGGACTTAGGTACAGGTGGCGATACAGAAAATCGAGTAGACAAGTGGTTTGGTGCAAGAAAACCAAAATTTTATTAAAAGCAGAATAAAACACAATCTTATGAGAATTACTGATATAGGATACAGGTATAAACAGTTACACTTATATGGGAATGGGGAACGCATGGCACATCGAGGGAAACAAATACATTAAAAATCCCCTTATCCTTATCCCACCCCCTATACCTAACTAGATTAAGCTATGAGGGGCCAGGAATTCATGCTCACCAATCCAAAACCTGTTGCTTTAACTGGGTTGGTTTTGAGGTCAGCTCTTTCTGTCCTTTGGGGTATCCTGTCGCCACGTGGTCTCAGGGCACAGCGCTGAAGTTATTTGTGCGAAGCACCCTCCTTTTCCTCAGCTAACGTCGTCGTCGAGTTGCGATGGGTCGTCTTCTTCTTCCTCGGGCGGTCGTCGACGGTATTGCTGCAGTTGGGGGTCGGTTGGCGGTCTTGACCGTCTAATGATTTTGCTACCCAAGCTTCGAACACCAGTTTATTCTTAAACTGGGCTCTTAGTGTCCATTGATTTTGCTACCCATTCTTCGAACGCAAGCTTATTCTTAAACTGGGCTATGATTCTGGGGTTTTACTGTCCATGCATGTAACGCTAACTTATTCTTCAAACGCCAGCTTATAACTAGGCGTTTGTCCCCCAACGCGTCTTTCCGCTGCTCTTCTCTGCCCTTATCGGTTTACCGTATTCTTCATCTCGTCTCGTCTCATCTGCCCGTTTGTGGTCTGTGTGTCCTGTGTGCTTTCGAATCGGGTTCCGTTCTCCTCCCGCGTTTGGCCCCGGTGTAATGGGCGTCCTTGGTGTTGAGCGGTGCGGTGAGCGAGAAGAGGGCCTGCCACGAGGCCAGGGCAAGAGAACGAGGGGCAGCAGGCCAAGGCCACAAGCAAGAGATAAGAGCAAGAGCCAAGAGATCGATCACCACTGATGGGCCTACAATTATACCCATTCTTCATTCCTTATCTTGCGCGCCAAATCAGGTCAGTCCTTTGTCTAACTTTTGGCGGGCTCGTTTAAAATGATTACAGCCATTTACTTTAATGACTTCTGGAGTGGTTGTCTCCAGGTCTAATGGCCTCGATGTCCTGGTTGTTTGTCATTTATAAAACTTAATTGTCCCCATCCTGGCTTGATGGCTACTGTGAGCTGTTACCGATTAAATATGCAGAAACCTAATGGCCTCGATTTAGGCCCATTCTAACTTGATCTGTTTCAAGGCGAATGAATGCATATTCTGTGTTTGCTTTAGCTGTCTGGCTCCACAAAGTCTCTTCACAGGTTCCTGCATTTTAAGTTTCGTCTCAGGGCCTGCCTGTTTGCAGGGCCTTGCTTTTAAAATCCTGTCGGTTTTGGTCACGAGGTTACAGAAGCCATTTTGGGTACCCTATTTTTAATAACTTGTCCAAACAGGGTCCCTTTATCCATAATTTTGGGGAATGCGGGAATTTTGAGAACCCTACAACATTCGTGTTTCCCACCAGGCGTGTTTCATGTGGGAAAAGGGTTAAATTCGCAAGGGCCTTTCAAAATAGGATTATAGAGGCCATTTAGTGGTTGTTAAGGGCCTTAATGACCAGTCCCACCTGTTGGATACGGGACGGAGTCGGGACGATCAGACACGACTGAGTTAAAATTGCTCGCAGTCGGGAACCAGGCCGGGGGGGGGGGGGGGGTCCCGCCTGCCAGTTTTTGCGATTTTAACCCCCTGCACGCCTCCAAGCCCACCTCCACGGCTCAATGAAAATCGAGCCCATAGTGTCATAGAGTCATAACAGCACAGAAGGAGGCCATTCGGCCCATCGAGTCCGTGCCGTCTCTCTGCAGAGCAATCCAGTCAGTCTCATTCCCCCGCTCTATCCCCATAGCCCTGCAAGTTTATTTCCCTCAAGTGCCTATCCAGTAGTCTCCCCTTGAAAACATTGAGTGTCTCCGCTTCCACCACTTCCGTCGACAGCGAATTCCAGGTCATCACCACTCGCTACGTAAAAAAGTTTTCTCTGACGTCCCCCGGTACCTCCTGCCCAAAGCCTTAAATCTGTGTCCCCTAGTCCTTGTACCATCAACTAGTGGCAACAGCCTTTCCCCATCTAGCCTATCCAAACCTGTCATAACCTTGTATACCTCTATCAACTCACCCCTCAACCTCCTTTGCTCTAATGAAAACAAATTCAGCTTCTCCAACTTGTCCTTGTAGCTAAGATCCCCCATCCCCGGAACCATTCTGGTAAATCTCCTCTGCACCCTCTCAAGGGCCTTCACATCCTTCCTAAAGTGTGGTGACCAGAACTTGATGCAATACACCAGTTGTGGCCTAATCAGCGCTTTATAAAGGTTCAGCATAACTTCTCTACTTTTGTACTCAATACCTCTATTTATGAAGCCCAAGATCCCATATGCTTTGTTAACCACTCTCTCAATATGTCCTGCCACATTCAGGGACCTGTGCACACTCCCAGGTCCCTCTGTCCCTCCACACTCTCTAAAACTGTGCCATTAAGTGTATATTGCCTCTCCCTGTTCCTTCTGCCAAAATGCTGTGTTCCATTCCCAAGCATTAATATCCCTTATTTTGAAAAATACAAAATTCATGATAAATTGGGGGAAAAATGGTTGCAGAAGAAACATATTGTACCAAACAGTTGCCTGATCCTCAGTGTTGGGGGAAAAAAAGGCACAAGACATTTAATAATGTCTCTCAGTTGTCCCTTGCCATTATGTTTTATGCTTTAAAAGAGCTAGTTAGAGGCAGCATGGGAGCAGAACCTTTGTGTGGAACTCCTCTGTTGATATCATTAAGTCCCACTTCAGCAACCTCCTGAACAGGAACCGTGAGCTAAGGATAGCACTCTCTATTCATTATGTCATGGGCTCCTAACTACAGCTGTTTTTAAGTCTGAGAAGAGTTGCTTTAAGTTAACCTTTATTTTTTTAAGTTCGGTACAGTCCAAAGGTTTCCAATGTCTCAGTTTAATCACAACCTCCTGCATGTATTCCACACTTGTGTTTAGAACAAGGTTTACACCATTTCAAATTACAGCATGAACAAATTATACAAAACTAGTGGTGAGAGACCGTCTAACCCAGCAGAGGACAAGGGGCTTGAAACAAGAGTGCCCTCCATGTCTTTATGTCTGTACTTTCTTCACAGACGCATCCAGTACAAGGCACTGTTGATCCTGTTGTAATTCAGGAAGAACTTGCATTTATGTAGCGTCTTTCACAACCTCAGTGTTAAGTCCGTGAATGATTGAGACACGGACTAGCAGGAGAGAAACAAAGAAATCTTTACTGGTGAAAGGCATAAACGAAACTAACCAACAGAGGCTCTCTAGCGCCTTTTATACAGGGGTGGTCACTGCCGGTACTGCAGTCTGAGACCAGTTATTCTCTTAAAGGTACATACACAACAATTCCTCCCCTTTTAGATAAACAGTACATAACATTCATTTAACAACTAATGATAATGAATTACAATCACAATTACTGTTGCTAGATACATTGGTTAAGTTTAAGCAATTATAAGTTCAGTCTTTGAGGAGGCTTCCTGATTCTGTCTGGATAACGCCTCTTTGGAGTATCAGGTTCTTCTGGCAATGTTGAGTCGGAATCAATGTCGTTGTTTGGTTCATCTGCTTCCAATATTACCGGTTCTGCGGTAGCTGCAATTGGAACGTCGATTTCATTACCAGGTGTATCAGATCGTGGTGTGGAGTTGACGTTTTCCAGTGACTCTAGAATCTGGTCAGCATGGCGTCTTACAATGCTCTCCCCAACGTCCATGGTATACATGAGAGGTCCTTGTCGTGTACAAATCGTTCCTGGCTGCCATTTCTCAGTGCGGTAGTCCCGGGCCAAAACTGGTTGACCTATCTTAAAACTCCTGGTCGGCCTTTCATTCATATTCTGAAACTGCCTGTTCTCCACATCTCTTCGGACGTTTGGCTTAACCGAATCCAAGCGGCATCGTAGTCTTCGATTGAAGAACATCATGGCTGGAGTTTGGTTGGTAACCGCATGTGTCGCATTCCGGTAGGCAAACAAGAAGTTGTCCACCTTGTGTTGTAGGGGTATATCTTCATTACACATTGCCTTGATAGCCTTCTTGAATGTTTGGACAAATCTCTCGGCCAATCCATTAGTGGCTGGATGATATGGGGCAGATGTGTAATGCTTAACACCATTGTTCTTTAAGAACTTCCGGAACTCTTCAGACACAAACTGTGGTCCATTGTCAGAGCAAATCTGTTCAGGCAGCCCATTCCTGGCGAATATGGTTCGTAAAACTGCGATAGTTTTTTCCGTGGTGGTTGAGGACATTTTTATTACCTCTGGCCACTTTGAATGTGCATCCACCGCAATTAAAAACATCGAGTCCATGAAGGGACCAGCAAAATCAATGTGCACCCTTTGCCATGGAGATGAGGGCCACTCCCATGGATGCAGAGGAGCTTGTGGTGGGGCGTTTTGGACCTTCTGGCATCCTGCACAGCTCTTGGTCATCTCGTCGATTTCTCTATCGATTCCCGGCCACCACACAAACGCTCTGGCTAAGCTCTTCATTTTTACCCTACCCAGATGACCCTCATGAAGCTCATTGAGCACTCTATCCGTCAACTTAGGTGGAATTACTACTCTGGATCCACACATCAAGGTTCCTCTGCACACTGACAGCTGTTCTCGTCTTGGCGAAAATGCTGGCAGCAGTCGTTCGCCATGTGCTGGCCATCCCTTCACCGTTAAATCATAGACCCGTGATAGTGTCGGGTCATTCCGTGTTTCCTTTTCTATGTTTGCATTCGTCACAGGGAGACATTCGACTATGGTCGAGTGGAATAACTCCATAGGATCCACTGCAAGGTCTTCTTCTTCCACCGTCGGCAACGGTAGACGTGACAATCCATCAGCATTTCCATGCTGTTTAGTTCCCCTGTACTCGATGTCATATTGGTGTGCCCCTAGGAAAAGGGACCATCTCTGCAGCCGTTGTGCTGTCATTATCGGTACGCCCTTCTGAGGGTTGAAAATGGAGACAAGAGGTTGATGGTCGGTTAGTAGAGTAAATTTTTGACCGTGCAGATAGTGATTGAACTTCTTCACCCCCCACACTAGGCTGAGGGCCTCTCTGTCAATCTGGGCGTAGTTACGCTCGGCAGAAGTTAACGAGCGTGACGCAAAAGCTATCGGCCTCTCCAAACCATCAAGGAATTTATGTGACAGTACCGCCCCAATGCCGTAGGGAGACGCATCACACGCCAGCCTGATTGGCAGTGCTGGGTTGTAGTGAGCCAATACTTCCTTCGAAGTGATTAAGTCCTTACTCTTCTGAAAAGCACGTTTACAATCATCGCTCCATTTCCATGCTACCCCCGTTCGTAGCAGGGCGTTCAGTGGATGCAGAATTGTCGACAAATTCGGCAAAAACTTATGATAGTAATTCACCAACCCGAGGAATGACCTCAGTTGTGACACATTTTCAGGCGCTGGGGCCTTAACAACCGCTTCAATTTTGTCAGGGGACTTATGTAACCCCTCTTCATCAATCACGTGGCCACAATACGATATCTGTTTCTTAAAAAATTCGCACTTGGGGCGGTTGGCTCGCAGCCCATGTTCCCGTAGTCTAGTGAGCACCTGTTCTAGGTTGTTAAGGTGTTCACTGTCATCTTCACCTGTTACAAGGATGTCGTCCAAGTAACACTGAGTCCCCGGAATCCCTTGCAGGACTTGTTCCATCGCTCTTTGCCATATCGCCGGAGCCGATGCTACTCCGAATGCCAATCGATGATACTGGTAAAGACCTTTGTGAGTGTTTATCGTGAGATACTTCCTAGAGGACTCTTCAACCTCCATCTGCAAATATGCTTGTGCTAGGTCAATTTTTGTAAAACACTTCCCTCCAGACAGTGAGGCGAAGATGTCTTCTATCCTTGGAAGAGGATATTGTACTGTGTGAAGGACAGGGTTCACCGTCACCTTGAAATCCCCAGAGATGCGAATCTTCCTTGGCTCTCCGGACTTATTGCTTAACGTTTTCTTCATGACAGGAATGATGGGTGCCGCCCACTCGCTCCAGTCGACCTTAGACAACACGCCCGCCTTCTCCAGATTCTCCAGCTCTGCCTCGACGGCTGGACGAATTGCATATGGTACCGGTCTCGCTTTGAAAAACTTGGGAACTGCATTCTCTTCTATTTTTAACGAGGCGGTTACGCCTTTAAGCGTGCCCAGTTCTTGTTGAAATACCTCTTTGGCGTTAGCTAAGATTGTTGACAATCGTCCAGGAGTGACGTCTTCATCTTTTTTACCGTCCACCGTCATTGCATGAATGGAATGCCAATCTAAGTTTATCTTCCTGATCCATTCCCGTCCCAATAACGGTGGTCCACCATTTGGCAGTATGTAGAGATACAATTTCCGTATTTTCTTGCCATTGTATTCGACAGGCACCCTTATTTTTCCTCTGGGGTATACTTTTTGCCCCGTATACGTCGTCAAGACGATGGATGTCTCTCTCAAGGGTATGTGTGAAAATAGCCGCTCATAGTCTTGTCGATTCATGACGGTTAGCGCTGATCCTGTATCCAATTCCATTTTAACTTGGGACCCTGCTATCGTGAGGGTGACCCAAATGGTTCGGTGATCCTCTTTTGCGATTACATTGTGAAGTTTGAGACAGCTTAATCGTCTGTTCTCGGATTCGCTATCGCTCATCTGGTCTTCGGAACTACTGTCCGTCATCTTTTGTACTTTCTTGTACGGTTCCTTAGTAGCCTTTTTGTTGTCGCTGGTCTTCTTCCCAGACCTACAAACTCGTGCAATGTGTCCAATCTTCCCGCATTGTCTGCATATTTTGTCTTTGGACCAGCAGTCCTTCTGGTCATGGTTAGTTCTGCCGCAGCGATAACATTTTGCAAATCCCCGTGTCATTTCGTGGGTGCCGTATTCCTGTGGTTTTTGTTGAATTTCTGCAGCTCCCCTGGCTGCTGCTTCATACGATACTGCCACGCTGAAAGCCTTATCTAGCGTCAGCTCTTTTTCTGCGAGTAACTTCTTCTGTGTTCCTTCACTCAGGAGTCCACAGACAAATTTGTCCCGTAGGGTATCTGCCAGTCCTGCTCCGAACTGGCAGTGCTTTGATAGCTTGCATAGTTCCGTAAGATACTCAGCATTGCTCTCATCTTTGTGCTGAGTTCTCCTGTGGAATTTAAATCTTTCTGCTATCAACAGCGGTGCAGGGTTTAAGTGCTCCTGTAGAACAGCAACAATTTCGTTAAAACTCTTCGCCTTCGGTTTGGTTGGAGTAATCAGATCCCGCAATAGGCCGTACGTTCTAGCGCCCATTACGTTTAGCAATATTGATGCCTTTTTCCCCTCCGCTATTTCATTTGCCTTGAAATATACCTCGACTCTTTCCACATACGTGGTCCAGTCCTCTAATGTATTATCAAAAGCAGTGATACAGCCAGTCTTCGGCATCTTGCAAATCTAAAATGGCGCCTCCCGCGCTTTGCCTTCTTCTCCAATTTAACAAAATGACGCCTCCCGCGCTTTTCCTTCTTCCCCGCTGTTGTTAGCGCTGCTTTCCACGGTTTCCTGCGCGTTAAATATTAATTCGTTTTCTTTTATTATCTTCCCGTCGTGGAGCGGACCCTCTGGGACACTTCCCTCCCTCTTCTGAGGTCCGAACACTGCCCAGCTTCGAAACACCGGCCGCGCCCTGTATGCTCCACCCTCTCTCTCTCTCCTTGCTTCCCGACTCGCTGCCCGGCCCCGTTGCAGCCCAGGAAGGATCAGAGCACTACCTGCCACCAGCCCGATTAGCTGGGAAACCACGGACCGAGGAACCCAGCCTGGCTCAGGACAGTCTCTCCTGCAAGTTTTGAAATCGATGATTGACGGTCGACGCCCGTTTCTCGAGTTTCAATGGCCTATTTTTTTTTTTTTTTTCTTCTGGCTCCGACCTTCAACACGTCGTCGGAGCTGCTGCTGAGTTGCAGGTAAGTTCGTTTCTAACTCATCGCCAGTGTTAAGTCCGTGAGTGATTGAGACACGGACTAGCAGGAGAGAAACAAAGAGATCTTTACTGGTGAAAGGCATAAACGAAACTAACCAACAGAGGCTCTCTAGCGCCTATTACACAGGGGTGGTCACTGCCGGTACTGCAGTCTGAGACCAGTTATTCTCTTAAAGGTACATACACAACA
Source organism: Somniosus microcephalus (assembly GCF_052327205.1). NCBI lineage: Eukaryota > Metazoa > Chordata > Chondrichthyes > Squaliformes > Somniosidae > Somniosus > Somniosus microcephalus. Next base: position 141,591,428 of record NC_140994.1, on the reverse strand, counting down.
CTCAGGACGTCTCAAAACACTTTACAGCCAATGAAGTACTTTTTGAAGTGTAGTTACTGTTGTAATACAGGAAACACGACAGCCAATTTTCGCACTGCAAGGTTCCACAAATAGCAATGTGATAATAACAATGTGATAATAACTGTCTTTGTGACGTTGCTTGAGGGATAAATATTAGCTAGGATACCGGGGAGAACTCCCTTGCTCTTTTGCAAAATAGTGCCATGGGATCTTTTGCGTTAACCTAAGAGGTCAGACGGGACTTCGGTTTAGCACCTCATCCAAAAGACAGCACCTCTGATTGAGCAGCACTCCCTCAGTCCTGCACTGGAGCATCAGCCTGGATTTCTCGATCGGACCAATTGCATTAAGGTGAGGACACTTGTCGTGAATATAGCTGGTACAAATTTTGTGCAGAGCCCGGGTATCAGTAGCGTAAATCATGGTGTTCCACTCAGCGAAGGCAATGCGGTGTCTGTAACTGAAGATGTGACGTACGATGTCCGCAGATGTTATGAATATCTGGCGAAGGACAAGACTGAGGGCTATAACGATAAGTCCAGAAGGAGGTGATGGCAGCTCGGCGATAAAATTACCCCATTAAAGTGCACCGTTCCTCTCTACTTACTTCACCAATACAGCAAAGTAAAAGTTTCTTAAAAGGGTTGGGCTGAATCCATAGAAGATAGGAGCAGGAGTAGGCCAGCTCCGCCATTCAATGAGATCATGGCTGATCATCCAAATTCAGTACCCTGTCCCTGCCTTCTCCCCATATCGCTTGATCCCTTTAGCCTTAAGAAATATATCTAACTCCTTCTTGAATATATTTAATGAATTGGCCTCAACTGCCTTCTGTGGTAGAGAATTCCACAGGTTCACTACTCTTTGGGTGAATAAATTCCTCCTCATCTCTGTCCTAAATGGCTTACCCCTTATCCTTAGACTGTGACCCCTGGTTCTGGACTCCCCCGCCATCGGGAACATTCTTCCTGCATCAAGTCTGTCTAGTCCTGTTAGAATTTTATAAGTTTCAATGAGATCCCCTCTCATTCTTCTAAACTCCAGCGAGTATAAGCCCAATCGACCCAAGCTCTCCTCATACGTCATTCCTGCCATCCCAGGTATCAGTCTGGTGAATCTTCGCTGCACTCCCTCCATGGCAAGAACATCCTTCCTCAGATAAGGCGACCAAAACTGCACACAATACTCGAGATGTGGTCTCACCAAGGCCCTGTACAACTGCAGCAAGACATCCTTGTTCCTGTACTCAAACCCTCTCGCTACGAAGGCCAACATACCATTTGCCTTCTTAACCGCCTGCTGCACCTGCATGCTTACCTTCAGTGACTGGTGCACAAGGACACCCAGGTCTCATTGCACTTCCCCTTCTCCTAATCTATTGCCGTTCAGATAATAATCTGCCTTCCTGTTTTTGCCACCAAAGTGGATAACCTCACATTTATCCACATTATACTGCATCTGCCATGCATCTGCCCAATCACCCAACCTGTCCAAATCATACTGGAGTTTCTCAGCATCCTCCTCACAGCACACACGCCCACCCAGCTTTGTGTCATCTGCAAACTTGGAGATATTTGATGCGCTATCAATTACTCATAAAAGACTGAGAGTTAGAAGAGTAACTAAAGGCTTTTATTAACAACAGAATGGAGTGGAATACAAACAGGACAAACAGGAATACAAACAGTGGTTTACCACATTCACCCCTTGTTTAAAATTGAGTCCGGCGGGGTGAAGTGTATTAAAAGTTAGTGTATTGGAGTCTCTCCGGAGGTCTTGTCTGCCGCTGTGATCTGCGTGGCGACGGCAGGGGTAGTGAAGTTTCCGGCGTCGAGTCCAGCGTAGGCTGTGGCACAGGCGTGTCGTCCTCGTAGATGTCGAGCGGGTCGCGGGGCCCAGGCCTGCCGTCTGCTGGGGCTGGATATCGGATCGTGGGGGGGGGTGGTAGTGGGTAGTGGGTTACTGCGGCCCCCGAGGGTGCAAGGTCTCTTATGGAGACTGTGTCCTCCCGCCCGTCCGGGTATGCGATGTAAGCATACTGGGGGTTGGCGTGGAGGAGGTCGACCCTCTCGACCAGGGGGTCCGTTTTATGGGTCCTCACGTGTCTTCTCAGTAGGACCGGCCCTGGGGACGTCAGCCATGGCGGTAGCGATGTCCCCGATGTGGACTTCCTTGGGAAGACAAACATTTTCTCATGAGGGGTGGCGTTAGTGGCAGTGCAGAGCAGTGACCGAATAGAGTGGAGCGCATCGGGGAGCACATCCTGCCAGCGGGAGGTTGGAAGGCCCCTAGACTTTAAGGCTAGCAGGACGGCCTTCCAAACTGTCGCATTTTCTCTTTCCACCTGTCCGTTCCCCCGGGGGTTGTAACTGGTGGTCCTGCTTGTGGCAATACCCCTAGTTAGCAGGTACTGACGGAGTTCGTCGCTCATAAACGATGAGCCCCGGTCGCTATGGATATAGCTGGGGAAGCCGAACAGGGTGAAGAGGTTGTTCAGACATTTAATGACCGTGGCACTGGTCATGTCCGGGCAGGGGAAGGCGAACGGGAAACGGGAGTACTCATCAATAATATTGAGGAAGTACACATTGCGGTCGGAGGAGGGGAGAGGCCCTTTAAAATCGACGCTCAGGCGCTCGAAGGGGCGAGTGGCTTTTATCAGGTGGGCCCTGTCTGTTCTATAAAAGTGCGGTTTGCACTCAGCGCAGACTTGGCAGTTCCTGGTCATGGTCCTGACCTCCTCAATAGAGTAAGGCAGGTTGCGGGCCTTGATGAAGTGGAAGAACCTGGTGACCCCCGGGTGGCAGAGGTCATTGTGGAGGGCCCGCAGTCTATCGATCTGCGCGCTGGCGCAGGTGCCACGCGATAGCGCATCCGGGGGTTCATTTAGCTTCCCGGGCCGGTACAAGATCTCGTAGTTGTAGGTGGAAAGTTCGATTCTCCACCTCAAGATCTTGTCATTTTTGATTTTGCCCCTCTGCTTGTTGTTAAATATAAAAGCAACTGAACGCTGGTCAGTCAGCAGGGTAAATCGTTTTCCGGCCAGGTAGTGCCTCCAATGACGCACAGCCTCCACAATCGCCTGGGCCTCCTTCTCAACAGCGGAGTGTCTGGTCTCCGGGCCTTGGAGGGTTCATGAAAAGAAGGCCACAGGTCTCCCCGCCTGATTGAGGGTAGCGGCCAGGGCAAAGTCAGACGCGTCGCTTTCCACCTGGAAGGGGATGGATTCGTCCACTGCGTGCATGGTGGCTTTGGCAATGTCCTCCTTGATACGGTGGAAGGCTAAGCGGGCCTCTGCCGTCAAGGGAAAAGAGGTGGACTTGATCAGCGGACGGGCCTTGTCCGCATAGTAGGGGACCCACTGGGCGTAATAGGAGAAAAACCCTAGGCACCTCTTCAGGGCCTTGAGGCAGTGGGGCAGTGGAAGTTCCATAAGGGGACGCATCCGGTCGGGGTCGGGGCCGATGACTCCGTGTTCCACAACACAGCCAAGGATGGCGAGGCGGTTTGTGCGGAATATGCACTTCTCCTTGTTATATGTCAGGTTTAGGAGTTGGGCGGTGCGGAGGAATTTTTCGAGGTTTGCGTCATGGTCCTGCAAGTCACGGCCGCAGATGGTCACATTGTCCAGATATGGGAAAGTGGCCTGCAACGCATTTTGATCTACCATCCGGTCCATCTCCCTTTGGAAGACGGAGACCCCGTTGGTGACGCCAAAGGGAACCCTAAGGAAGTGATAGAGGCGGCCGTTTGCCTCAAAGGCAGTGTACTGGCGGTCCTCAGGGCGGATGGGGAGCTGGTGGTACGCTGATTTCAGGTCAATGGTCGAGAAGACGCGGTACTGCGCGATCTGGTTGACCATATCAGCTATACGGGGGAGTGGGTAGGCGTCCAGCAGGGTGTAGCGATTTATTGTCTGGCTGTAGTCGATGACCAGGCGCTGCTTCTCGCCGGTCTTAACGACCACAACCTGGGCTCGCCAGGGGCTGGTGCTGCCCTCAATAATCCCTTCTTTCAGGAGCCGCTCCACTTCGGTTTTAATGAAAACCCTGTCCCCGGCACTGTATCGCCTGCTCTTTGTGGCGATGGGCTTACAGTCGGGGGTGAGGTTAGCAAACAGTTGGGGGGGGGTGACTCTGAGTGTGGAGAGGTTGCACCTGGTGCGCGGCGGGCAGTTTGGAAGCTGCTGGCTGCGGACTGTGAGTGGGGGTAGGGGTCCACCGTACGCCATCGTAACACTTTTAAGGTGGCACTGAAAATCTAACCCCAGCAGGACGGCAGCGCAGAGGTCAGGCAGGACCAGAAGTTTAAAATGATCGTACACGGTCCCGTCTACTACGAGTGTCACCACGCAGTAGCCGCCGATGTCCGCCGACTGGGACTCGGAGGCCATAGAAATCCGCTGTTGCGCAGGCAGGACTGGGAGAGAGCAACACCGCACCGTGTCGGGGTGGATGAAGCTCTCCGTGCTCCCAGAGTCAAAAAGGCAGATTGTATCGTGACCATTTACCTTAATGTCCATTGTGGAACTGGCCAGTTGGTGCGGTCTCGCTTGGTCCAGTGTAACGGATGCCAGCGTAGGGGTCGGTGTGTCGCTGCGGGTATCAGATGAGGCGGTGTCGGGGGCCTGCTGCGTCCCGGCTGTCGTCCAAGGTGGCGGCGTCCATGATCCCCATGTGGCTGGAGGCGTCCAAAATGGCTGCTGTACCGGTGATTCGCACATGGCCGGGGAGGTCCAAGATGGCGGCCCGCATGGCCCACACGCGGCGCTGCTGAGGTTCGGGGTGGCTTTGGCCCTGCAGACGCTAGCGTAGTGTCCCTTCTTCCCGCAGCCCGAGCAGATCGCGTTTTTCGCCGGGCAGCGCGCTCTGGGGTGTTTTGCCTGGCCACAGAAGTAGCATTTCTGGCCTTGGGGCACTGCTGTCTGGCCTTGGGACACTGCTGCGGTAGTTGGGCCGTTGTTGGGGTGTGGCTGGGGTGGCACGGCGCTATGAGGCGGTCCTACCGTGTCCCAGGCTGTCATTCCCCGCGGCGTCCACGGTGCAGAGGAGTAGGCATCCATGCCCTGGTAGGCTGCATCCAACGATAGTGCGAGTTCAGAGGCCTTGTTGAGGTCGAGGTTACTCTGCTCCAACAGTCGCTGTCGGGTGTAATTGGATCTGTGGCCCGCTACAAAAGCGTCCCGGATAAGTTCCTCTGTGTACACGGCGGCCTTTACATCCTTACAACCACAGGCCCGGCCAAGCACAGACAGTGCCTGAAGGTATTCCACGGTCGATTCCCCAGGTTGTTGTTTACGACTCCCCAGGAGGTGCCTGGCGTACACTTCGTTCACTGGGCGCGTGTACTGGTCCTTGAGGAGCTTGATAGCGTCCGCGTACGAGGTCGCGTCTTGGATGACCGAGTACACTCGGTGGTTCACTTTGGAGGTCAGGATATCCAGTTTGTCCTCGTCCGATTTGATTGCTTCGGAGGCGGTCAGGAATTTTTCGAAACACTTAAGCCAGTGAGTAAACTTGGTGGATGAGTCCACCTCCCGATGATCTAAGTCCAGGCATGCTGGTGTGAGGATCTTCTCCATTATAAAAATGTTGTTAATAAAATTGATGCGCTATCAATTACTCATAAAAGACTGAGAGTTAGAAGAGTAACTAAAGGCTTTTATTAACAACAGAATGGAGGTCTGCCTCGCGTGGTCGACCGGTCCATGATACTAAGGGCTGGGGAGCAGTCACCTTTATACTAGGACCTGTGGGAGGAGTCAGCCGAGGCATGTCCAGGCATGTACACAGTGGAATACAAACAGGACAAACAGGAATACAAACAGTGGTTTACCACAATATTACATCTAGTTCCCTCGTCTAGATCATTAATATATATTGTGAATAGCTGGGGTCCTAGGACCGATCCTTGCGGTACCCCACTAGTCACTGCCCGCCACTGGGAAAAAGACCCATTTATTCCAACTCTTTGCTTCCTGTCTGCCAACCAGTTCTCTATCCAAGACAGTACCTTGCCCCCAATCCCATGTGTCCTAACTTTACATGCTAATCTCTTATGCAGGACCTTATCGAAAGCCTTCTGAAAGTCCAAATACACCACATCCACTGGTTCTCCCTTATCTATTTTACCAGTTACATCCTCAAAAAATTCCAGTAGATTAGTCAAGCACGATTTACCTTTTGTAAATCCATATTGACTTTGTCCGATCCTGTCACTGTTTTCCAAGTACTCTGCTATTACATCTTTTATAATGGACTCTAGCATTTTCCCCACTACCGATGTCAGGCTTACTGGTCTATAATTCCCCGTTTTCTCTCTACCACCTTTTTTGAATAGTGGGGTAACATTAGCTACCCTCCAATCCATGGGAACTGTTCCAGAGTCTATAGAATTTTGGAAGATGACCAGCAATACATCTACTATTTCTAGGGCCACTTCCTTAAGTACCCTAGGATGTAGATTACCAGGCCCTGGGCATCTATCGGCCTTCAATCCCGTCAATTTCCCTAACACCATTTCCCTACAAATACTGATTTCTTTCAGTTCCTCCCTCTCATTAGACCCTATGTTCCCCGACATCTCTGGGAGGTTATTTGTGACCTTTTTGAAGACAGAACCAAAGTATGTATTTAATTGGTATTCCATTTCTTTGTTCCCCATTATAAATTCCCCTGATCCTGACTGCAAGGGACCTACGCTTGACTTCACCAATCTTTTTCTCTTCACATATCTATAGAAGCTTTTACAGTCAGTTTTTATGTTCCCTGCAAGCTTACTCTCATACTCTATTTGCCCCCTCTTAATTAATCCCTTTGTCCTCCTTTGTTGAATCCTAAACAGCTCCCAATCCTCATGTTTGCTGCTTTTTCTGGCCAATTTATATGTCCTCTCCTTGGATCTTATGCTATCCCTAATTTCCCTTGTTAGCCACGGTTGATGCAGCACTTTTGTTTTATTTTTATGCCAAACAGGGATGAACAAATTCTGTAGTTCATCCATGCGATCTTTAAATGTTTGCCATTGCCTATCCACCGTCAACCCTTTGAGTAATATTCCCCAATCAATCCTACCCAACTCGCGCCTCATACCATCGTAGTTTCCTTTATTTAAATTCAGGACCCTAGTCTCTGAGTCAAATACTTCACTCTCCATCTTAATGAAGAATTCTACCATATTATGATAGAGTAGCTTGTGAATAGTCTATGAAAAGAATAAGTTTGTTGGGCTGAACAGTCTTTTCCTATCGTCTCATGGTCCTACATCACTGAAACAGAATATCAGAGGATAGTCTATAAAAATTGTCTGCTTCCAACCATCTCAAAGCATAAAACATATTAACTAGAGGTGCCTGAGTGGCACAGATAAGAAGAAAAAAAGACTTGCATTTATATAGTGCCTTCCCTGACCTCAGGATGTCTTAAAGTGCTTTACAGTAAATGAAATACTTTTGAAGTGTAGCCACTGTTGTAATGTAGGAAACATGGCAGCTAATGTGTGCACAGTAAGGTCCCACAAAAAAACAATGAGATAATGATCAGATAATCTGTTTTTAGTGATGTTGGTTGAGGGATAAATATTGGCCAGGGCACGATAAGACATACTACCTTTTTAATATATAATGTAGGTTATGTGACAATGCAGCAGAAGTTTCTGGTTCTTTAATTGGAGTGTTGGTGTCTGTTACTCTGTGTAATATTATCCACATATCTAGTCTATCCCATGGTTAAGGTATCAGTGTAGGAATCGTTGCACAGACGTGTGTTTGTGACAGTGTAGCTAACATAATGGGTATGAGCAGTAGCCTCTGGTCCTGTTAATCACTTATCAGCCTCTGACACCAGAGCCAATAGCTGAGGTAATATAGTAATCAATTATCACATCATCACATTGAGCAACAGAAAAATAGAGCAATTTTGTCCTTTTCTGTAGATTTACTTGCTTATTAACAAAAGCTATCAGGTTTTACACATTTCATTTGAATGTTACATTTAGCCCTTTCTTCACCTCTATTTCTTATAGTTGCATCTCCTACTTTAATTGGTAAAGCAGCACAGCCTGGGGCTCAGGATGCTTCATGCCCACCGTCAATGATTGGTCAACAGGAGGCACATTTGGATGCCTACAAAAGATTATCTGTTCATTTATCTCATTGTTGTTTGTGGGAGCTTGCTATGTGCAAATTGGCCGCCGTGTTTCCTACATTACAACAGTGAATGCACTTCAAAGGTACTTCAGTGTCTGTTATGTGCTTTGGGACATCCTGAGGTCATGAAAGGTGCTATATAAATGTTCTTTCTTTCTTTCTTTCTTTCTGCAGGCACCAATAGAATCAGAAGAAAAACATATGTTACAATGTTGACAGTAAGAACCCACATGAAACATGAGATTACAAGATAAAGTATGTTATATTCCTATGATGTGGTGTGTGAATGAATGAGTGAAAGATGGGAGAAAGAGTAATTAAGAAAGGGTATTACTCGTCCTGATATTGGGGGAGGTGTCCAACCTAAACCTCCGCCACTTCTTATGTGATCCCTGGCCCCAGAATCTGGAGAGGCCTCTCCTTATACAAAATACATAAGAGCATAAGAAATAGGAGCTGGAGTAGGCCATTTGGCCCTTCAAGCCTGCTCCGCCATTCAACAAGATCAGGGCTGATCTTCTACCTCAACTCCACCTTCCCGCACTGTCCCCATATCCCTTAATTCCCATCGTTCCCAAAAATTTATCGACCTCTGTATGTCTTAAATATACTCAACGACTGAGCATCCACAACCCCCTGGGGTAGAGAATTCCAAAGATTCACAACCCTTTGAGTGAAGAAATTTCTCCTCATCTCAGTCCTAAATAGCCTACCCCTTATTCTGTGACTGTGACCCCGTGTTCTAGATTCCCCAGCCAGGGGAAACATTTTCCCAGCATTAAATCTGTCAAGCCCCTTAAGAATGTCAGGGTTCGCAAAATCCCCTCAGCCCCCGAAGATCGGGAAATATTAATCCACATCGTGGACGAAGACTTGTGTGATTTAAATTGTCTCTGGGTTGGACAATGTTTTAAAACACACCCAGAATCGAAAAAAAGGCTGCGTTAAAAAGCTCATAAAAGGGCAGCGCTTGGACACTGGAATCAAAGAACTTTGTGAAAATCGCACACTTTAAGATTGTACATTTTATTAAAGGATGTACTCTTGAGCTTTGAATGGTTTAAACTGCCCAGGAATAAAAATGGCCGTCCTACCGCATGGCCACGGACAAAGGACTTGGAAGCAGCTCGTGTATGTCTGTGAAAAGGGGAGGATCAAAGTTGGCTGACTAAACTGCCAATCAAGGGCAGTTCAGGAGTTCCCTCCCTGCAGAGGAAATCGATGTTTGTTTACAGAAACTGCTACTTTGTGTACACAAAGGATTATCCACTTCAGACTGTGGTTTCAATGACCACAGAACAATGGGTTTCTGTTTACACTCCTCCCAAGCTGTTTAAACTGCAGTTTTACATTCAAGGCTCAGCACAGACATTTGAAAAGAGACACTTAAACTGAAAAGGGAACAGTTTAAAATTGAATGGGTTTGAATCACCCATTACTGGACAATGGGGACAGTTGGATCCCTTTTGTTTTAGCCCAGAAACTTCCGGATCTGGGCGGGAACATTTCGGCCCCAAAATTAGGGTATAAGAGATAGCTTCTCAGAGGCATCGCTCTCTCTCTCTCTGGCTTGCCTCCATGTGCCCTCTACAGCATGGAGTCTGTCTGAAGATGTAAAACACCAGCAGTTTACTTTTAAAACACTGGGGTGTTTCTTTACTTCAGGGCAGTGAAGATCTCGTGGGGCACGGAGCTGGCATTGCAGTGGTGAGCATATATTTTTCTGGCCTTCCATGAGGCAACATAGGATAGGCTTAGGGGTGGGAGTAAAGTGGGGATTTCATTAGAATTGTATTTTAGTTGATTTCCTTCATTGTGTCCATTTTCCTCCCCTATTTAAGCAATTTTACTGTGATTACTTTGATCGTGTGGTGTAGTTTCTTTAGTTTTAATAAAATTTGACTTTCTTGCATCCAGACCATTTGTCCGTTTTAATATATCATTAATTATGAGTTCCTCCAGTCAGAACTGGAAGGAGGGGTTCAGCGATTCGAAACCGCTGACTGGAATTGGTCACAGTGCAGTGGCAAAAAGACTGCCTGACCAGGTAAATTACCGTAAACCAGGTAAAGGATGCCCCCCTACAAATTGGCAACCGCGGCAGGACTGGAGGCAGTTTTTGATATGATAAGTGGTCTGGATCTGGAGAAAGCATCAGCTCTTGCTTTTCTTGCTTTCAGTCTGTGGGTAGCCCTGCAGAAGTTAGCGGCAGCGTGTAAGCTGACCTATTATGGTATAGGTGGCTGGGTTATGAAGGGTGAGATGAGGGTGCGGGAGGAGGTTATAGAGGCCAAGAATCGGGAGTCAGAGTTTGAAAAATGCTAGGCGGAGGTAGAATGCCTCATAAGAGAGGTGAATGAGGCCAGAGATAGTGGCATGAAGGTGCGGGAAGAAAATGCACGCCTCACACTAGAGGTCACGAAATGCCAGGCAGTGATAGAGTGCCTTGTGCAGGAAGTCACAGAGGCTAGGGACAGTGAGAGGAGGCTACAGGAGGAAAACGCACACCTCACCCAAGAAGCTAGCGAGGGCAAAAGCCACGCGAGGCACAAGATAGAGTTCCTAAAGTGCCAAATTTACAGTTCAAAGAGTAACGAGATGAGACTGCAGGAAGAGAATGCCCGCCTCACCTCAGAAGTAACAGAGCAGGAGGAAAAGGTTAGGGAGGTAAAGGCAGCTTATAAGCTGGCCTGCGACCAAAGGTTTAGTGGAGCAGATCATACCCCATGTAACAGAAAGATAGAGAGTTTGGGTATGGAGTTATTAAGGACTAAAGGGATGGTATGTCTCATAAGTCCGAAGGGAAGTCCGTCAGACAGTACCAGCCGCCCAAATCAAACCGCCCCACAGGCAGCACCCAGAACAGAGCTGGCCAGGGAATTAGAGATCCCAAGACCACAGCCCACAGCTCCGAGTTTTGAGGAGCTCTGGCAGCAAGAAGGGGTGGACAATGGGGTGGTAGGAGAACACCAGCAGGTCCCGCTAGGCAGGCGGGGACCAGGACCAGTGTACCCCCTCCGACAACGGAGGTACGGTCCGCCCGTGAACGATAATGACCATGGGGCTGTTCAGCATACCTATCTGGTACCCTATGATATTCAACAGCTCAGAGGCCTGGTGAAACATATTCCCCTGCTCTCTGAAAAGGGAGACCCCTCAGTGCACTTCCAAGGGATAGAACAGGCAGCCTATGTTAACGGCTGTGATGACGAAGAGAAAGCCAAAATGTTGCTTTTCTCTGTAGATAGTAAGCTCTATCAGACCCTTTCAAATGAGGCTAAGAGAGGGCAAAAGGGTTTTGAGGACCTAAAGGAGGAAATACTGGAAGCCATGGGTGCGAACGACGGCAGTCCGTTCGATCGCATAGGGAAAACACTGCAGAAGGAAGGGGAGACCCCACAGGCATTTGCAGACAGGCTGTGGCCAGTCTACAACAGCGCGTGTACAGGGAGACAAGATAGGGCACACCTGAACCAGCGGCAGCGGACCCAATGGCTTTGTTGCCTGGTGTCCAATTGCCTGCCCCAGATAAAAGCAAAGGCTGATACTTGGTTTGACCACCGAGACCCCCTAGCAACCGAAGAGACTGTAATCCGACAGCTCACGGTAGCATATAGGAACGGTAGGAATAGTGGGACCCCCCAGCAAAAGGGTAAGGTCCACGAGGTTAAACCTGGGGCTCAATACAAGAAAGAGTGGCGCCAGGAGGGGAGCCGTCCCTCCCAGAACAAGGTCACTTGTTACAGGTGCGGGGAGGATGGCCACTGGTGCAGGGATTGTAAAAAGCCTGGGAGAGACGATAAAGCCAGGACCCCCGCAGCCCCAACTCAGAAGGCAGAGACAGAAACTCCTCCCGATACAGTCGAGTCCGTCATGGAGTCGATAAAATCGTTCCTCAGGGCCACAGGGCCAATCAGGGAAAGGTAGCAGCCATCAGTGGTGCTGCAGCCCCCTCGCCCACCTCTGCCTCCCCACAATGACTGGAGCCCGCGCAGCCTGTCCGTCTGTGTAATCTCCGGTACGATGAATGGAAGAGACCACTCGTACAGATGGAGGTAGAGAAGGTTACAGGGACTTACCTATTGGGTATGGGGGCATCATGCACCGTGATTCATATGGATAATCCCACCACCACACCTCTGTCTAACAGGGTTCCATACATACTATCGGGATTCACCGGTCAGGAGCAGGTGGGGGTATACTCCAGACCCCTCTCAGTCTGTCTGGGCACGCTCCAAACTAAATGGACGTGTATCCTGGCAAGGTGGGAGGCGGAGGGAGGAAAGGGGATCCTAGGAGCCGACTTCCTGGTGGGCCACGGGATCCTCGTGGATCTCCGCAACCATTGCCTTTGGGGGGCTAGCACAGACAGGGAAGAAGGTGTAGTGGTCATCCCGGCCAAGGAGGGTAAGGGGACCTTGTGTACTGTGAAGCCCAAAGAAGGTTACGACCTCGGGCTCATGGTAAATGGTGTCCCGGAGGCACTGCAGGCAGTCGTGCAGGCAAACCTCACAGCGCTTGCCACCCATAAACACGACTGCGGGAGGATCACAGGGTTTGAGGTTAAAATAGACTTGGGACCCCATGGCCCAACCACAGAAGCAGTACAATTTCCCCAAGGAGGCAGAACCCAACATGGAGGCAGCCATCACCTCCTTAGTTAAACAGGGAGTGCTGAGGCCCATAGCCACACATGTTAATTCTCCACTTTGGCCGGTTAGGAAACCGGACAATTCATGGAGAGCCACGGTGGACTATCGGGTGCTTAACAGCAATATCCCCGCATGTGCCCCCACAGTAGAAGCAGTGGCTAATCTTATTAGCAGTATTCCAGCATCCACGAACACATTCACAGTGCTGGACATTTCGAATGGGTTCTGGTCCATCCCTTTAAAACGGGAGGACCAATATAAGTTTGCCTTCACCTTTAAGGGACAGCAGTATACCTGGACCTGTCTGCCACAGGGTTTCCACAACAGCCCCAGCATCTTCCACCAATGCATGAAGGATAGTTTAAAAGAGTTCAGTCAGCCCACTCAGTTGCTGCAGTATGTGGATGACCTGCTCTTATTTACCGACTCGGTCGGGGAGCATGGCCCACTGCTGGCTGAGCTGCTGGAGCTGCTGCAGAAAATGGGGCTTAAAGTCAACCCCAAGAAGGCACAGATCGGTCAGCAGGAAGTTAAATTCCTGGTACGATAGCAAAATACTGCAGATGCTGGAAATCCGAAATAACAACAGAAATTGCTGGAAAAACTCAGCAGGTCAGGCAACATCCGTGGAGAGAAATTTGAGTTGACATTTCATAGAAACATAGAAACATAGAAGATAGGAGCAGGAGTAGGCCATTCGGCCCTTCAAGCCTGCTCCGCCATTCAATGAGATCATGGCTGATCATCCAAATTCAGTACCCTATCCCTGCCTTCTCCCCATATCCCTTGAACCCTTTAGCCTCAAGAAATATATCCAACTCTTTCTTGAATATATTTAATGAACTGGCCTCCACTGCCCTCTGTGACAGAGAATTCCACAGGTTCACCACTCTCTGGGTGAAGAAATTCCTCCTCATTTCAGTCCTAAATGGCTTACCCCTTATCCTTAGACTATGACCCCTGGTTCTGGATTCCCCGGCCATCAGAAACATCCTTCCTGCATCTAGTCTGTCCAGACCTGACAGAATTTTATAGGTTTCGATGAGATCCCCTCTCAATCTTCTAAACTCCAGTGAATATAAGCCCAATCGACACAATCTCTCCTCATACGTCATTCCTGCCATCCCAGGTATCAGTCTGGTGAATCTTCGCTGCACTCCCTCCATGGCAAGAACGTCCTTCCTCAGGTAAGGTGACCAAAACTGCACACAATACTCAAGGTGTGGTCTCACCAAGGCCCTGTACAACTGTAGCAAGACATCCTTGCTCCTGTACTCGAACCCTCTTGCTATGAAGGTCAACATACCATTTGCCTTCTTAACCACCTGCTGCACCTGCATGCTTACCTTCAGCGACTGGTGCACAAGGACACCCAGGTCTCTTTGCACTTCCCCTTCTCCCAATCTATTGCCATTCAAATAATAATCTGCCTTCCTGTTTTTGCCACCAAAGTGGATAACCTCACATTTATCCACATTATAGTGCATTTGCCATGTTTCTGCCCAGTCACCCAACCTGTCCAAATCGTACTGGAGTTTCACGACATCCTCCTCACAGCTTACCCTCCCACCCAGCTTTGTGTCATCTGCAAATTTGGAGATATTACATCCAATTCCCTCATCCAGATAATTAATATATATTGTGAATAGCTGGGGTCCTAGGACCGATCCTTGTGGTACCCCACTAGTCACTGCCTGCCACTCGGAAAACGACCCATTTATTCCAACTCTTTGCTTTCTGTCTGCCAACCAGTTCTCTATCCAAGTCAATACCTTGCCCCCAGTCCCATGTGCCTTAATTTTGCACGCTAATCTCTTATGTGGGACCTTATCGAAAGCCTTCTGAAAGTCCAAATACACTACATCCACTGGTTCTCCCTTATCTATTTTACCAGTTACATCCTCAAAAAATTCCAGTAGATTAGTCAAGCATGATTTACCTTTTGTAAATCCATGTTGACTTTGTCCGATCCTGTCACTGCTTTCCAAGTGCTCTGCTATTACATCTTTTATAATAGACTCGAACATTTTCCCCACTACCGATGTCAGGCTTACCGGTCTATAATTCGCCACTCTTTCTCTACCACCTTTTTTGAATAGTGGGGTAACATTAGCTACCCTCCAATCCATGGGTACCGTTCCAGAGTCTATCGAGTTCTGGAAGATGACCAGCAATGCATCTACTATCTCTAGGGCCACTTCCTTAAGTACCCTGGGATGTAGACCATCAGGCCCTGGGGATTTATCGGCCTTCAGCCCCATCAATTTTCCTAACACCATTTCCCTACAAATACTGATTTCTTTCAGTTCCTCCCTTTCATCAGACCCTATGTTCACCGGAATCTCTAGGAGGTTATTTGTGTCCTCCTTTGTGAAGACAGAACCAAAGTATGTATTCAGTTGGGCTGCCATTTCCTTGTTTCCCATTATAAATTACCCTGATTCTGACTGTAAGGGACCTACGCTTGACTTCACCAATCTTTTTCTCTTCACATATCTATAAAAGCTTTTACAGTCAGTTTTTATGTTCCCAGCAAGCTTACTCTCATATTCTATTTTCCCTTTCTTAATTAATCCCTTTGTCCTCTTTTGTTGACTCCTAAACTGCTCCCAATCCTCAGGATTATTGCTTTTTCTAGCCAATTTATATGTCCTCTCCTTGGATCTTATGCTATCCCTAATTTCCCTTGTTAGCCACGGTTGAGTCACCTTTTTTGTTTTATTTTTATGCCAAACTGGGATGAACAAATTCTGTAGCTCATCCATTCGGTCTTTGAATGTTTGCCATTGCCTATCCACCATCAACCCTTTGAGTGCCATTCCCCAATCAATCCTACCCAACTCGCTCCTCAGACCATCGTAGTTTCCTTTATTTAAATTGAGGACCCTAGTCTCTGAGTCAACGACTTCATTCTCCATCTTAATGAAGAATTCGATCATATTATGATCGCTCTGACCCAAGGGGCCTCGTACAACAAGATTGCTAATTAATCCTTTCTCATTATATAATACCCAGTCTAAGATGGCCTGATCTCTGGTTGGTTCCTCGACATATTGGTCCAGGAAACCATCCCGTAAACACTCCAGGAATTCCTCCTCCACAGTATTGTTACTAATTTGGTTGGCCCAATCTATATGTAGATTAAAGTCACCCATGATGACTTCTGTGTCCTTATTGCACGCTTCTTTAATTTCCCTTTTAATGCCATCCCCAACCTCCGCCTTACTGTTTGGAGGTCCATATACCACTCCCACTAATGTTTTTTTCCCCTTAGTATTTCTCAATTCTACCCATACAGATTCCACATCATCAGAGCTAATATCCTTCATTACAATTGTATTAATCCCTTCTTTAACCAGTAATGCTACCCCACCTCCCTTTCCTTTTTGCCTATCTTTCCTGAATATCGAATACCCCTGGATGTTGAGTTCCCAGTCTTGGCCATCCTTGAGCCACGTTTCCGTAATCCCAACCAAATCATATTCGTTTACCTCTATTTGTGCAGCCAATTCATCCACCTTATTACAAATGCTCCTCACATTAAGACACAAAGCCTTCAGGCTTGTTTTTTTAACGCTCTTAGACCTATTAGAATTATTATTTACTGTGGCCACATTTGATTTAAACCGTTGAGTTCTCTGACTGCCACTTTTGTTTTTCTCCTTCCTATCTTTTGCTTTTATCCCTGTTTTCCTTTCCTGTCTCCCTGCTCAGGTTCCCAACCCCCTGTCATTTTAGTTTAAACCCCCCCCCGAACAGTGCTAGCAAAGCTCCCCACAAGGATATTTGTCCCGCTCAGAAGCAGGCCCAGTTATCCAGGAAACTAAAGCCCTCCCTCCTGCACCAACTCTTTAGCCACGCATTCATCTGCTCTATCCTCCTATTCCTATACTCACTAGCACGTGGCACCGGGAATAATCCAGAGATTACAACCTTTGAGGCCCTACTCTTTAATCTGCTACCTAGCTTCCTAAATTCTTGCTGCAGGACCTCATCCCTCTTCCTACCTATGTCGTTGATCCCAATGTGACCCACGACCTCTGCCTGTTCACCCTCCCCCTTCAGAATGCCCTGCAGCCTTTCAGTGACAGCCCTTCTTCAAAACTGGAAAGAAAAGAAAATAGATTGAAGGCAGGGCTGCGATCGAACAAAAGAAGTAAAAGAGACAATAAGAGGTATTCGAAACCAGACGAGATGGTAATAGGCCAGTGGAGACAAAAGACAGCTGAGATTAGGTGTGAAGTGTACTGGCAGGATAGGAGACAGCTGCCAGGTGGGAGAGAGAAACAAAAGGAAAGGGGGGTGGGGGGGAAAGGAAGACCCAAAACAAAGGGGTGGAAAAAATTATAAGTAAAAAAGTAATAGGGGCCGAGGTTATGATATGAAATTGTTGAACTCGATATTTAGTCCGGAAGGCTGCAAAGTGCCTAATCGGAAGATGAGGTGCTGTTCCTCGAGTTTACGTTGAGCTTCCGTGGAACAATACAAGAGACCAAGGACGGTGATCGCGAGTGGGAATGGAGCGGTGAATTAAAATGACAGGCGACCGGAAGCTCGGGGTCACCCTTACGGACTGAACGGAGGTGTTCCGCAAAGCGGTCACCCAATCTGCGTTTGGTTTCCCCAATGTAGAGGAGACCGCATCGTGAGCAGCGAATACAGTATACTAGATTGCAAGAAATACAAGTAAATCGCTGTTTCACCTGGAAGGGGTGTTTGGGGCCCTGGACAGTGGGAAGGGCACAGGAGAGAGGGCAATAGATAAGGCAAGGAGGGAAGCGGTCCAGGAGTTACCGATTCCCAATTCAGTAAGAGGGGTGAGGTCGTTCCTGGGATTGACGGGGTACTGCAGGGATTTTATAGAGGACTATGCAGCCACAGCGGCCCCTCTACTCCATCTCCTACACAAGGGGGTGGAGTGGTTCTGGGATAAGGGATGCCAGGCGGCATTTGTTAAGTTAAAGGGAGACCTGCAGACCGCACCAGCCCTAGAAGCGATAGATGGGAAAAAGGAGTTCTTTCTGGAGGTAGCAGCCAGTGGGGATAGCCTGAGTGCTGTGCTGCTCCAAGAGCGGCATGGTAGGCTGAGACCCGTGGTCTATTCCTCCAGAATACTCACCGATATAGAGAGGAGCTACTCAATATGTGAAAGGCACCTTTTAGCCAGATATTGGGCTGTGAAGAAATCCCGGATCTTCGCAGGCACCTCTCCCATCACCCTCCTCACATACCACACACCCACTCAGATGCTTTTGGATGGGAGGATTAAAGATGGGACAGTCAGCAGCATCCGCATTGCTCGCTGGACCCTTCTCCTCTCACAGATGGATCTGATGGTAAAGGGCCTTTGCGAGCCAAAGCTTGCGGCCAATATGGTATACCCTGGAACAGCCCATCGATGTTCCATAGATGGGGTATGGGAAGTGAACATAGGTTTACGGGCCGGGATACACCCCACGGGCTGCGAGATCTATGTAGACGGTTCCAGCATGGTATCCGCTGGAGTACGCTCACGGGTTGCGGGAGCTTTGACCCAACGGCAGACATTGCCTTGGCAATCAAGCTCCCTAACACCATGAGTGCCCAAGTGGGTAGAGGCCTTCCCCTCCAGAACTGTCCACGGTGATGTACGTGGTTACACACCCCGTATACGATTTGCTCTGACAGTATGTTCACTTGCAACTCGTGTACGGAGTACTTGGCCATCTGGTCCCGTCATGGGTACACCTCCGCCGACGGGAAGCCCTTGACAGTAAAGCCCCTGCTGGAGAAAATCCTGGCAGCTGTGGGGGAGGAAGGTGCAGTTTTCATCCATAAGGTGAAAGCCCATTCCTCCACAGAACCCCGCAGCCAGGGCAACCAGCAAGCTGATATGCTGGCCAAGGAGGGTGCACGTGCAGGCACTTTCTAGGACCCATATGAGTCCGGGCCAGTGGCAGCGATTACAGGCAGGGATGGGACACAGGGAAAATCAGGAATAGTGTTGCCCCGGACCTTAAAATGGTCCAGGCACAGGACCCCGGCCTAAAGGCAATAATTAGCACAGTGATGGAGGGCAGGAAGTTAGAAGGCCCTTACGGCGCAGCCTCCCTCTCCATAAGGGAAGGCATGCTGTTCAGGGGGGAGCAGTGGGTGGTACCCCAGCAACACTGGAGGGAGTTCCTTCAGCTGGCCCATGAGGGGCTGGGAGCGGGACACCCCGGGCCTGAGACCACCTGGCAACGGGTGGAACAGGCAGGATGGTGGCCAGGACTCCGGGATGATGTCCGCGAGTTCTGTGCTAGCTGTCTTGTGTGTGCAGCAAATAATCCCGATCCCCACAAAAGGAAGGTGCCCATGGGACACATTAGGAGGGTGGAGGGACCATGGCAGTCGATCCAGATTGACTATATAGGGCCCTTGCCCACCACCCAGGGAGGCTATAAATACTGCCTCGTCCTGGTGGATGTGTTTTCCAAGTGGGTAGAGGCCTTCCCCTGCAGGACGGCCACAGCAATGGGGACTGCAAAGGCCTTGGTGAAGGAGGTGTTCTCACGGTGGGGACTGCCCCAGTTCTTGGAGTCCAACCAGAGAAGCCACTTCACTGGCCAAGTCATGCAGAACACCCTCAGGCTGCTTGGTATTCAGGGGAAATGGCATCCCAGTCCTCAGGGATTGTGGAGCACATGAACCGGACCATTAAGGAAAGGCTGAGGAAAGAGATAGTGGGGTCGCCCCAAAAATGGGCAGAGACCCTACCTCTGATCCTCATGGGGATCCGGGCCAGCCAGTCCAAGAGTACAGGGCATTCACCACACGAGCTCATAAACGGTAGAGTTATGAGGACCCCCACTCATGTCCTTGCCCCAGTCCTCACCAAAGGACAACTGCAGGAAATAAACCGGGATAAATTCGCCCGAACCCTCCTAGAACACCTCAAATGAATTTATGGGCAGGCAGTGTTGTATCCGTGTGTTAATGGAGACACGGAATGCAGGAGTTGGTTTAACAGGTGTTTACTGAACAAAGTCTGGAGGTGAACTAAAAGATACAAGACGCTATACAGGCTTATATACCCGAGTGGTCACCACCGGTATTACAGTACACAGGGGCTCTTAAAGGTACATGCACTACAATTCCTCCCCTTTTAGATAATTAGTACATAACATTTTAAGTAATCATTAATTAACATGTTTACAAGAACAATAATCTACACATTTGCTGCAGTTAATCAATTATAAGTCAGTCTCTCTGGAGGCTCCTGGCTCGGTCCGGATAACGCCTCGGTGGTGTAGTAGTTTTCGGTGGTGTAGTAGGTTCTTTTGGCAAGGTCGATTCGGCTTGAATGCCAGTGTCGGATTCATCTGGTTCCAGTATCACCGGATCGGAGGTAGATACTATGGGTATCTCTGCTTCATCATTAGGCGCATAGAGTTGTGGTGTAGGTTGTCCCTTTTCGGATGACTCTATGATCTGGTCAGCATGGCGCCTTATTATGCTTTCTCCAATGTCCACGGTATACATCAGCGGTCCTAGTCGTGTGCAAATAGTTCCAGGCTGCCATTTCTCGGTACGGTAGTCCCGGGCCAAAACTTGTTGACCTATCTGGAAGGTTCTAGTTGGCCTTTCATTCATGCCTTGAAATTGCCGGTTCTCTACGTCCCTTCTGATGTTTGGCTTGATCAAATCCAGCCGGCATCTTTGTCTTCTATTGAAAAACATCATGGCGGGAGTTTGGTTTGTAACCACATGTGTTGCATTCCTGTACGCAAACAAGAAGTTATCTACCTTATGTTGTAGATTTATGTCTTCATTACCCATGGCCTTTATGGCCTTCTTGAAGGTCTGGACAAACCTTTCAGCTAATCCACTGGTGGCGGGATTGTATGGGGAGGACGTGTAGAGCTTAACCCCATTGTTTTTTAAGAACTTCCTGAATTCTTCGGACACAAATTGCGGTCCATTATCAGAACAGATCTGTTCAGGCAGCCCATTCCTGGCGAATATGGTCCTTAATACTGTGATGGTTTTTTCCGTGGTGGTGGAGGACATCTTTATTACCTCCGGCCACTTGGAGTGTGCATCAACCGCGATTAAGAACATTGAGTCCATAAATGGACCAGCAAAGTCGATATGTACCCTTTGCCATGGAGATGAGGGCCACTCCCATGGATGTAGAGGGGCTTGTGGTGGGGCGTTTTGGACCTTCTGGCATCCTAGACAGCTCTTGGTCATTTCTTCGATGTCTCCATCGATACCTGGCCACCACACAAACGCTCTGGCTAGGTTCTTCATTTTCACTCCACCCAGATGCCCCTCGTGAAGCTCCTTTAACACTTTATCCTGGAGTTTGGGTGGAATCACCACTCTGGATCCACACATCAAGGTTCCTCGGCACACTGACAGCTGTTCTCTTCTTTGCGAGAATGCTGGCAACAGTGGTTCGCCATGTGCTGGCCATCCCTTCACCGTTAAATCGTAGACTCGTGAGAGAGTCGGGTCATTTCTCGTTTCCTTTTCAATGGTAGAATTTGTTACTGGTAGACATTCCACTATGGTTGAGTAGAACATCTCCACTGGGTCCACTGTAGGTGCCTCTTCTACTGTTGGCAACGGTAGGCGCGATAAACTGTCAGCATTCCCATGCTGTTTTGATCCTTTGTACTCTATGTCATATTGGTGTGCCCCTAGGAAAAGGGACCACCTCTGTAGCCTTTGCGCTGTCATAATGGGAACGCCCTTTTTAGGGTTGAATATGGAGGCGAGGGGTTGATGGTCAGTCAACAAGGTAAATTTTTGTCCGTGTAGGTAATGGTTGAATTTCTTCACTCCCCACACCAGGCTGAGTGCTTCCCTGTCGATCTGGGCATAGTTACGCTCAGCTGAGTTCAATGAGCGTGACGCAAAAGCTATCGGCCGCTCCGAGCCATCAGGGAATCTATGCGATAATACCGCTCCTACGCCGTAAGGGGATGCATCGCACGCCAGTCTGATTGGCAGTGATGGGTTGTAATGAGCCAACACTTCCTTGGACGTGATCAAGCCTTTGCATTTATGGAAGGCACGTTTACAGTCTTCGCTCCATTTCCAAATTACTCCCGTTTGTAGCAGTTCGTTAAGAGGGTGCAGAACAGTTGATAAGTTCGGTAAAAATTTATGATAGTAATTTATCAATCCCAGGAATGACCTTAATTGTGAGACATTTTCAGGTGCTGGGGCTTTTATGACCGCTTCAATTTTTTCAGGTGACTTATGCAACCCTTCTTCGTTAATTATATGGCCACAATATGATATTTGTTTCTGGAAAAATTCGCACTTGGGGCGATTTGCTCGTAGGCCCCGTTCTCTCAGCCTAGTGAGCAACTGCTCCAAATTGGCAAGGTGCTCGTTGTCGTTTTCTCCTGTTACAGGGATGTCGTCTAGGTAGCATTGAGTCCTCGGAATCCCTTGCAGGACTTGCTCCATAGCTCTTTGCCAGATAGCTGGAGCTGATGCTACTCTGAAAACCAGTCGATTGTACTGGTACAGGCCTTTGTGTGTGTTTATCGTGAGATACTTTTTAGAGGCCTCCTCAACCTCCATCTGTAGATATGCCTGTGCCAAGTCAATTTTGGTGAAACGTTTCCCTCCGGATAGTGAGGCGAAAATATCTTCTATCCTCGGAAGAGGATACTGTACCGTGTGAAGGACCGGGTTTACAGTCACCTTGAAGTCCCCACAGATGCAAATTTTTCTCTGTTCTTCAGATTTATCATTATTCAACATTTTCTTCATGACCGGGACGATGGGTGTTGCCCACTCGCTCCAATCTACCTTGGATAACACGCCTGCCTTTTCCAAATTCTCCAGCTCTGCCTCGACTGCTGGACGAATTGCGTATGGCACTGGCCTTGCCTTAAAAAACTTGGGAATTGCCGCATCTTCCACTTTTATTGAGGCGGTGACGCCTTTCAAGGTTCCTAGTTCCTGTTGAAACACTTCTTTGGCGTTGGCCAAGATGTCTTTTAATCGTTCAGGTATGACGTCATCATCATTTTTTTTCTTACTGGTCACCGTCAGTGCCTGAATGGAGTGCCAGTCTAAACGTATCTTCCTGATCCATTCACTTCCCAACAGCGGTGGACCACCATCTTGCAGGACGTATAAATACAACTTCTGTATTTCCTTGCCGTTGTATACAACAGGCACCCTTATTTTCCCTCTGGGGTATACTTTCTGGCCCGTATATGTCTTCAAGATAATGGATGTGTCTTTCAAAGGTATATGCAGAAATAGCCGCTCGTAATCCCGTCGACTTATGACGGTCAGAGCTGATCCTGTATCTAGCTCCATTTTAACTGGGGACCCAGCTATCGTGAGGGTAACCCAAATGGTCTGGTAATCTTCTTTGGCAATTACATTATGTAATTTGAGACAGCTTAGTCTCTTGTTTCCGGAGTCGCTATCGCTCTTCTGGTCTTCGGAGCTACTGTCCGTCATCATTTGTACCTTTCTGTACTTTTCCTTATTGATTTTTTTTCTGTCAGTGGATTTTTTGTTTCCAGATCGGCATACACGTGCAATGTGTCCCATCTTTCCGCATTGCCTGCATGCTTTGTCCTGAACCAGCAGTCCCTCTGGTCATGGGTGGATCTGCCGCAGCGATAACATCTCTTGAAACCCCGTGTCATTTCATGGGTGCCGAAGTCCTGTGGCTTTTGCTGTATCTCTGCAGCTCCTCTTGCTGCTGCTTTGTATGATACAGCCACACTGAAAGCCTTGTCCAGTGTCAAATCTTTCTCAGAAAGTAGCCTTTTCTGTGTTCCTTCACTTAGGAGACTGCAGACGAATTTGTCTCATAGAGAATCTGCCAGTCCTGCCCCGAATTGGCAGTGCTTTGACAGCTTTCTTAATTCGGTAAGGTAATCAGTGTTACTTTCATTCTTGTGCTGATTCCTCCTGAAGAATTTGAATTGTTCCGCTATCAGCAGCGGTGTTGGGTTTAAGTGCTCCTGTAGGGTATCAACAATCTCCTTAAAATTCTTGTCCATCGGTTTGGCTGGAGTGATTAAGTTTCATAACAGCCCGTATGTCCTTGCGCCCATCAGATTTAGAAGTACTGATGCCTTTTTATCATCCTCTACTTCATTCGCTGTGCAATATACCTCCACTCTTTCCACATATGTGGTCCAATCCTCTATATTACTATCGAAAGCAGTAATATTGCCAGTCTTAGGCATCCTGAAAATCAAAAATGGCACCTCCCGCGCTTTCCTTTCTTCCCTGCCGAGAAAAAATGGCGCCTCCCATGCTTTCCCGCCGCTGCCGCTGCTGACAACGCTGTTCTCCGCGGTTTTTATTTACACAGATATTTTTAATAGTTGGAGACTCGTTCCCGCCGGACTCTCTGGGACTTTTCCCTCCCTCTGCTTGGTCCGAACGCCAACCTGCTTTGCAGCGCCAGCCGTCTCCCGAGTGCTCCACCCTCCATCTCTGTTTACCTCCGCCTTCCGACTCGCTGCTCGGCCATGCTGCAGAGCCACCCGATCGAGCCCCAGCCCGCTGCCCAGGAAGGATTAGTGCAGTACCTGCCACCAGCCCGGCTAGCTGGTGAAACCACAGTTTTTTTTTTTTTTCTTCGACCTTCATCTGAGGAATCGATCTCCTTGAGGTGCTGCCGAATTGCAGGTAAGTCCGTTTCCAATTCGTCGCCACTGTTGTATCCGTGTGTTAATGGAGACACGGAATGCAGGAGTTGGTTTAACAGGTGTTTACTGAACAAAGTCTGGAGGTGAACTAAAAGATACAAGACGCTATACAGGCTTATATACCCGAGTGGTCACCACCGGTATTACAGTACACAGGGGCTCTTAAAGGTACATACACTACAGGCAGCAGACAGCATGGGGAAGCAGCATCGGAATAACCGGCTGCCCCTCGTGGGAGATAGGAGACCTAGTGATGGTAAGAAACTATGCCCGGGTGGGAAGTTTAGAGCCACTCTACATGGGACCCTATAGTATAGTTGATAGGGCCAGCCCCATGGTCTATGCAGTAAAACTACCCCGGTGCACAAAGTGGTTCCACGCCAACCAATGAAAATTGTATAAATCTGACCATACAAGTTCAAGTTCACAGGCTGTAAAGACAGGCGCTATGGCTTGTTTCAAGGGAAAAGTTGTCCGGCCCACCAATTGGGACACTTCCCCGCCCCAGTGGGACCTAAGTTTTGGCCAAAGTTTAAATTTGAACCAGCTATTTAGTTCAGAAACAGAGAAACAGCAGCCTGAGAGTAGAAATCTGCAGGCTGCTGCGAGTTCATTCACAGAAAATCGCTTGGGGGGCTCCAGGGAGGAGCCGCCTTTTGAAGAGACTGCCTGCACAGGCGCAGTTGCGCGCCTGAAGGGAGAGGTTTCCCAACACTGGGTTCATGCAGGCGCAGTTCCCCAGCCCGTGACCCCAGCGGCTCCTCTTCAGTTTTCCCGCGCAGGCGCAGTCGCCTGTTTGAATACAGAGGTTTCACAGCCTCTGCCGTGGGACTCCGGGGAGGAGGTTCGCGCAGGTGCAGTCGCCTGTTTGAAGACAGAGGTTTCACAGCATCTGCCGTGGGACTCCGGGGAGGGTGTTCGCGCAGGCGCAGTCGCCTGCTTAAAGGGACAAGCTTCCCAGCCCGCTTCTAGAGTGGTTTCCACTATGGTGTGGGACTCTGGGGAGGCAGGGACAGCAATTCCTCTTGCAGGGGACATATGGAAGGAGCTGGGACCAGGTTTTGGACCTGGAGAGGAAGATTTTCAGCCACCAGCAGCGGGTGGTGAGTGTGGTGTATGTAACCTGTTTCCACCTTAAGAGAACTTAAGCCTGTTCCTCCTTAAGAGATGTACTACTTTCTCTGGCTGCTGTATACGTAATACCGGTGGTGACCACCGGTGGTGGGCAGCACGGTGGCATAGTGGTTAGCACTGTTGCCTCACAGCGCCAGGGACCCGGGTTCGAATCCGGCCTCGGGCGACTGTCTGTGTGGAATTTGCACATTCTCCCCGTGTTTGCGTGGGTTTCCTCCGGGTGCTCCGGTTTCCTCCCACAGTCCAAAGATGTGCGGGTTAGGTTGATTGGCTATTATAAATTGACCCTTAGTGTTAGGGGGATTAAATACGTGGGGTTACGGGGATAGGGTGGGATATGTGTTGGTGTAGGGGTTACGGGGATCGGGTGGGATATGTGTCGGTGCAGGCTCGATGGGCCGAAATGGCCTCTATCTGCACTGTGGGGTTTCTGTGATTTCTGTGATTTCTGTGATATATAAGTACTGTGTAGTGATATTGTATTTAGTATAGTCCTGACCTCCAACTAGTAAAGACCTGTTGAAACTTTATTCTTGTAGTCTGTGTCAGTAATTAATCTTAATACAACTGGAACACACAGACCTAACAGTGAGGGGATACCTGCCCCCAGTACGGGAGTGGGTAGGGAAAAGGAGACAAACCCGGATTACTGGCAGGCTGCCAGGTATATTATACAGTGTGGGCTGTTTGCATCAGGGGGAGAAGGTTCCCAGCCAGCTAGGGCTGTGACCCAGGCTCAGGGTCCGTCAGCCAATGTTTCCCCCACAGACACGCCCCTCAGAAGGTCTCAGCGGGTCCGCAAGCCCAAGATAAGATGGTCACCAGGGTATCTGCCACAAAGCGCAATCTCCTGAGCGCAGGAGGAAGTAGATCACAGAGGTCCCCAACTAGCAGCCATAAGCTGCCAGGGACATAAAGCAGGAGGCAGTCCAGCTTCGCTGCAGGCAGCAGTAATCTGCAACAGTGACACCAGAGATTAGCCTGGCCGTCCGGAGACGGGCAGCATTTATATTATAGCTTTGTGTTAAGTTGCCAATGTTTATAGCTTGCTTTTAAGGTGTTTAAATTTTAAGTTTAGAATGTAACTAGTAGTTTTGAGTTTAAGTTTAAAGTTTAAGTTTATAAGTGTGCCAAATGCTTGTATTTTGGTCCGAGGTCGAGGGACACGACCATGTCTCCACCTAAGGCAGCAGGTCAGTGAGAGACCTGGCTGCATGTCCTTTTAAGTTCTTTTGCAGGAAAGTGGACAAAGGAGCAGCCCTGTTCACCCAGCCCAAGCTGGGCATCGAATGAAGATATGGTTATACAGAATGTTGGGGATCACCTCGCCACTGGACAAATCCAGGAGGAGACCCCGCAGCGACCTTCGGGAGAAACTGGACAGGGTCCGGAGGAACCTGCCTACTCATCCTACGCGGAAGAGATGGCTCCAGCTGGGTGGGGCACGTCCCCAACCCAGCACTATCCTGACCAAATTTCACTTGCGGGAGACCTCGCTATTGAGGAGTCATGGTGGGGAAGCGCAGGCGCCTTGTCAGATAGGGACGCGTTCCCCAAGAGTGGGTGGTGATGGCCCGGGAAAGATTGTAAAGGGGAGGGGGAGACCCAAGAGTCGCGTGGGTGCGTTCGGGGAAGGGAGGAACTCACCCGGGGCCCACGGGCAAAGTTGGAGTGTAAGTGTGGCTGGGAAGGATGAGTGGGTGGCCGGATCTGGGATCCAAGTTTGAGTGTGGGGCCAGTGAGAGCCGCCACACAGGCACCCATCATTTTCTCCAGCCAGTCGAGGGAAGACGGGAGGGGGAGGGACTGGGAGTCACGATCCCATACTCTCTGGTCTGGATCTGTGAAACATGAGGGGTACCCCGCCTCCACAAAGGGACAAGGGAACGACTCGGGGCTGGCGGATCAGACTGTTCTGTAAAATCCATTCTGTATGTTTTAAAAGTTTAAGACCATTAAAAAGGGGGGATGGAAGGAACATTTACTGCCCGGGTGGGAGGAGCAATACCCACTCGAATTTTGCGACCCATCATTGGCACGTGATGGTCGGGGTTTATTCCAGCATTTTGTTTCAAATGTTTCAGCACTTTGTTTCAAATGCTTAATGAACATTTTTGTATTTTGTTTTATAGTTCCAAGCAGTGCAGAGACGTAGGACCCTCTCCGTGCTTGGAATAATTTTGATTACATTGTATAACCAAAATTGCAACATTTTGTAATATGTTATAATGTAACAAGTGGTGCAGGGGTATGAGACCCTATTGTAACATGTTGTAATTGATGTATCTGTGGATGCCTACCGTACCACAGTTTTTTCGGATTTGAGGGGAATAGACGGGTCGGGGAACCAGTGATAGGTAGCTATAGGTAAATACAGGGGATGGTTGTTTGTCGAGGGGGTCAGAAAATTTTGCTCACTTCAAGAGGATACTACAAGCAAGTTGGAAGTATCCAAGGGCGGAATGTAGGGGTTCGCAAAATCCCCTCAGCCCCCGAAGATCGGGAAATATTAATCCACATCGTGGACGAAGACTTGTGTGATTTAAATTGTCTCTGGGTTGGACAATGTTTTAAAACATACCCAGAACCGAAAAAAAGGCTGCGTTAAAAAGCTCATAAAAGGGCAGCGCTTGGACACTGGAATCAAAGAACTTTGTGAAAATCGCACACTTTAAGATTGTACATTTTATTAAAGGATGTACTCTTGAGTTTTGAACGGTTTAAACTGCCCAGGAATAAAAATGGCCATCCTACCGCATGGCCACGGACAAAGGACTTGGAAGCAGCTCGTGTATGTCTGTGAAAAGGGGAGGATCAAAGTTGGCTGACTAAACTGCCAATCAAGGGCAGTTCAGGAGTTCCCTCCCTGCAGAGGAAATCGATGTTTGTTTACAGAAACTGCTACTTTGTGTACACAAAGGATTATCCACTTCAGACTGCGGTTTCAGTGACCACAGAACAATGGGTTTCTGTTTACACTCCTCCCAAGCTGTTTAAACTGCAGTTTTACATTCAAGGCTCAGCACAGACATTTGAAAAGAGACACTTAAACTGAAAAGGGAACAGTTTAAAATTGAATGGGTTTGAATCACCCACTACTGGACAATGGGGACAGTTGGATCCCTTTGTTTTAGCCCAGAAACTTCCGGATCTGGGTGGGAACATTTCGGCCCCAAAATTAGGGTATAAGAGATAGCTTCTCAGAGGCATCGCTCTCTCTCTCTCTGGCTTGCCTCCGTGTGCCCTCTACAGCGTGGAGTCTGTCTGAAGAAGTAAAACACCAGCAGTTTACTTTTAAAACACTGGGATGTTTCTTTACTTCAGGGCAGTGAAGATCTCGTGGGGCACGGAGCTGGCATTGCAGTGGTGAGCATATATTTTTCTGGCCTTTCACGAGGCAACTTAGGATAGGCTTAGGGGTGGGAGTAAAGTGGGGATTTCGTTAGAATTGTATTTTAGTCGATTTCCTTCGTTGTGTCATTTTTTCCTCCCCTATTTAAGCAATTTTACTGTGATTACTTTGATCGTGTGGTGTAGTTTCTTTAGTTTTAATAAAATTTGACTTTCTTGCATCCAGACCATTTGTCCGTTTTAATATATCATTAATTATAAGTTCCTCCAGTCAGAACTAGAAGGAGGGGTTTAGCGATTCGAAACCGCTGATTGGAATTGGTCACAGTGCAGTGGCAAAAAGGCTGCCTGACCAGGTAAATTATCATAAACCAGGTAAAGGATGCCCCCCTACAGAATTTAATGTTTCAATTAGAGAAATTTCTTCACTCAAAGGGTTGTGAATCTTTGGAATTCTCTACCCCAGAGGGCTGTGGATGCTCAGTCGTTGAGTATATCCAAGACATACAGACGTCGATAAATTTTTGGGAACGAAGGGAATTAGGGGATATGGGATAGTGCGGGAAGATGGAGTTGAGGTAGAAGACAGCACGGTGGCATAGTGGTTAGCACTGTTGCCTCACAGCGCCAGGGACCCGGGTTCAAATCCGGCCTTGGGTGACTGTCTGTGTGGAGTTTGCACATTCTCCCCGTGTTTGCGTGGGTTTCCTCCGGGTGCTCCGGTTTCCTCCCACAGTCCAAAGATGTGCGGGTTAGGTTGATTGGCTATGATAAAAATTGACCCTTAGTGCTAGGGGGATTAAATACATGGGGTTACGGGGATAGGGTGGGATATGTGTTGGTGTAGGGATTACAGGGATCGGGTGGGATATGTGTCGGTGCAGGCTCGATGGGCCGAAATGGTCTCTATCTGCACTGTGGGGTTTCTGTGAATTCTGTGAAAAAAAAAAGATCAGCCATGATCTTGTTGAATGGCGGAGCATGGCCTACTCCAGCTCCTGTTTCTTATTCTTCTAAACTCTAAGGAACATAGGCCTAGTCTACTCAATCTCTTCTCATAGGGCAATCCCTTCATCCCAGGAACTGGTCTAGTGAACCATCACTGCACTCCCTCGAAGACAAGTATGTCTTTCCTTAGGTAAGGAGACCAGAACTGTACACAGTACTCCAGGTATGGCCTCACCAACGCCCTGTATAATTGTAGTATGACTTCTTTACTCTTATACTCTAATCCCTTTGTAACAAATGCTAACATACCATTTGCTTTCCTAATTGTTTGCTGTACCTGCATGTTAACTTTCTGCGATTCATGTACAAGGACACCCAGGTCCCTCTGAGTGCAAACATTTCCCAGTCTCTCACCAATGAAAAAATATTCAGCTTTTTTGTTTTTCCTATCAAAGTGGATAACTTCACACTTCCCCACGTTGTATTCCATTTGCCATGTTCTTGCCCACTTAGTCAACCTGTCTATATCTCTCTGTAGCCTCGTTGTGTCCTCCTCACAGATTATTTTCCCACCTAACTTTGTATCATCAGCAAACTTGGATACATTACACTCAGTCCCTTCATCTAAGTCATTCATGGGTTATAACTCTTGTTCATACCTGTTATATGTTGGAATTTGGAAGCACAGTGTCACACAAGTGCCCAGACACACGCCACTTTGTGTGAGTCTATGAACATGTAGCATGTAAGTAGTTTCTGCTGGTGGTCCTAACTTGCAAGATTTACGTGTGATATTAGAAGTATATTTTTGTGTTGGCCAATAATAGGCCAGCCCAACTTGTATCAGTCAACTCAGCACAGACTGGGGGGAGGGGGCTGGGTGTCAAAATTTGGACTTTCCTGATCTCTATGGCTCAGCTACTTACTGGAAAAACTTGCTGAGCCATCAGGAGGGCCTAAACATACAAAAACTGACTGGCAGGAAAAGACGAGTTAGTCCATCAAGCCTACCCCACACTCATGATGCCGGGAGCATCATGATTAGACACTTGCATTACACCAGTGACTGCACTTCAAAAGTACTGCATTGGCTGTAAAGCACTTTGGGATGCCCTGAGAGTGTGAAACGCGCCATAGAAATGCAAGTCCTTTTCTTTCTTTCATTACTATCCGCTCCCCCCCACCCACCCACTGCAGCCTGTGAGAGACAAAAAAAACAGGGCCAATAAGAGGAAAAAAGATATGGAAAATTCCTCTTCGACCTTCTCAGGCGATCAAAACCAGTTATCTTTTGATCCAGGTCAGTTTTTCTTTTTCTGCTCTGTATAAAGTTGTTCGACAGAATACCACAGATCACCATTAAAGTGGGCCAGGGCGTGAATTTATGTTGCGTGCTGCACACAAATCAACATGAACAAGAAGAATAGAATTTAACCTGTAGCCTCCGTTTATAGTTGAAGTGTAGATCATTATTCTGGGCCCCTCGCCTTATCACTTCTGTTTACAACAATTGTGATCTGTTAGGCTGAAGTCAAACTAACTGATAGAAGCTGATGGCCAAATGTACACACGCCACTAACGTAACTTCACAGCTTATCACTCGGTAGTGCTATAAATATATCAGTCTGCGTCAATACAGCACAAAAATAGCCCAGTGAAATGTTGATGGGTTTTTGTGCAGTAAAGTTACATTGACACAAGGAATCCACTAAGACATGTAAACAAACTCTGTGATAGTGACAGGATATCAGGGAAGAGCTTGACGCACTAGGAAGGATCATTACAGGGAACATTGAATTCAGGGTTCCAATTAGAACTCTTTTGCTACGTTTATAATTCTGGCTTTTAGTGATTATTGTTTTTTCAACCTTGGTAATTTGAGGCATGAATAACCAGCATTAAAGGGGCTATGCCACTGTGTTGGTGAATCTGTCTAGCTCAGCTTGAATCCCGGGACAGCCGTTTCCGGAAAGTTCCGCTGCCATCTCGGTCATCAGCTGCTGCAGGGCAGACTTTCAGACTGCTTTTTGAAAACAATATTATTTTTGTAAAATTTAAACCATGACTGAAATACTTAGCACTAAACATGATGTATTACATAGGACCTGATTAGCTGATTGCAGTGTGGAACAGAAGACTGGTTGGCTTTGCAGCATGTGAGGCTTGCTGGTTCTTTGGTATGTAATGCGAGACTTGCCAGCTAAGTGGCCTGTAATATGGGACTAGTTGACTGTGTGACATATAATGTGGGACCTGATTAGCTGGCTGTGATATATAAAGGAGGACCTGATCAGCTAGCTGTGTGAAATATAATGTGGGACCTGTTGTGTCTGTGTATAATAAGACACAGACTGCAGGAGAACAGTACAACAGGTGTTTACTCAACGTGGCTCACACGGGAACTGATCTGTACAGATTACTACTCAGTGCTATATACAGGTGTGGTCACTGCCGGTACTG
This sequence comes from Somniosus microcephalus, assembly GCF_052327205.1. Classification (NCBI taxonomy): domain Eukaryota; kingdom Metazoa; phylum Chordata; class Chondrichthyes; order Squaliformes; family Somniosidae; genus Somniosus; species Somniosus microcephalus. The sequence goes on along the minus strand of NC_140994.1, from coordinate 141,559,050 downwards.
CAGTATACATGAGCTGTAAAACATAGTTCCCCCCCTTAAAGGTATATACATTACAATTCCTCCCCTTTTAGATTAACAGTACCATAACACTCATTTAATAATTAAATATCAAACTAATTACAATTAACACTTTTAACATGCAACATTAGCTGAAAATAGTCTATTTATATATTCAGTCTTTGGGGAGGCTTCCTGATCCTTTCTGGACAGCGCCTTTCCCGAGTGTCTTGCTCTTGGTGTGGAGGCGATTCTGGCCCCCTATCGTCGGTTGGTTCATCAGCTTCCGATGCTACTGTTTCTGGGGTAGATGCGACCTGTACGTCGGGTTCATCACCAGGTACGTATGGGCAAGGCATGGGGTTGACTTGTTCCTGTGACTCTAGGATCTGGTCAGCATGGTGTCTCACAATGCTCTCCCCAACGTCCACTGTGTACATTAGGGGGCCCTGCCGTGTGCATATCGTTCCTGGCTGCCATTTTTCTGTTCGGTAGTCGCGGGCCAAGACTGGTTGCCCTACATTGAAGCTCCTTGTTGGCTTCTCATGGATGTGCTGGAATTGCTTACCCTCAACATCTCTTCGTACGTTTGGTCTGAGCAAATCCAGGCGAGATCTTAACCTTCGGCTAAAGAACATCATGGCTGGGGCCTGGTTGGTGACTGCATGTGTCGCATTCTGGTAGGCGAACAGGAAATTGTCCACCTTGTGCTGCAACGGAATGTTGTCATTGTACATGGCCTTTACTGCCTTCTTAAAGGTTTGTACGAACCTCTCAGCCAATCCATTTGTGGCTGGATGATACGGGGCGGATGTGTAATTCCTTACCCCATTCTTTTTTAAGAACCTCCGGAACTCTTCGGACACAAACTGTGGTCCGTTGTCGGAGCAAATCTGTTCTGGCAAGCCATTCCTGGCAAAAATGGTCCGTAGGACTGCAATAGTTTTCTCCGTGGTGGTGGAGGACATTTTGATGACCTCAGGCCATTTCGAGTGCGCATCCATGGCTATTAAAAACATTGAGTCCATGAATGGACCAACAAAATCAATATGCACCCGTTGCCATGGAGATGAGGGCCACGCCCATGGGTGTAGAGGGGCCTGTGGTGGTGCATTTTGGACTTTCTGGCATCCTGAGCAGCTCTTGGTCAGGTCCTCAATTTGTTTATCGATTCCCGGCCACCACACATAAGCCCTGGCTAGGCTTTTCATTTTTACCCCTCCCAGATGACCCTCATGAAGCTCATTGAGCACTCTATCCCTTAACTTGGATGGAATTACCACTCGGGATCCACACATCAAGGTCTCCCGGCACACTGACAGCTGTTCTCTCCTTGTTGAGAATGCTGGCAACAGTGAGTCGCCATGTGCTGGCCATCCCTTCACCGTCAAATCATATACCGGAGACAGTGTCGGGTCATTTCGGGTTTCCTTTTCGATACAAGCGTTAGTTACCGGTAGGTATTCAACTATAGTCGAATGGAATATTTCGACAGGATCCACTGCTGGTGCTTCCTCCGCAGTAGGCAGTGGCAGGCGTGATAGCCCATCAGCATTTCCATGCTGTTTCGTGCCCTTATATTCAATCTCATAGTGGTGCGCCCCTAGAAAAAGTGACCATCTTTGTAGTCGTTGCGCAGTCATCACCGGAACGCCCTTCTTCGGATTAAAAATGGAGACAAGAGGCTGGTGATCAGTCAGCAAGGTGAATTTCTGCCCGTGCAGATAGTGATTGAACTTTTTCACTCCCCACACTTGGCTGAGGGCCTCCCTGTCAATCTGGGCGTAGTTACGCTCGGCTGAGGTTAGTGATCGTGACGCGAAGGCTGTTGGCCTCTCTGAGCCGTCTGAGAATTTGTGCGACAGCACCGCTCCAATGCCGTAGGGTGACGCTTCACATGCCAACCGAATTGGTAATGCCGGGTTGTAATGGGCCAATACCTCTTTCGATGTGATTAGTGTTTTGCTCTTCTGGAAAGCTCATCTACATTCGTCACTCCACTTCCATGGCACCCCAGTTTGCAGTAGGGTGTTCAGTGGGTGTAGTATTGTAGACAAATTTGGCAAGAACTTATGGTAGTAGTTTACCAGCCCGAGGAACGACCTCAGTTGTGACACATTTTCTGGTGCTGGAGCCTTGACTACTGCCTCAATCTTCTCTGGGGACTTATGTAACCCCTCTTTATCGATAACGTGGCCACAATACGAGATCTGTTTTCTAAAAAACTCGCATTTGGGGCGGTTAGCTCGGAGCCCATATTCCTGCAATCTAGTGAGCACCTGCTCCAGGTTGGCAAGGTGATCACTGTCATTTTCGCCCGTGACCAGGATGTCGTCCAAATAACACTGGGTCCCTGGGGTCCCTTGCAGGACTTGTTCCATTGCCCTCTGCCAAATAGCCGGAGCTGATGCTACCCCGAATACCAGCCAGTTGTATTGGTAGAGACCTTTATGGGTGTTGGTTGTGAGGTATTTTTTTGATGCTTCTTCTACCTCCATTTGCAGATACGCCTGGGCCAGATCAATCTTAGTGAAGCGCTTCCCTCCAGATAGCGAGGCGAAAATATCTCAATCCGCGGAAGTGGATATTGTACGGTGTGAAGGACCGGGTTCACTGTTACCTTAAAGTCCCCACAGATGCGAACCTTCCTTGGTTCCCCAGGCGTGCTGCTCAACGACTTTTTCATCACAGGGACGATGGGTGTAGCCCACTCGCTCCAGTCTACCTTGGACAGTACACCTGAATGTTGCAGACTCTCCAGCTCTGCTTCGATGGCTGGGCGGATCGCATAAGGTACTGGTCTGGCCTTAAAAAATTTTGGCCTTGCGTCTTCTTCAATTTTAATCGTCGCTGTCATGCCTTTTAGTGTTCCGAGTCCTTGCTGGAACACTTCTTTCGCGTCAGTTAGGATCTTTGACAGTCGCCCAGGTGTGACGTCGTCATCCTTTTTGTCAGCCACAGTCAGTGCCTGTATGGAATGCCAATCCAGTTGTATTTTCCGGATCCATTCACGTCCCAGTAATGGTGGTCCTCCATCTTGCAATACATACAGGTCTAGTTTTGGTGTTTCCTTACCGTTATATATAACGGTCACCTTTATTTTTCCTTTGGGATAGACTTTTTGCCCCGTGTACGTCTTCAAAATCATTTTTGTGTCTCTCAAGGGTATGTGTGAGAATAGCCGCTTGTAGTCCCGTCAGTTTATGACTGTTAGGGCTGATCCTGTGTCCAATTCCATCTTTACCTGGGCTCCTGCTATCTTGAGAGTGACCCAAATGGTTCGGTGATCCTCCGTTGTGATCACATTATGTAGTTTCAGACAACTCAGTTCCCTGCTTTCGGAGTCGTTATCACTCTTTTGTTCGTCTGAACTATTCTCCTTCATCTTATGTACCTTCTTGTACTTTCCTTTGGTAGGTTTCTTATTGCTGGTTTTCTTTCCCGACCTGCAGACTCGTGCTATATGTCTTACTTTTCCACACTGTCTACACACTTTGTCTTTGAACCAGCAATCATTCTGGTCGTGTGTTGTTCTGCCGCAGCGATAGCACTTCTCTGTTCTGTATGACATTTCATTTGTGCCATATTCTTGCAGTCTCTGTTGTATCTCTGCAGCGCCCCGTGCTGCTGCTTCATATGATACCGCAATGCTGAAAGCCTTTTCCAGCGTAAGGTCCTTTTCAGATAAAAGCCGTTTCTGGGTTCCTTCACTTTGAAGCCCACACACAAACTTGTCCCTTAAGGTATCTGCCAGTCCCGCTCCAAATTGGCAGTGTTTCGATAGTTTGCGCAGTTCTGTTAAATAATCAGCATTGCTTTCATCCTTATGCTGGTTCCGTTTGTGAAACTTGAATCTTTCTGCTATCAGCAGCGGTGTGGGGTTTAAATGTTCCTGTAGTATCATTACTATGTCTTCAAAACTCTTTTCCATTGGCTTCGTTGGGGTTACTAGATTTCGTAATAACCCATACGTCTTTGCACCCATTAAATTTAACAATACCGACACTTTCTTGTCATCTGACACCTCATTTGCCTGGCAGTATACCTCTATTCGTTCGACATATGTAGTCCAATCTTCGACTTCATTGTCAAACGCGGTGTTACTGCCACTCTTCGGCATTTTGGGTGTGGTTTAAAATGGCATCTCCCAATGGCTTAAAATGGCATCTCCCGCGCTTTCCTTCCTCCCCCGCTGCTGCCAACGCTGCTCCCGGCGGTTCTCGTGGCAATGGCAGCGCCCTGTAGGTTTCGCGCGCTTCTCCTGCGCTGCTGCCAACGCCGCTCTCGGCGGTCCTCGTGGCAATGGCAGCGCCTCGCGGGTTTCTGCGCGTCTCTCTCTCCCTCTCTTCGACGCTGCTCGGCCCCTGAACACCGGCTGCGCCCTGTGCACTCTGCCCTCTCTCTCTCTCCCCCGTCGACGCTGCTCGGCCCTTTGCTGTGCCGCTCGGTCGGGCTCTAGCCCGCCGCTGTCCGGGAAGGGTCTGCGCACTACCTGTTGCCAGCCCGTTTCGCTGGACCACCTCGACTGGAAAGCCAAGCCTGGCTCTCGACAGCCTCCCCCGCAATTCTCGAGTCTCTGCTGGATGACTGGGCGGTTGCCCGTGGTCGACGCCCGAGTCTCTGGCCTTGACCTCCAATCCACTGATCTCCAGGAATGAATCCCCAGGAGGTGATGCAGAGTTGCAGGTAGGTTCGAACTTGCCTTGTCGCCAATGTTGTGTCTGTGTATAATAAGACACAGACTGCAGGAGAACGGTACAATAAGTGTTTACTCAACGTGGCTCACACGGGAACTGATCTGTACAGATTACTACTCAGTGCTATATACAGGTGTGGTCACTGCCGGTACTGCAGTATACATGAGCTGTAAAAGATAGTTCCCCCCTTAAAGGTATATACATTACAGGACCTAGTTGGCTTGCTGTGATATATAAATTGGAACCTAATCAGCTGGCTTTTTGACATATAGAAAGGGATCTGATTAGCTGGCTGTGCATCTATTAAAAGAAATTAGGGAAGAGATAGCAGAGGTATTATTACATATATATAATAACAATTCATTAGTAAAGGCAATAGTGCCAGAGGACTGGCGGACAACTAACGTTATTCCTATATTTAAAAAGGGAGATAGGACAAGTCCAGGAACTATAGACCAGTTAGCTCAATGTCGGTGATAGGAAAGATAATGGAATATTTACTCAAAGATGTAATAGAAAACCATCTAGAAACCAAGAATATAATAAAGAATAGTCAGCATGGATTTCAAAAGGGAAGGTCATGCTTGACCAACCTTATTGAATTCTTTGAAGAAGTAACAAAGAATAGACAGCGTAATGCAGTAGATGTAATAAATTTTGATTTTCAAAAGGCCTTCGCTAAGGTACCGCATATTAGACTCATGACTACGGTCAGAGCATGTGGAATCAGGGGACAGGTAGCAGAATGAATAGCAAGCTGGCCACAAAACAGAAAACAGGGGTCAAGGACAGCTACTCAGACTGGCAAATGGTGGGAAGTGGTGTTCTACAGCGATCAGTGCTGGGATCACTGTTGTTCCCAATTTACATTAACAATTTTGACTCAGGAATCAGAAGTAAAATTTCTAAATTTGCGGATGACCCCAAATTGGGGGTTGTAGTTAATACAAAGGAAGAATGTGACAAAATACAAGAAGACATTAATAAACTTGCAGAATGGGCGTTTAATTGGCAAATTAATTTCAACACAGATAAGTGTGAGGTGGTGCCTTTTGGTAGGAAGAATAAGGAGGCCACATACAGCTTAGATAATAAGGGGGAGAAATTCAGTATCGCCCCGTGTTAGTATCGCGGCGCCTAGCGCAAATTATCGCCACCTGCTGCTAAATTGATCTGCTTTGCCCCAGAAGGTGCTTGGAGCGCTAAAACAGGTGCTGCACAACTGTCTTAAGGCCTGAGAAGCAAGGCGCTACCACCGAGGGTGGGCGCAGTGCAGGTGCGGCCAGTTAGCGATTGGACGCAGACACGCTGGCGCCGGTCAGCTCTTAAAGGGGAGGTTCCATCTTGGATTGCAGCCACACCCAGCGCATCGGAGCCCTGATTCTCGGCCTGGACAGACTTGCTGCCACATTCTTACGCCTAGGACCATGGAGAGGGCCAGGGAGCGAGCGCAGCGGTTCAGTGAGGGGGCCTTGCAGGTTCTGGTTGGCGCGGTGGAGCGCAGGCGAGCTATCCTGTTCCTGGACAGTGGCAGGAGGCCTCTGCCCAACGACTATCGCAAAGCTTGGAGGGAGGTGCCTCACAGAGTGACCTCCAGCAGCATGGGGCCTAGGACCCCTGTGCAATGCAGGAAGAAGTTCAACGACCTCACTCGGGTCGTCAAGGTGAGTACCCTTTTCAGAATCCTCTTCATCCCTGCATGTGCACCTCACTTTATGGCCAAAGGGTCCTGAAAGCCCCAATGCCCAGTCCTCATCCAACACCTATGGGCCTTTCATGAAACTCACATGCACATTCAGCACTTTACACACTGTAAGGGCTAATTGACCATGGGAGGCAGTGCAGCCAAGATCAGGGCTTCACACTGTAAGGGCTATTCCACCATGGGAGGCAGTGCAGCCAAGATCAGGGCTTCACACTGTAAGGGCTATTCCACCATGGGAGGCAATGCAGCCAAGATCAGGGCTTCACACTGTAAGGGCTATTCCACCATGGGAGGCAGTGCAGCCAAGATCAGGGCTTCACACTGTACTCAGAGCCCGTCCTTCCTCTTGCAGGGCAAGCTGGCCCATAACAGGAGGCAGCAGCAACAGGGAGGCCGGCCTCACCTTCAAGCCCTCACCGATCTGGAGCAGCGAGTCCAGCGGATTATGGCAGGCCGGATGATTGGCCCCGTCGTCACTGGAGATGCCGACCACGTTCTGGACAGCAATGGTAAGGCCATCACCTTTTTGACCTCTCTCCTTCCACTTGTGCCTCACACCAGCATCCTTTGCTGCTATTGAACCAATACAGTACATTGCAGCATTCATGCCTCCCTCGCTGCCACCCTGTCCTCACACTAAAGCCACTCTTGTACCTCCCTGCTTTCAGATGCTGATTCGCCAGGTGAGGAGGCGGGCCCTCAAGCTGCCACTTTGAATGACTCTGATGGCGACGAGGAGGAGGAAGCCAGACCATTGGTGCCACCATCAGCCGAGGCAGCCCATGGCAATAATGGGGACACGTCTTCCCTGGAGGGGAGCAGGGGGGAATGGTGTGAGGAGGGTGAAGCTCCGGGGCCCAGCGGGCTGCAGCAACACGGTGGGGGGGGTAGGGAAGCTCGGTGGCCTTCTCCCCGGAGGGAGAGTCTGGCCTCGAGTCCTGCTACAGTGAGTGCAGAAGAGGTGTGGCTCCTCGCTGAAATGAGCGCCCAGGCGGAGCACAGGCACACTGAGCTCATGGCTGCAGTGGCAAGGATGCCCAAATCCATTGAGTCACTGGCAAGGAGTGTCCAGGACTTCGGCGCAGCACAGGCGGCTGCCACGCAAGTGCTTAGTGCTGCAATGCAGTCAGTGGCTGGTCTCATGCAGACGCAGACTGAGGCCACACGAGCGCTGACTACTGCCACCCTCGCTGGATCGGGCACGAATCGCCGGGGCCCTCGCCACACTGCAGCAGGCCAGCAGTCTGTGCTTCAGCAGATTGCTCTGCATGCTGCAGTGCTGCCCCGTGGGAGTGCCAGTGTGTCATCCGACCAGGGAGTTGCTGTCCTCTGTCAGGATGACAGCATTCCTGCTGCCAACACTGTCACTTCTCCACTGCAGCTGCCACCACCTGTAGGACAGACTGCTGCCGCCCATGCAGAGTTGGAGCAGTCAGCAGCCGGGCCCTCCAGGCCTAGAGCTGGTCCAGGGCGTCCCTCAAGGGCATCTGCAGTCTCAGTTTCTGACAATCAGCAGCCTTCCCCCAGCCTTGCTGAAGCCACTGGGGTCCCATTGCGGAGGAGCTGCAGGGTGGGAAGGGGCGAATCTCGCAAGCGAAGCAGATCACCCTCAAAGGGCAAAAAGTAGGAGGTGTGGCAAAATGCTGTTAAATGTTTTATTGAAGGCCGAGGATCGTGGTCATTTTTTGGTTACTGTTTTGTTCATTGTCTCCAGGTTGTGAGAGCCAGTTATGTGACTGACTGCTTTTTTGGGGATTTCTCTCTATTACTTTGTCATGCGGGAAGGGCACACATTTTGTTCAATAAAGAAGTGTCTTTATTCAGAATGTGCATGTTTGCTCTTTGAAGTATTTCTTGCCTTGACCGGCTTAGGGGTTGCGGCATGGTTCCATTCATGTTCTTTCAATGGCAGAAGCCATTCCCTCACAGGGGGTCTAGAACCGACTTGCTATAAGCCGCTGATGGACGGCCCTTGCACTTTGTGCCTCCCTCCCGTCTTGGTGCTCCTCCTCCTCCTCCTCTGCTGGTGCTCCAATGTCTGGTGGTAGTGGCTGAGTCCTGAGGATTGCCAGGTTATGCAGCATGCAGCACACAACGACGAAATGGGAGACTCGCTCAAGTGAGTACTGAAGGGCTCCCCCGGAATGGTCCAGACAGCGGAACCGTTGCTTGAGCACGCCGATTGTGTGCTCAATGATGTTCCTGGTCGCTTGATGGCTCTCATTGTATCGTTCTTCAGCAGGGATGCTGGGCGAACGGAGCGGGGTCATCAGCCAGGTGCACAGAGGATAGCCCTTGTTCCTGAAATGCCAGCCTCCTGGGTGAGCCGGGGCCTCGAAAAGGTCTGCCACAGAAGCCTGGCGCAGGATGACGGCATCGTGGCTGCTGCCTGGAAAGCAGGCATTGACAGCGAGTATCAGCTGTCTGTGGTCACAGACCAACTGGACGTTCAACGAATGGAACCCCTTCCGGTTGCGGTAATCCTCGGCATTCTCTTGCGGCGCCCGCAAAGCCACATGCGTGCAGTCAATGGCGCCCTGGACCATGGGGAAACCCGCTATTCTTGCAAATCCCATTGCGCGCTCTTGCTGCTTGTCCGGGGTCATGGGGAAGGAAATGTACTGACGTCTCCTTTTAAAGAGGGCATTCGTGACTTGACAGATGCAGCAATGCACCGCAAACTGGGAGATATTGGCAATGTCCCCAGTAGCGGATTGGAAGGAGCCGGTGGCATAGAAGTTGAGAACCACTGTGACCTTCACTGCCACTGACAGAGACGTCCTGCTCCTCAGTTGAGGCTGCAGATCTGGCTGAAGCAGGTGGAAGAGCTCAGTGACCACCTCCCTGCTGAATCACAGCCTCCGAAAACACTGCTCCTCAGACATGTTGAGGTATGAGAACTGTTGGTGGAAAACCCTGGGACGGTAAGGTCTCCTGTGCCGATGCCTATTGGCCCTCCTCCGTCTGGCCATGATTGGCACTCTCTCTCAGCGTCTCTGAGCCCTCTCAATGTAATGGAGAAGCCCAACGTTCCCACCCATTGCAGCCCCCATAGTATGTGGCCACTCAAGGTTATGCCAGTGAAAAAGCTAACCAACTACAAAGTTCTGGTCAGAATCCAAAAGTACCTCTGCGAGCGCTGACTCAATGCAGAAAGCTCTCTCCCTTTGTCTCTCTGCAAATCTCTCTCTCTCTCACAGAAGGAGTGGTCCAAAAATGGCTACCACAAAGAAGCCAGGAAGAGCCCCCTTTAAATAGCACCCCCCCCAGCCCCACAGCGACCGGGAACCGTTCCAATCAACCAGTCGCTGGGAGCGACAGGCGGAAAGCAGGGGGGCGCCACTGAATTTCCGGTTCGGGGCGCCCCAAGGGCGTTTCACAATGAAATGACATCAGGATCTGCGCGCGCAGCTGAGTGGGCGTTGCGGATTAGCGCCACCGCTAAATCTCCGCTCAATTTCGCGAGAGGCGCCCGGGCGCTAGCCGCCTCGCGCCCCACTTATCGCCCTCTTAAGGCGCTAACGGGTGACGCAACCAACTGAATTTCTCCCCCTAAGAGTGTTAATGAGGTAGACCAAAGGGATCTAGAGGTACAGATACACAGATCACTAAAAGTAGTGACGCAGGTAAATAAGGCCATTAAAAAAAGCAAACCAAGCACTGTGGTTTATTGCTAGAGGGATAGAATTGAAAAGCAAGGAAATCATGCTAAACTTGTATTGAGCCTTGGTTAGACCACACCTGGAGTAATGTGCACAGTTCTGGCCTCCATATTATAAAAAGGGTATAGCGACATTGGCAAGGAGCAAAAAAGATTCACAAGGATGATGCCAGAACTGAAAGGTTATAACTATCAGGAAAGACTGAACAGACTGGGGCTTTTTACTCTAGAAAAGTATAGGCTGAGGGGTGACCTGATAGAGGTCTTTAAGATAATGAAAGGGTTTGATAGGGTAGTCACGGTGAAAATAATTCCACTTGTAGGGAGTCCAAAACTAGAGGCCATAAAAAGAAGATAGTCACTAATAAATCCAATAGAGAATTCAGGAAAAATTTCTTAACCCAAAGAGTGGTAAGAATGTGGAACACGTTACCATAAGGAGTAGTTGAGGCAAATAACATAGTGTGGCGGAACCACCAGAGGATTACGGACAATTGTATATAATTCCTTTTACAGCAATGTAGTACAGCTGGGGGCTGCACCTTTAATGTATTTGTTAACTGTACTAGGGCTTCTTTCCTGTACTCCACGTGATGACGTCATGCCGTCCGTCATGTGATCTCTCAACGGCGGGAAGAACATGATGACGTCATGACGTCAGAGCTCGGAACCTTCTAGCAGTAGAGCTCCGAACCTTCTAGCAGTTGAGCTCGGAACCTGCTAGCAGTTGAGCTCGGAACCTGCTAGCAGTTGAGCTCGGAACCTTCTAGCAGTTTCCAGAGAGGCTTTCAAGCAGACCAGACCTATTTGCATTGTATCCTACAGTTTCCTGTACAGCTTCGTTTGTTCATTAAATTGATTTTCTGAGTTGATCTCAATTCTTCGGCTAGGAACCCCAGTTCCTACATTGGTGACCCCGATTTCTTCGAACAATTTTCATTGAAGTTACATCATGGACACGAACGCCGTCATCCTCAAACTGCCGCAATTTTGGGAGCAACAACCGGCCGCGTGGTTTTTCCAGGCGGAAGCCCAATTTGCAATCCGGGGAGTAGCAGCGGATTCGACCCATTATTATTACGTGGTCTCCGCCCTCGACAGCGCCATGGCCTCGCGGGTCATCAGCCTCCTCGAGAGTCCACCGAACGATGGCAAGTATGAAGCTTTAAAAGCACATTTACTGCAGATTTTCAGTCTGCCGAAGTCGGAGCGCGCTCGCAGACTTATCTCCATGCCCGGCCTCGGGGACTCAAAACCCTCAGAGCTCATGAGCCAAATGCTCATGCTTTTGGGCTCGGAATCGCAATGTTTTCTGTTCCGCGAGCTGTTTCTCTGTCAACTACCAGAGCCAGTACAGACGGCCTTGGCCAATTCCATGATCATGGATTGTGCTGAACTCGCCGCGGAAACAGATAAAATATTCACCATCTCACAACAATCTTGTGCAGCCACGAGGCGCCCATCCCCCACAAGAGCGAATCCGACTCCTCCTCCTGCAGGCTGGTGTGTACACCACGCTCGTTTCGGCGCGAAGTCCAGAAATTGCCGTCCCCCCTGCAGTTTCTCACCAAAAAAAAAAACCTGCCTCAAACCAGCGGTTTCTGAGAAGATCAATAAGGCCTAAGGGACGTGCCGGAGTTGCGATGGCCGTCGGGTCCGCAGTGAAACTCCTATACATTACAGACTCCCTGTCAGGGCGACATTTTCTCTGTGATACTGGCTCCCAGTGCAGTATCCTACCAGCGTCGAAGCTAGATCTTCAATCCGGCGGTCAAGGTCCCCCCCTCGAGGCAGCCAATGGTGTGGCCATTCGCACGTTCGGAAAGCGTAGGGTCCAGTTGAGTTTTGGCGGCCAACGTTTTGTTTGGGAGTTCATCATGGCGAAAGTCTCACAGGCCATCCTGGGGGCAGATTTCTTCTGCGCAAACGGGTTTCTTGTCGACGTCCGACACTGCCGGCTAATCAGTGCCTCCACTTTTCACTCGGTCCCCTGCCACCGAAGCACCGCGATGTCTTGGTCAGTTGCCTGTGCAGTCCCATCTCCAAATAAGTTCGCTCGTCTTCTCAGTGAGTTCCCTGAGCTCACCAGGCCCACATTTTCTTCTTCAGTCGCGAGGCACGGTGTGGCGCATCACATTACCATGACAGGATCCCCCGTTTATGCGAGAGCTCGAAGGCTGGAACCCGGTAAACTCGCGGCCGCCAAGGCGGAGTTCCATACAATGGAACGCCTGGGTATTATTCGACGTTCGAATAGTCCTTGGTCCTCGCCATTACACATTGTTCCTAAGCCGGGCGGCGGATGGTGACCATGCGGCGACTACAGACGCCTGAATGAGCCTACCACACCGGATCGGTACCCAATTCCTCACATTCAGGATTTTTCAGCCCATCTGGCAGGGAATTCCATCTTTTCCAAAGTAGACCTGTGACGGGGTTGGGGAGCCACGGGGCCGTGTTCACACGGGGCCGTGCTCTCCGGGTAATGTAGGTTCTGGACCCAAGTGCAGAAACGAGGCGAGAGGCAAATATACAGTACTTTGTTTGAACTTTACTAGATTCACACATAACTAGATTCACACAAGGAACACAGCAACAAACATAAGAACTCGAGACAAGTTACAAGACGGCTAGTCAAGAATAGGAGCTCAGGACAGCTTCCATGAGGACAACCCACTTGTCCATACTGAGCTTGAGACAAGCTACCACAAGGGCAACCGGCTTGCCGAGACGAGACTCGAGACAAGCTACCACAGGGGTAATCAGCTTATCAATACAAAGCTCAGGACAAGCTCCAACATGGCAACACGCTAGTCCAGCCCAGCACCTTATCAAGACTAAGAACAACAAGAACACAGACTTAGATACATCTTAAATACAGAGCTCGAGAGAACTATGGCAGCCAGCTAGTCAAAGCCAGGAGCCACAGAGCGAAGGCTAGTCCCCGGTACCCCGGTTAGGACTGAGCACAGAGTGAAGCAACCACAGAACTTATATACCAAGAAAACCAGGTGAAACCCATGAACAGCTAACAGGCCGTTAAGAATTAACACAGAAGGCTAGGAACAATTAACAAAGGAGACAAACAAGTGAAGGTGCCATCTAGAGGTTACAGAAGGAACTGACTGGCACCCTCACAGGACCCCCTCCCCAAGGAACGGCTCCTGACGTTCCCTCCGGACAATCAGGATGGCGACAGCGAAAATCCCTGAGGAGTTCAGGGGCGCTAAGACACAGGGCGCTAAGACACAGGGCGCTAAGACACAGGGCGCTAAGACACAGGGCGAATCTTCTTAGCTTTTCAAGCAATGATACTCCCCATTCCAACTGTTCACAAACTACAGATGTTCAGAAAACTCAAGACAGAATCATCCTCTTCGTCCACTAGCGGCAAGGACATGTCGTGGCAATCATATGACCAAAATCTTTATAAGCAACGAAGCCATCGTTTTTCCAGAGTTAGCACGCTCAATGGATTATATTCTGAAGGGATACAAGAAGGGCGAGGACTCGAGAATTTAAGTTATCCAGGAGAACTCGAGAGTTTATACGATCCAAAAGAACTCGAGAGTTTAACTTGTCCAGGAGAGCTTGAGAGTTTAATTGTCCAAGAGAACTCAAGAATGTCTTATCCAGTAGAGCTCGAAAGTTTCATTTGTCCAGAAGAACTCGAAAGCTTAACACGATAAAGGTCCAGTAGACTTGAAAGTTCACTTGAATTTAACATAGAAGACCTGAAAGTTCTCAAAAATTCTAACACAGTAGAGGCCCAGGAAGCTTGAAAATTTACTTGGGGTTTAACACAGTAGAAGCCCAGGAAGCTTGAGAATTTACTTGGGGTTTAACACAGTAGAGGCCCAGGAAGCTTGAGAATTTACTTGGGGTTTAACACAGTAGAGGCCCAGGAAGCTTGAGAGTTTACCTGGGGGTCTAACAGTAGAGGCCCAAGAAGCTTGAGAATTTACTTGGGGTTTAACACAGTAGAGGCCCAGGAAGCTTGAGAGTTTACCTGGGGGTCTAACAGTAGAGGCCCAAGAAGCTTGAGAGGTTGACTTGAAAATATAACACAACGAAGGCCCAGGAAACTTAAGTTCACTCGAAATTTTAACACAATGAAGGCCCAGGAGACTTGAAAGTTCACACGAAAATTTAACACAGGAGACTTGAAAGTTTTACTTGAAAGTTTAACACTATGAAGGCCCAACAGACTTGAAAGTTCACACGAAAATTTAACACAGGAGACTTGAAAGTTCACTTGAACCTTTAACACTGGAGGCTTGAAAATTCACTCGAAAATTTAACACAGGAGACTTAAAAGTTCACTTGAACATTTAACACAGGAGACTTGAAAGTTCACTTGAACATTTAACAGAGGGTCTTCTCCCTAGGAGACTCAAAAATTTTTACTTGAAGCCACAGCGGGGAAAGTACCTAAACAGGCAAGAATCAAACAAAATTCCTCCATCGCTGCTGGGTCCATAATGGCTCAGTCCTACTGTGACGGGGTTGGGGAGCCACGGGGCCGTGTTCACACGGGGCCGTGCTCTCCGGGTAATGTAGGTTCTGGACCCAAGTGCAGAAACGAGGCGAGAGGCAAATATACAGTACTTTGTTTGAGCTTTACTAGATTCACACATAACTAGATTCACACAAGGAACACAGCAACAAACATAAGAACTCGAGACAAGTTACAAGACGGCTAGTCAAGAATAGGAGCTCAGGACAGCTTCCATGAGGACAACCCACTTGTCCATACTGAGCTTGAGACAAGCTACCACAAGGGCAACCGGCTTGCCGAGACGAGACTCGAGAAAAGCTACCACAGGGGTAATCAGCTTATCAATACAAAGCTCAGGACAAGCTCCAACATGGCAACACGCTAGTCCAGCCCAGCACCTTATCAAGACTAAGAACAACAAGAACACAGACTTAGATACATCTTAAATACAGAGCTCGAGAGAACTATGGCAGCCAGCTAGTCAAAGCCAGGAGCCACAGAGCAAAGGCTAGTCCCCGGTACTCCGGTTAGGACTGAGCACAGAGTGAAGCAACCACAGAACTTATATACCAAGAAAACCAGGTGAAACCCACGAACAGCTAACAGGCCGTTAAGAATTAACACAGGAGGCTAGGAACAATTAACAAAGGAGACAAACAAGTGAAGGTGCCACCTAGAGGTTACAGAAGGAACTGACTGGCACCCTCACAGGATACACAGGGCTCGAATACACAGGGCTCGAATACACAGGGCTCGAATACACAGGGCTCGAGAGAACTATGGCAGCCAGCTAGTTAAAGCCAGGAGCCACAGAGCGAAGGCTAGTCCCCGGATCCCCGGTTAGGACTGAGCACAGAGGGAAGCAACCACAGAACTTATATACCAAGAAAACCAGGTGAAACCCATAAACAGCTAACAGGCTGTTAAGAATTAACACAGGAGGCTAGGAACAATTAACAAAGGGCTAGAAACAATTAACAAACAAGTGAAGGTGCCATCTAGAGGTTACAGAAGGAACTGACTGGCACCCTCACAAGACCTCGTCCGAGGCTATCATCAAGTGCCCGTGCATCCTCAGGACATCCCCAAAACTGCCGTCATCACACCTGTTGGGCTCTTTGAGTTCCTTCGTATTGTGGCAAAACCACTAAAAGACTCTTACAGTGACTTACATAATTGTCTGTAACCAATGTTATTACCTCTAGCATTAATTGTCTGTAACCAATGTTATTACCTTTCAAGTTGGCTCTGGTTAAACAGAGCTAGATCGACAACATCGCGATCTGACGCGATGACGTCATCACGTGGGTCACGTGACGTCCCCTTCGGCGGAAACGTGATGACATCATGACGTCAGAGGTAGAGGGCGGGGCCAGCCAGTCCTCGTGTGGATTGAAAGAGAAAAGACCTGTTTTGAGCTTCTCCTGTAGTTTCTTGTTTTGTAAAGTTCTTAGACAATAAATTCAGTTTGTTAACTTCCAGTAAGTTATAGATTCTTTGTTAGGAGTGCAGAGACTCCTACATTGGTGACCCCGATTCCTCGCGATCGTTTTTCGCGGTGAACGCCGAACACAAGCCAGTGATGGAGGCCAATGCAGTGGCCTTGAAGCTCCCCCAATTCTGGGAACAACAGGCAGCCTCTTGGTTTGTGCAAGCCGAGGCGCAATTTGAGCTCCGCAACATCGTTCAGGATCAGACCAGATATCTCCACGTGGTCTCCGCCCTTGAGAGCTCGACGGCGTCGAGAATCATCAGCCTGCTGGAGAGTCCTCCGACTGCTGACAAGTATGTCGCCATCAAGACACGATTGCTGCAGGTATTTGGTCTCACCAAAGTGGAGCGCGCTCGCCGTTTACTGGCTCTACCAGGGTTAGGAGACTCCAAACCCTCGGAAATGATGAGTCATATGCTGACTCTCCTGGGGTCCGAGCCCCAGTGCTTTCTGTTTCGCGAACTGTTCCTTACTCAACTTCCTGAGCAAGTACAGGCGTCCCTTGTCCGAGCAGAAACCGCAGACTGCGTCGCGCTCGCCGAAGAGGCGGATAAGATTTACGCGGTCCGGCAACAATACTGCGCCCTCGCGCAACGCCCCGCCACGAAGAGCCCGGCCCCGGCTCCGACAAAGGCGCCTCCGACGACCGGTTTCTGCTACTACCACGCCCGTTTCGGCCCGAAGGCCCGCTGCTGCTGCTCGCCGTGCAGTTTCGTTACCAGACCGTCGAATAGACCGCCGCGAGTCAAGCACGCCGGTCCCGGTACTTACCCCGTGGCCGCGATGGTGATCGGTGCTTCCGGGAATTTCGGAGTCGGTCCAACAGACTTGTCCGACCTCCTCAGCGATTGACTCTTTTCGGTAAAGACAATTCTGGGGGGGCATATGTGGCAAAACCACTAAGAGACTCTTACAGTGACTTACATAATTGTCTGTAACCAAT
Organism: Somniosus microcephalus; assembly: GCF_052327205.1. Lineage (NCBI taxonomy): Eukaryota > Metazoa > Chordata > Chondrichthyes > Squaliformes > Somniosidae > Somniosus > Somniosus microcephalus. The sequence goes on along the minus strand of NC_140994.1, from coordinate 141,542,057 downwards.
GTTATTACCTCTAGCATTAATTGTCTGTAACCAATGTTATTACCTTTCAAGTTGGCTCTGGTTAAACAGAGCTAGATCGACAACATCGCGATCTGACGCGATGACGTCATCACGTGGGTCACGTGACGTCCCCTTCGGCGGAAACGTGATGACATCATGACGTCAGAGGTAGAGGGCGGGGCCAGCCAGTCCTCGTGTGGATTGAAAGAGAAAAGACCTGTTTTGAGCTTCTCTTGTAGTTTCTTGTTTTGTAAAGTTCTTAGACAATAAATTCAGTTTGTTAACTTCCAGTAAGTTATAGATTCTTTGTTAGGAGTGCAGAGACTCCTACAGTATGCCATTTGGGCTGAAGAATACAGCACAAGCCTTCCAATGTCTCATGGATTCCGTGTTGCGCGATTTGCCGTTCATCTTCGTCTACCTAGGCGACATCCTTATTGCCAGTAACAGCACGAAGGAACACATTACGCACTTGCGTACCTTTTATTCTCATCTCAGCCAACATGGCCTTATTATCAGCCCGGCCAAGTGCCAGTTTGGGTTGCACAGCATTGATTTCCTGGGACACAGAATCACCTCAGAAGGCGCCGTCCCGCTGGCCACGAAGGTGGAAGCAGTCACCTCGTTCCCTCTTCCTCAGACCGTCAGGGCCCTCCAGGAATTTCTGGGAATGGTCAATTTTTATCATCGGTTCGTCCCCAAGGCGGCATTGTTGATGCAACCTTTGTACGAGGCCCTCAGAGGTAATTCGGGCAAAGACCCGATCGATTGGACACCCCAGATGGACCAGGCTTTCCTCGACACTAAGAACGCTTTGGCTGCTGCGACCATGTTGGCACATCCCCTTCCGGGAGCAACTATTGCCCTTACCACCGACGCATCTGATTATGCCATCGGGGCAGTACAGGAGCAGTGGGTCGACGGCACATGGCAACCACTGGCTTTCTTCAGCCGCCAATTGCAGAAGAACGAACGCAAGTATAGTACTTTTGATAGGGAGTTGTTGGCATTGTTTCTGGCCATCCGCCATTTTCGCTTCTTACTGGAAGGACGCCCATTCACGGCTTTTGTAGACCACAAGCCACTTACTTTTGCGATGGCCAAGACAGCGGAACCATGGTCGGCACGGCAACAACGTCATCTTACGTACATATCTGAATTTACAACCGACATACAACATTTCTCGGGCAAAGACAACCTGGTGGCGGATTGTCTATCCCGCGCCCAGCTCCACGCAGTACACCTGGGAGTCGACTATGTTGGTTTGGCAAAAGAACAGAAGGCAGACCCTGAAGTGCAGGCATACCGGACCGCACCTTCCAGCTTACAAGTGGCTGATGTCAGTTTCCAGGCCGCAGGGACCACACTCCTGTGTGACATCTCGATGGGCGTCCCACGTCCAATCATTCCAGTCGAATGGCGCAGGAGAATTTTCGACGCTATCCACGGGTTGTCACACCCTGGCACGAGAGCGTCACAACGACTCATGGCAAAGAAATTCGTCTGGAAGGGCATGCATCTCGACGTCCGTGAATGGACCAATACCTGCGTGAGTTGCCAGAAGTCCAAGATACAACGCCATGTTAAGGCCCCAGTCGCCACTTTTCCGGTTCCGGAGCATCGATTCGACCATGTGCACGTGGACCTGGTTGGTCCTCTCCCTTCCTCTCGTGGGTACACTCACCTCCTCACCGTGGTAGACCGCACCACCAGGTGGCCAGAGGCAATTCCTTTGGTTGCCCCCACAACGGCAGACGTCTCCAGAGCCTTCATCTCGTCGTGGGTAGCTCGGTTCAGGGTACCGGCTGACATCTCCTCCGACCGGGGGCCTCAATTTACCTCTGAGCTTTGGAACGCCGTAGCTCATGGTTTGGGCACCAAGCTTCATCGTACCACCGCCTACCATCCACAGGCGAACGGTCTGTGTGAAAGACTCCACAGGTCCCTTAAAGCCGCACTGCGTGCTAGTCTCCGTGGGCCTAGTTGGGTGGACAGGCTCCCTTGGGTGCTGCTAGGTCTTCGCACGGCGCCTAAGGGCGACCTGCATTCTTCTTCAGCAGAGCTGGTTTACGGCCAACCACTCAGAGTGCCTGGCGATTTTCTTCCTCCTCACACGGAACCCTGGTCCCCAGCTCAGCAGCTCGTCAGCCACCAGGAAGCGGCTAGGAATTTCATCCCAGTGCCTACGTCGCATCATGACCTGCAGCGCTCCCATGTCCTGGTGGATCTTAAGAGCGCAGAATACATGTTCATTCAGCAGGATGCTCGCAAAAACCCGCTCAAACCGCCTTACACAGGTCCGTTCCGCGTCATCTCGTCAGGTGACAAGTCCTTCACAGTCGACGTCGGCGGTAAGCCTGACTACATCTCCATCGACTGGTTGAAACCGACGCATCTGGATCTGAGCGAACCAGTCGTCACCGCTCAGCCGCCTCATCGTGGTTGTCCACCGTCGACTGCCGGTCCAGTACAGCCACAGTCATCCGCCGAGTCACCAGTGCCCGCCTCACCGGGTCGACCACAGCCGGCCTCTTCTTCTCCTCCGCCTGCAGCATCATCCCAACCACAGCCAACGGCCAGTTCGTCTTCCAGCGCTCCGTTCCAGCTGCCGGGGTATCGCAGTTGGTCGGACAGACTCGTCAGACCCCCTTCTCGCCTTACCTTCTCCGTTAAAAGCAATTCTGGGGGGGGCGCATGTGGCGGAACCACCAGAGGATTACGGACAATTGTATATAATTCCTTTTACAGCAATGTAGTACAGCTGGGGGCTGCACCTTTAATGTATCTGTTAACTGTACTAGGGCTTCTTTCCTGTACTCCGCATGATGACGTCATGCCGTCCGTCATGTGATCTCTCAACGGCAGGAAGAACGTGATGACGTCATGACGTCAGAGCTCGGAACCTTCTAGCAGTTGAGCTCGGAACCTGCTAGCAGTTGAGCTCGGAACCTGCTAGCAGTTGAGCTCGGAACCTTCTAGCAGTTTCCAGAGAGGCTTTCAAGCAGACCAGACCTATTTGCATTGTATCCTACAGTTTCCTGTACAGCTTCGTTTGTTCATTAAATTTTATTGTTTTTGATTTTCTGAGTCGATCTCAATTCTTCGGCTAGGAACCCCAGTTCCTACAATAGATGCATTTAAGGGGAAGCTAGATAAGCATGAGGGAGAAAGGAATAGATGGGTATGCAGATAGGGTGAGATGAAGAGTGGTGGGAGGAAGCTAGTGTGGAGCATAAAAAGCACTGACCAGTTGGGTCGAATGGCCTGTTTTTGTGCTGTAGACTTGATGATGTACAGGAAACATAAGAACATAAGAACATAAGAAGTAGGAGCAGGAGTAGGCCATACGGCCCCTCGGGCCTGCTCTGCCACTCAATAGGATCATGGCTGATCCGAATCTAGACTCACGTCCACTTCCCTGCCCTCTCCCCGTAACCCCTAATTCCCTTATCTGCTCGGAAACTGTCTATCTCCATTTTAAATTTATTTAATGTTGCAGCTTCCACAGCTCTCTGGGGTAGCAAATTCCATGGATTTACTACCCTCTGAGTGAAGAAGTTTCTCCTCATCCCTGTTTTGAAAGCGCAGCCCCTTATTCTTAGATTATGCCCCCTAGTTCTAGTCTCACCCATCAGTGGAAACATCCTCACCGCCTCCACCCGATCAAGCCCCCTCACAATCTTATATGTTTCGATAAGATCGCCTCTCATTCTTCTGAACTCCAATGAGTAGAGTCCCAACCTACTCAACCTTTCCTCATACATCAACCCCCTCATCTTCGGAATCAACCGAGTGAACCTTCTCTGAACCGCCTCGAGAGCAAGTATATCTTTTCTTAAATATGGAAACCAAAACTGCACGCAGTATTCCAGGTGTGGCCTCACCAATACCCTGTATAACTGCAGCAAGACTTCCCTGTTTTTATACTCCATCCCCCTTGCAATAAAAGCCAAGATTCCATTGGCCTTCCTGATCACCTGCTGCACCTGCATACTAACTTTTTCTGTTTCATGCACCAGGACCCCCAGATCCCTTTGTACTGTAGCACTTTGCAGTTTCTCTCCATTTAGATAATAACTTGCTCTTTGATTTTTTCTGCCAAAGTGCATAACCTCACACTTTCCAACATTATATTGCATCTGCCAAATCTCTGCCCACTCACTTAGCCTGTCTATGTCCTTTTGCAGGTTTTTTATGTCCTCCTCACTCATTGCTTTCCCTCCCATCTTTGTATCGTTGGCAAACTTGGATATGTTGCACTCGGTCCCTTCCTCCAAATCGTTAATATAGATTGTAAAGAGTTGGGGTCCCAGCACTGACCCCTGCGGAACACCACTAGTTACTGATTGCCAGCCCGAGAATGAACCATTTATCCCAACTCTTTGTTTTCTGTTAGATAGCCAATCTTCCACCCATGCCAGTATATTACCCCCAATCCCATGATTTCTTATCTTGTTCCTGGGACTAGGGACAGGGTCACTAGCAAGGCTTGGAAGCTAAGCTAGAGCCAGGCCTGGTTAGTACCTGGAGGGGTGACCATCAGGGAAGACCAGGTACGGAAGGAGCCCCGAGGAGGGGCGGTTGGTGAGAAGGTCACGGAAGGAGCCCCGGGTAGGGGCGGCTGGTGAGCAGGCCCGGGCGTTGGGCTGAAGATTGTCGGACAGGAGGAATGGTGGAAATGGAATGGCGGCGCGCACAGACGCAGCGGCTTTGCTTCTCCCAGGACGGTGCTATTTACGTTTAATGTTAATGTTATTTGTACTGGACTCATGGGAGCTTGCAAGATCACATTTCGTTGTTCAGGTACTTGTGCAATGACAATAAAAGTTGAATTATTATTATTATCAGTAATCTTTTGTGTGGAACCTTGTCAAATGCCTTTTGGAAGTCCAAATACACTACATCCACTGGTTCCCCTTTATCCACCCTGTATGTTACATCCTCAAAGAATTCGAGCAAATTTGTCAAACATGACTTCCCCTTCATAAAACCATGCTGACTCTATCCTATTAAATTATGTTTATCCAAATGCTCTGTTACTGTTTCCTTAATAATGGACTCCAACATTTTGCCAACCACAGATGTTAGGCTAACTGGTCTATAGTTTCCAGCTTTTTGTCTACTTCCCTTCTTAAATAAGGGTGTTACATTAGCAGTTTTCCAATCTGCTGGGACCTTTCCTGAGTCCAGGGAGTTCTGGAAAATAATCACCAATGCATCCACAATCCCTACCGCCACTTCTCTCAAGACCCTAGGATGTAGGCCATCAGGTCCGGGGGATTTATCTGCCTTAAGTCCCATTATTTTACTGAGTACCATCTCCTTAGTGATTTTAATCGTCTTTAGCTGCTCCCCCCCCCCCCCATTGCCCCCTGTTTGTCCAGTGTTGGGATATTTTTAGTGTCCTCTACTGTAAAGACTGATACAAAATATTTGTTCAGCGTCTTTGCCATCTCCATGTTCCCCACCACTAGTTTCCCGGTCCCATCCTCTAAGGGACCAACGTTCACTTTAGTCACTCTTTTTCTTTTTATATAGCTGTAGAAACTCTTGCTGTCTGTTTTTATATTTTTTGCTGGTTTACTTTCATAATCTATCTTCCCTTTCTTAATTAATCTTTTAGTTATTGTTTGCTGGCTTTTAAATGCTTCCCAATCTTCTATCCTCCCACTAGATTTAGCTACTTTATATGCCCTTGTTTTCAGTCGGATACTATCCTTTATTACTTTACTAAGCCACGGATGGCTGTCTTTTCTTTTACTCCCCTTTTTCCTCAGTGGAATATATTCATCTTGAAAGATGTGAAATATCTCCCTGAATGTAGACCACTGCTCTTGTACCGTCTTACACTTTAATCTGTTTTCCCAGTCCACTTTAGTCAATTCTACTCTCATACCTTCATAGTCTCCTTTATTTAAGCTCAGTATGCTGGTTTGAGATCCAACTCTCTCACCCTCAAACTGAATTTGGAATTCAACCATATTATGGTCACTCATTCCAAGGGGAGCCTTTACTAGGACATTTTTTATTAACCCTGTTTCATTACACAGGACCAGATCTAAGATTGCCTGCCCCCTGGTTGGTTCAGTTACATACTGCTCAAGGAACCCATCCCTAATACACTCTATGAACTCTTCCTCAATGCTGCCATACCCAATTTGATTAGTCCAGTCAATATGAAAGTTAAATCCCCCATGATTACAGCTGTTCCCTTATTACAAGCCCCAACTATTTCCTGATTTATACTCCGACCAACAGAGTTGCCACTGTTAGGAGGCCTATAGACTACCCCCACTAGTGACTTTTTCCCCTTCTTATTCCTTATCTCCACCCAAACTATTTCACTATCCTGATCCTTTGACCCAATATCATTTCTGACTATTGCAGTGATTCCATCCTTGATTAACATAGCAACCCCACCTCCCTTTCCTTCCTGTCTGTCCTTTCTAATTGTCAAATACCCTTGTATGTTTAGTTCCCAGTCATGATTATCTTGCAGCCATGTTTCCGTAATGGCCACCAGATCATACCCATGTGTAGTTATTTGTACCGTCAACTCGTCAATTTTGTTACGAATGCTGCGTGCATTCAGATAAAGAACTTTCAAATATGTTTTCTGACAATTTATTCCTGCTTTTACCCCTTTTACTACTTTACCTTTATCATTATACATTCTGTCCCTTCCTGACACGCTCTGGTTTTTAATTCCCCCACTGCTACCTTGCTCTATTGCCTTCTCCGCTGTCATTTTTATTTTTCGCTCTCTTAAAACCTCCCCCCCACTAATTAGTTTAAAGCCCTCTCTACAGCCCTAGTTATTCGATTCGCCAGGATTCTAGTCCCAGCACTGGCCAAGTGAAGTCCGTCCCAACGGAACAGCTCTCTCCTGTCCCAGTACTGATGCCAGTGTCCCAGGAAGCAAAACCCATTTCTCCCACACCAGTCTTTGAGCCACATATTTAACTCTCTAATTTTATTTACCCTAGCCAAATTTGCACGTGGCTCAGGTAGTAATTTGGCCCCTAGCTGCTCAAACTCCCTCAGCAGAACCTCCTTCCTTGTCCTATCTATGTCGTTGGTACCAACATGGACCATGACAACTGGATCCTCCCCCTCCCACTCCAAGTTTCTCTCCAGCCCAGAGGAGATGTCCTTAACCCTGGCACCGGGCAGGCAACACAGCCTTTGGGACTCTCGCTCTCGGCTGCAAAGAACTCTATCTATCCCCCTAACGATACTATCCCCTACCACTACAACATTTCTTTTATCTCCCCCCACTTGAATGGCCCCCCGCTCCACGGTGCTGTGGCCGGGTTGCTCATCCTCCCCGCAGTCCCCGTTCCCATCCTCACAGGGAGTAAGGGCCTCAAACCTGTTGGACAAGAGCAAGGGCTGCGGCTCCTCCAACACTACCTCCTGGATCCCCGTACCTGCCTCACTTCTAGTCACACCATCTTGTCCCTGGCCACGGACTACATCTGAATTAATTAATCTAATTGGTGTGACTACCTCCTGATACACAGAGTCCAGGTAACTCTCCCCCTCCCTGATGTGTCTCAGTGTTTGAAGCTCGGACTCCAGCTCTTCAACATGGAGCCGGAATTCCTCGAGCAGCCAACACTTACTGCAAATGTGATCACTGTGAGCATCAATGGTGTCCACCAGCTCCCACATATTGCAGCAGCAACACATCACCTGTTCTCCCATTCTATGTAATTAATTAAATTTATTAATATTATTCTTAAATACCCTCTGTCCCGATTCTAGAAACCACAGAGTTTAAGCTTCAAAAGAGAGAAATACTCACCAACCAATCACTTACCCGCTTTCTGGTGACATCACACTTGGATTACTTTTTACGTCTCTCCTTCCCTCTGAGGTCCGAGACTGGAGATTGGTACGCCTTACCTGGGTCTCTGAAGCTTTTTAAGCTTCCCGCTCGCGCCTCCTGCCGACACCCGCGGTCTGAGGCCTTACCTGGGTCTCTGAAGCTTTTTAAGCTTCCCGCTCGCGCCTCCTGCCGACACCCGCGGTCTGAGGCCTTACCTGGGTCTCTGAAGCTTTTTAAGCTTCCCGCTCGCGCCTCCTGCCGACACCCGCGGTCTGAGGCCTTACCTGGGTCTCTGAAGCTTTTTAAGCTTCCCGCTCGCGCCTCCTGCCGACACCCGCGGTCTGAGGCCTTACCTGGGTCTCTGAAGCTTTTTAAGCTTCCCGCTCGCGCCTCCTGCCGACACCCGCGGTCTGAGGCCTTACCTGGTCTCTGAAGCTTTTTCAAGCTTCCCGCTCGCGCCTCCCGCCGACACCCGCGGTCTGAGGCCTTACCTGGTCTCTGAAGCCTTTTTCAAGCTTCCCGCTCGTGCCTCCCGCCGACACCCGCGGTCTGAGGCCTTACCTGGTCTCTGAAGCCTTTTTCAAGCTTCCCGCTCGCGCCTCCCGCCGACACCCGCGGTCTGAAGCCTTACCTGGTCTCTGAAACCCTTTCGTATCTGGCACTGACGGGACTGGGATGGTTCCGGTTGATTAAAAATTCCGGATAACAGAGAGGTATATCTACCGAGGCTATTTTTAACAAACAAAAATTAAAAAATCAAGAAATGTGCAGTATAATTGGATACTCACCTACAGAATGTTGTGTTAAATGGATGGTGGAAGATGCTTGATTAAGTACAGTAATGTCAGCAGAGGGTAATCCATAACTCTTTAATTACTTAACAGTAAAACAAAGCTTATAAACGGCTGTATACTGTAGTTTTCGGAGTATGAATTTTGCCGGTTATTAGAGAATTCCGGATATTTAGGTGTCGTTTAAACGAGAGTTTCTTGTAGCTGGCTGCGAGATATATAATGTGGGACCTGATCAGCTGGTTATGTGATATATAATGTGGGACCTGATCAGCTGGCTGTGTGATATATAATGTGGGACCTGATCAGCTGGTTATGTTGTGGCGGATCGCCACCTAAACGGGCGCAATCCACTTTTCCGTCCGTGGACAATAAATCGGGCACCTTGCCTTTAAGAAGCATGCTGCCTTTAAGGCATGACAAAGGAGCGGGCGTCGCCCTCAGTGTGTACTCAAAAGCGCGGGTGTCGCCCTCAGTCTGTTTTCGGGTTTAGCAGAGAGAGGAGCTGGGGCAGCCATCTCTCAAGAGAATGTAATAAAAGCCATGTGTTCCTCAGATCGGTTCGGCCTCCATTCGTGTTCCGCGGCAGCCGCAACATTGGTGACCCCGACGCTCAGAACGTATTCCGAGCACTGCAATGGCGGACACGAACGCAGTTTCCGTGAAACTGCCGGAATTTTGGGAAAACCAGCCCGAAGCCTGGTTCCTCCAAGCTGAGTCCCGATTCCGGCTGCGACACATCACCACAGATGGGACGAAGTATGACTACCTCGTCGCATCACTCGGTAGCTCCACAGTAATGAAGGTCTGGATAGCGCTGCAGAACTCACCAGAGGAGGGCAAGTATGCACATCTTAAGGCCGCGCTCCTTAAAAAATTTACGACCTTGACATACCAGCGAAACTGCCGCCTCCTCGACCTTCCAGGCCTCGGTGACGCCTCACCGTCAGACCTCCTCTCCCACATGCTCTCACTCACTGACGAGAGCCCACCCGGGTCCCTCTTCCGCATGCTGTTCATCCGCCAGCTACCTCCCAGCATCCGCCCAGCGATCGTGGCGTCCGGCCTCACGGACCGAGAAGCCCTGGCCGACGAGGCCGACAAGCTGCTGTCGGCTCACTCCAGCCGCGACGTCGCTCCGGACCTGGCAGCCACAGCCTGGGCGCGCCCCTCACCGGCCACCACGCGGCCACAAGGCCCAGCCACGGGGCCCACGGGGCCTTCGCGCCCCACAAACCCGGGCTACTGTTACTACCACGCACGGTTCGGCGCCAGGGCACAACGGTGCACACCTCCCTGCTCCTTCAAGTCCGCCCCCGTACCAGCCCCCGCGATGGCCGTGGGCCACGCGGGCTCCCTGCTGTATGTCACGGATGACAAAATCGGCCGCCGGTTCCTGTGCGACACTGGAGCTCAGCACAGCATCATCCCGGCCTCCGCCCTCGACATCCAAAAGGGCGAACGAGGACAGGCGCTGGCTGCCGCTAACGGCTCGGACATCCGGACGTACGGCACCCGTACAGTCACCCTCGACCTCGCTGGTCGCCGCTACCTATGGGAGTTCATCACTGCCAAGGTACTCTCCCCTCTCATCGGCGCAGACTTCCTGTGCGCCCACGGCCTACTGGTAGACATCCCTCGACACCGCCTCGTGGACATGAACACCATGTCCCCCATCCTGGGCACCATGGCCCCCCGTCAACCCACCAACATGGCGTCACAGTGCCACCCCCGGGCCACGGATGACTACTCGGCACTCCTGGCCGAATTCCCGGCCCTCACCAACCCGACCTTCTCCGCGGTCGCCAAACACGGGGTGGAACACTTCATCCCCACCACAGGCCCCCCAGTGTACGCCCACGCCCGCAGGCTGGACCCAGCCAAACTGGAGATCGCGCGGACCGAGTCTGCCACTATGGAACAGCTCGGCATCATCCGCCGCTCCAACAGTCCCTGGGCCTCCCCACTCCACATCGCCCCCAAACCAGGCGGGGGTTGGCGCCCCTGCGGGGATTACCGCCGCCTCAACGATGCCACCACCCCTGATCGGTACCTCGTGCCGCACATTCAGGACTTCTCGGCTAGACTGGCCGGCCACTCAGTCTTTTCCAAAGTCGACCTGGTGCGCGGCTACCACCAAGTCCCCGTCCACCCCGCGGACGTCCCCAAGACGGCCGTAATCACCCCCTTCGGGCTTTCGAGTTCCTGCGGATGCCCTTCGGCCTCAAAAATGCGGCCCAGGCATTCCAACGGCTCATGGACTCGGTCCTTCGGGACCTGAAGTTCCTGTTCGTCTACCTGGATGACATCCTGGTAGCCAGTTCCTCCAAGCAGGAACACCTCGAACACCTTCGCATCCTGTTCGGGCGCCTCAGCGACCACGGGCTCATCCTCAGCCCAGCCAAGTGCCAGTTCGGCCTGGACAAGATCGACTTCCTCGGCCACCACATCACCCATGCTGGGGCCATTCCCCTGCCCACCAAGGTGCAGGCCATCCAGCAATTTCCCCGCCCCACCACCATCAAAGGACTCCAGGAGTTCCTCGGGATGGTGAATTTCTACAACCGCTTCATCCCCAAAGCGGCGTCCCTCATGAGGCCCCTGTATGAAGCCCTCCGGGGCAGGAGCGGCAAGATGGCGGTCGAATGGACGGCAGGCGTATCAGCCGCCTTCAACTCCACCAAGACCGCGCTCGCCGACGCCACCCTGCTCGCGCACCCACGGCCCAATGCCAGAGTAGCGCTCACCACGGACGCCTCCGACCACGCGGTCGGCGCCGTGTACGAGCAGTGGGTCGACGGCGCCTGGCAACCACTTGCCTTCTTCAGCCGCCAACTATGCCCCCCGGAGGTCAAGTACAGCACCTTCGACCGCGAGCTCCTCGCGCTGTACCTGGCGGTCCGCCATTTTCGATTTTTGCTGGAGGGCCACCCCTTCACTGCGTTTGTCGACCACAAACCCCTGACATTCGCAATGGCAAAGACAACCGACCCCTGGTCCGCCAGGCAGCAGCGCCAGCTCGCGGCAGTGTCCGAGTTCACCACGGACATCCAACACGTCTTCGGCCGAGACAACGTGGTAGCCGACTGCCTCTCCCGCCCCGCCATCCATGCCGCACACCTGGCGGTCGACTACGCTCAACTCGCAGCAGACCAGCTCACGGACCCTGATCTGCTCTCCGTGCCTACCAACCTACCAGGGCTACGCCTGGCCGACGTCGCCTGCGGCCCGACCGCAGTCACGGTCAAGTGCGACATATCCCTATCTCTACCTCGGCCCGTCGTCCCAGCGTCCTGGCGCCGCCGGGTATTCGAGATTCTCCACAACCTCTCCCACCCCGGCGCCCGCGCATCCATCAAATTGGTAGCCAACCGCTTTGTCTGGTGCGGCCTTCGCAAGGATGTGCGTACTTGGGCAAACTCCTGCCTAGCCTGCCAACGGGCCAAGGTGCAGCAACACACGAAAGCACCCCTCGTAGATTCGACCACATCCACGTGGACATCGTCGGGCCCCTGCCGCCGTCGCAAGGCCACACGCACTTGCTGACGATCGTCGACTGCACCACGCGCTGGCCCGAGGCAATTCCACTGAGCTCTACCACCACCGCCGACATCGCCAGAGCCTTCGTCAGCACCTGGGTCGCACGGTTCGGCGTCCCCTCCGACATGACGTCGGACAGAGGTCCGCAATTTACCTCTGAACTCTGGACCGCCATCGCATGCAATCTCGGGGTGACCATTCACCGCACCACAGCGTACCACCCCCAAGCCAACGGACTGTGTGAGCGGTTCCACAGATCCTTGAAGGCATCTCTTTGAGCCAGCCTCCAGGTCGGCGCCTGGACCGACCGACTCCCGTGGGTCCTCCTCGGCCTGCGCTCCGCGGTTAAAGAAGACCTCCACGCATCAGCAGCAGAGCTCGTGTACGGCCAGCCGCTGCGCGTACCCGGCGAGTTCCTGCCCACCGCCACGACACCCTGGCCAGCCGACCAGCAACGCCACGACTTCGCCTCACCGGCGCTACAGTTCGCCCTGGTGCCCATTGCCCGGCACGGCGAATCCACCTCACACGTCCCGCTAAGCCTGCACCAGGCACGGTTCGTTTTCGTCCGGCACGATGCCCACCGCGGACCACTTCAACCCCCGTACGACGGGCCCTACAAAGTGCTACAGGCTGGGGACAAATTTTTCGACCTACAAGTGGGCGACAGGACTGAAAAAGTGTCGGTTGACCGACTCAAGCCAGCACACTCGGAGCCCGGTGAGCAGGTCCCAGTAGCTCGTCCACCGCCACGCGGCCGACCTGCCCTCAAGCCAGTACACCCGGCTGCTCCACGCCCGGCCGTTCCACGTCCACCGGCGTCCTACAAGAGCCGCTCCGGCCGGCCCATCAGACCGCCGCACCGTCTCGTCCACACCTCCTAAGCGGATTCTGGGGGGAGCTGTGTGGCGGATCGCCACCTAAACGGGCGCAATCCACTTTTCCGTCCGTAGACAATAAATCGGGCACCTTGCCTTTAAGAAGCATGCTGCCTTTAAGGCATGACAAAGGAGCGGGCGTCGCCCTCAGTCTGTTTTCGGGTTTAGCAGAGAGAGGAGCTGGGGCAGCCATCTCTCAAGAGAATGTAATAAAAGCCATGTGTTCCTCAGATCGGTTCGGCCTCCATTCGTGTTCCGCGGCAGCCGCAACAATGTGATATATAATGTGGGACCTGATCAGCTGGTTGTGTGATATATAATGTGGGACCTGATCAGCTGGCTGTGTGATATATAATGTGGGACCTGATCAGCTGGTTGTGTGATGTATAATGTGGGACCTGATCAGCTGGTTGTGTGATATATAATGTGGGACCTGATCAGCTGGTTATGTGATATATAATGTGGGACCTGATCAGCTGGCTGTGTGATATATAATGTGGGACTTGATCAGCTGGTTGTGTGATATATAATGTGGGACCTGATCAGCTGGTTATGTGATATATAATGTGGGACCTGATCAGCTGGTTGTGTGATATATAATGTGGGACCTGATCAGCTGGTTGTGTGATGTATAATGTGGGACCTGATCAGCTGGTTGTGTGATATATAATGTGGGACCTGATCAGCTGGCTGTGTGATATATAATGTGGGACCTGATCAGCTGGTTGTGTGATGTATAATGTGGGACCTGATCAGCTGGTTGTGTGATATATAATGTGGGACCTGATCAGCTGGTTGTGTGATATATAATGTGGGACCAGCTGACTGTGATGCGCAATATGGGATAGCTCTTTGCCTGATGCCTTTGTGTCTGGCTTTTCATTGCATCTGTCTGGGTTTAAATACGATCCAGATCCTAAACGTCAGTGCATTGCATCATTCTCTTCTCCAATAGCTCTGGCTCCTCTACAATATGACCCTGTTCAGAGGTACTGTAGCTACTAACCCTGAGATTGAGGTTAAAGCTGTGGTACGTTGGCACCCAAACACCTTCCATTGGGAATTCAGGCACTGAGAGCATCAAGCCCACAGGATTTTCCATCCACTGCTGACCATTGTGCCCAAATTCCCTCTGCCGGGAGCATCAATTCGTAAATCTACCCTTGCAATGTTTGCGTCGGTGTTAGACGATTTCTGCTTCACATCGCCCTAAGTTGTAGTGTAAATGCACCCTTCGAAGCAGTCTTGAACAAGACTAGGTGATGATCAGGAAGGTTACACAGAGCTGCTCATGTGCCATGCACTGCCCCAATAAGGAGATAATTGAAGCCCTCTATTGCCATGTAATCTGCTCTACGTACAGTTCATCAACAGCTGCAAAAGCTGTAAGTTTTTCCAAATTGCTGTCTTCTTTAAGATACATCGTATCTATATACGTTAACTATATGCGTTTACCCACCAACAATTCCATAAAATACCTAAATAATTGAGCCTATTATTTTGTCTATATAAATGGTATACGGTCCAACCCCTGCACCGTAATGCACAGATCCCCAGGGAGGATGATAGCATCAGGATAATGTTTTTGTTCTGAGGCAATTGAACAGGACACAGCTCTTTGAAGGAGAAGAAACAATGGTTGGTTCATCAGAGATAAGTATTATGCACTTCAACCATGACTACTGACACCTCTGCACAACCCAGGTACTGCAGCAAATTGGCTGCTGCTTCTCCTACATTACAACAGTGAATATACTTCAAAGAAGAAAGACTTGTATTTACATAGTGCCTTTCACAACCTCAGGCTTACAAAAAATTAAGTACTTTTGAAGTGTAGTCTCTATTGTAATGTAGGAGAAGCAGCAAGGTTCCACAAACAGCAATGTGATATATGACCAAATAATCTGTTTTAGTGATGCTGGTTGAGGGATAAATATTGGCCTGGACACTCGGGAGAACTCCCCTGTTTTTCTTCGAAACAGTGCCGTGGGATCCTTTATATCCACCTGAGAGGCCTTGGTTTAACGTCTCATCCGAAAGATGGCTTCTCTGACAATGCACTACAGTACAGTGAGAGTGTCAGCCTAGATTTTGCGCTCAAGTCTCTGGAGTGGGACTTGAATCCACAACCTTCTGACTCCGAGGCAAAGTACTTCATCAGGTGTAACTTGTTTTGGGACATCCTGAGGTCGTATAAATGCAAGTCTTACTTTTTTTTAATGTTTTACTTGCTACAACTTTGCTAATATTTCTGTACCGGACGGCAGATATCTTTAGCATCTATTGCTTTCTCTCATGTTTGTATAAACCTCTACTTTACAGTAATATTCGGAGCTTACTTCTGTACACATCTTTAAATTGTGGGACATTCTTGGTAAGTTGGGTATTTTGTAATTATGGTTGAGCCATTATCCACAGAAATTTGTACATCTTGTGGGACATTGTCAATCCAGAGTGATCTCACTAATGAAATACCCGAGTGACATCTCGTGGGATGTTTCCCAGCTTTAAAAAAATTTGATTAAAAAAAGAATTTGTTTATGGGATGTGGGCATCGCTGACAATGCCAGCATTTATTGCCCATTTCTAATTGCTCTTGAGAAGGTGGCGGTGAGCCGCCTTCTTGAACCGCTACAGTCCGTGTGGTGAAGGTACTCCCACAGTGGTGCTACCGAGCCACTCTTGGTGATGGACATTGAAGTCCCCCAGAGTACATTTCTACTCTCAGTGCTTCTTCCAAGTGGTGTTCAACATGGAGGAGTACTGATTCATCAGCTGAGGGAGAGCAGTAGGTAGTAATCAGCCCATGCTAGACCTGAAGCCATGAGTCAATCTTGAGGACTCCCAGGGCCACTCCTTCCTGGCTGTATACCACTGTGCTGCCACCCCTGGTGGGACAGGACATACCCAGGGATGGTGATCGGAGGAGTTTGGGACATTGGCTGAAAGGTATGATTTTGTGAGTATGACTATGTCAGGCTGTTGAAAGTCTGTGGGACAGCTCTCCAAAATTTGGCCCAAGTCCCCAGATGTTGGTGAGGAGGACTTTGCAGGGTCGACTGGGCTGGGTGTGCTGGTACCGGGTGGTCCATCTGGTTTCATTATTATTGTGTTTCGGAGCTGTTTGTTACAACTGAGTGACTTGCTAGGTCATTTCAGAATTAACCACATTGCTGTGGGGTCACCAGGTAAGGACAGTAGATTTCCTTCCCTAAAGGACATTAGTGAACCAGATGGGTTTTTACAACAATCTGATAGTTTCATGGTTACCATTACTGATTTTTATTCCAGATTTATTTAATTAATTGAATTTAAATTCCCCAGCTGCCATGGTGGGATTTGAACTCACATTTCTGGATCATTAGTCCAGGATTACTAGCCCAGTGACATTACCACCACGCTACTGAATCTATGGGCATTTGATCGATTTTAGTGGCCTGTCAGCCCCTTGAGCAGTGTTGAGGGGTCCTTTTTGCAGGTGCTTCGTGATTGGTTGCTAGGTTTTCACTGTGACCGATAAATTTGCACTCTCGGCAATCACGCATTTCAAAGTGGCAGGTTCCCGCAACTTCACCCATGGGTCGTGGCTTACCATAAAAAACTGTCCTTTCTTCTGTTTTCAGAAAAAGAGGAAAATATTTTCCTGCGTATGAGGCTGCCGTCTGAGCCTATTTCACTCGGTATATTTAGTCATGAGATGAGAGAAAAAGGTCCTGGTGGCCTCTCCAAGCACAAATTCATTAATTTTTCCTGGCCTAAATAGGAAATGATTACGAATCCATCCGGAATGTTACTCAGAGGTAAGCGTATGGAGAGGATTGAATAATTACCTCTGAGCAGCCTGTGGTAATGGCAGTTCCTAATCAGAAGTATATTAATAATTACATTCGCTTACTTACTGCAAGCACAAATGTTATTTCTTTGATTAAAGACTGCTGGGAGCATTTAATTGGCTTTTAGGATTAAGAGCTGCTCTGTTGAGTGGAAGTCACAGTGTGGGCCCCATTCCCTGCCGTTTTCATAAAGTAACAAGAACTCAAATCTTTTGGTTTAAACTACACTTCGGATGGTTGAATTACGAATGTGTTTCTGTCACAAATACTTCCTCAATCCCCCACCACCGGTCTGTTGTCCAACAGCACCTCCTTTTTACAACCAAGACAGCTGCTCTTTGCCACAGCTGAAGCTGACTAATGCAATGCCTTATAAATACTATGTGATTTATTTTGTCTCCTTTAAAGCAGTTTAAGACTAATGGATGCCTTGTTTCTGCCATTCCCCCCCCCCCATGTTTGTAGTTTGATCAGGGTGGCATTAAAGGGGCAATCTCTTCATGAGGAAGTGCTTTCCAAGCTGTTTCTGTTTTTCTTTGGGGGGTGGGCAGTCATGCATCACTGTTGTCACAATGAACATTGTGGTAGAATAGACTAGCAGGCTTATAATATTAGGGGAATTTTTTTTTTTAACCACTTGGCAGCATTTAGTCTACTAAAATGGCCCCTGCTACAGGCTAATTATTGGGGTTCTTTGGAGCATCCCTGGTTAGGAACCAGTTGTGTGACACATTGAATGAACCAAGGTGTGTTATCCATTACGGTGAGTTACTTGAATTTGTATTCAACTGAATAGTTTTCAGAAACAAACCATAGCAGGCATTGCACATAAGAAACACACTGGCACATTTCTGCGATTGTGTTTGGCAGACCTTTTTCATGAATATGGTGCCCCTTTGATTCCTTGGTGATTAGAGTCCTTGAGCTAGTGTCACATGACTGTAGTTGCCACTGACTGACACTAGCTTGTCTGCCCATATGTGTGTTGAGACTCCGAGGTTCTTAATGAGGCCTTTAGGTGAGGGTAGATCAGCTGCATTTGAACTGAGGTAGAAACAACTGGACCCATTAGCTCCCATTGATGAGCTTGTTTTGCTGTGGAATTCCAGTCACTATTCCCATTCCTTTCCTGTTGTAATTGCGTGGCTCAGTGGTAGCACTCTTGCCTCTGAGTCAGAATTTTTTGGGTTCAAATCCCACTCCAAGGACCTGAGCACAAAATCTAGGCCGACACTCCAATGTAGTACTGAGGGAGTGCTGCACTGTTAGAGATGCTGGCCTAGAAATTGGGTATAGCCCCGCTTGAGGCGTTAGAACTGGCGATGCGCTAAGTTTATAGCCAGACGCGAGCTATCCACGCCTGCCACGATATTGGGTTGCATCGCCCCCAAAGGGGATTGAGGCGCTAAATCAGCCGTTGCACGGTGCTCTTAAGGCGCAAAAGGTCAGGCGTTACTCAATTTCGACGCGGACGGGCGCAGCGCAGGTGAACTCAATTACGGCAAAGCACGAGACCTGCAGGCGCCGGCCGGCTCTTAAAGGGGTGTGTCAGTCAGACTGAGCTTCAACACCCAACGCCCTGAAGGCCTCAGATTCGGCGCTCGCCCTTGTCTGGCGGTACAAAGTTGTTCATTATGGAGAAGGTTAGGCAGAGAGCAGAGCGCTTCAGCACTGAGGCTCTGGACCACTTGGTGGCTGCAGTTGAACACCGTCGACAGGTCCTGTACCCGGATAATGGCAAGAGGCCAAATCAGAAGGCTTATCGACGATCTTGGAGGGAGGTTGCTGTGAGGGTCAACTTCAGCAGCATGGCGACCAGGACCCCTGTTCAATGCAGGAAGAAATTCAATGACCTCACACGGATCGTTAGGGTGAGTGATGGTTTACCAAACTTGTGCTTCCCTCCATCTGCAGCTGACTTCGGGCACCCTGCTGCAATGATGCGCCACTGGCCATCTGTCAGTATGCACCCATGGCCCTTTCTGGGCAGACACATGGACAGATGTCTCAAGGCCTCATGTAAGGGCTCTTGCACAATAGGGGGCATGCGATGATGTCTCAAGGCCTCATGTAAGGGCTCTTGCACAATAGGGGGCATGCAATGAGGTCTCAAGGCCTCATGTAAGGGCTCTTGCACAATGGGGGGCATGCGATGATGTCTCAAGGCCTCATGTAACAGAACCTCCCCTTCTTTCCCCTGCAGTCCAAGATGGCGCAGATTAGAAAAGAACAGCGTCAAACCGGTGGCGGACCTGCACAAGTGGTCACTCTCACGGATCTGGAGGAGAGAGTGCACCAGATACTTGGAGGACGTCTGTCTGGTCCAGTGACCACTGCATCTGCCGACCCCATTACCGACAGCGAGGGTAAGACTCTCACCTTTTCCACCTGTTGCCTTCCACTTGGTCCCCCCGCCAGCATGCATCCTCAGTGTGCAGCCATGTCAGAGCCATGCCGCAATCTGGCATGCCTTTCAGCAAACCTGTCCTTTTGCTAAAGCCACTCTTCCACCTCCCACTTTCAGATGAAGCAGCACCAACTCGGGCTCAACGCGCTGAAGCTGCCAGTGCCAGTGCCACCGGAGGCGAGGACCAGGAGGAATCCGGACCAGCCGTTGCAGAATCCGGGGAGCTGAGGCATCTGCAGACTGGGGATAGTAGTCCCCTGGAGGGGAGGGGGGGTGGCTCTGAGGATGAACCAGTTGCCGGACCAAGCGGCATGGAGCAACGCAGGGGGGATAGGCAAGTTCGCCCACCGTCTCCCCGCAGGGCAAGGCAGGTCGTCATGACTGCTGCACAGAGTGCAGATGAGGTCCGTCGCCTGGCAGAGATGAGCAACCAGGCCCGGGTCAGACACACGGAGCTGATGGCTGCAGTGGAGAAGATGCCTGAGTCAATAGATTCATTGGCTAGGAGTATGTTGGACTTCGGGGCAACAATGGAGAGGACTCTGCAGGGCTTTGGACAACAATGGAGAGGTCTTTCCAGGTGTTCGGGGAAACAATGGACAGGTCTATCCAGGGCTTCGGGGCCACAATGGACAGGACTATCCAGGGCTTCGGCCCAACAATGGAGAGGACTGTCCACGGCTTTGAGTCGGCAATGGAAAGGACTGTTCAGGGCTTCGGACAATCCCTGGAAAGGTCTGTGCAGGGCTAGTCCGAGGCAGTGGAGCGGTCGGCTCCTGCCTTGTCTGAGGCCATGGGAAGAACTGTCCAGACCTTCCCCGAAGCACTGGCACCTGGCACACAGGTCCTCACTGTTGCCACGCATTCACTTGCTGGGCTCCTCCACAGCCAGATTGACGCAACACGATGTCTCACTGCAGCCACCCTCTCTGCATCAGATAGGATCACCCCGGGCCCTTCCACTCCCGTACAAGGCCAGGAATCCGTGGAGCCTGCGACTGTGGCAGATGAGCCGAGCCGCTCCCCTCAGATAGCCAGTGTGTCGTCCGACCATGGTGCAGGTGTCCTCTCTCGTCAGGAGACCATTCCACATGCCAGCGCTGGGACGCCTGCATTGCAGCTGCCACCACCTGCAGCCCACACTGCTTCCAGCCATGCTCAAAGCAAGCATCCTGCGTCCGCACCCTCCAAGCCCAGAGGTCGGCCAGGCCATACCTCAGGGGCTTCTGCGCTTCCAGACAGTCGGCAAGCGTCCCCCAACCTTGAGGCCGCCACTGGGGTGCAATTACGTAGGAGCAGCAGGGAGGGAAGGGGCCGGGCGTGAACGAGAAGTCGTTCTCCCTCAAGGGGCCAGTTGTAGAGGGAGGTGCTGAGACGTTTGTTTGTCCAAATTCAAGGACACCCTCACCTGCTGTTATAGGTGCAGGTTTTTGTTGAGTTTTGCTGCTTTGCCGAACAGGTCACATTTATTTTGGAAGTTATGGTTTCTGCTCACTTTACGTTGTTTAGCTGTAATGAAAGACTTTTGTGTCAATAAACAGAAGTTTAAATGTTGCTTGGTGCATGTGACTACTTTCAGTGATGCTGGCATGCAGAGGCCCTCAAACATCCAAAGTGCGCATGAGGTAAGACTCTCATCATTCCACCTGTAAGATTCGCAATTTTCAGCAAAAATCACGCAAGAAAACTGGATAAAATAAGACTGTTTATTGACCAAAGTAAGCTTGCACAGAAAAACCTTTGATAAAAGGGCATACAAAATGGCCGCCAGGCCCCGTGATCAGTTTATGAACCATTTTATTTCTGTTACTGCAAGCCAGACAGGCTTGTGGATTGAAGACAGTGAGCCCACGAAAGCCAGTCTCTGGGAACCGAAACTCAGAGCAACAGCATACATATTCAATGGATTATAAGTACAGGATGGGGCCCATCAAGATATGGGCGGACAATGTAAAAACACTTATACCCATTTATCGTACAAAGGAAAAAACCGTTTAGCAGCCATCAAGGAAAATGTCCGGACCGATCAATATGCGAACCGAGCCACGGTGACAATGCAAAAGACATTGAAAGACATTATCGGCCAGGAAGGCCAGTTTAAGTTATCACCGGCTCCGTTACAAGACAAAGCGCCCCTGCAGAGATTTCTGCCCGCCAAAATTAATACAAAGACAGGACTATGATTTGGCGGGAGATAAGACTGTCCCAAAAGAGTATAACTATGGATTGAAAGTCCATCTAAGTTGGTTCGGACTTCGGGTTACTTGAACAACTTCTTCTTCACTGCCACGGCTTCTTGTTGGGCGACTTCAGGCTTCCATTTCTTCAAGAACTTTCTTCTACGAGGAACGAACGAAGGGCGGACGGTGCCTGGATCGGCGCCTCTTCCACTTCGGCAGATCGATGAAAACGTTTTCGTCTTTTTAAAGACGGACGGTTTCGGAAAAAAGGACAACGTGGCCGGGGTTCAGCCAAACAAGGCTCGGCCACGACGAGAAGACGACAAGGGTGGCCCGGGTACTGGGGTCGGGAGATCATCGACGACCCAGGCCGACGGAGAAGAAACCCTCTGGAGAACCGGCGATCGATGCCACAAGATTCTCCCATGTGCATAACCTGCATCTGGGTCTGCTCCATGAACCCAAATCGACTTAGTAGATCTCAACCTTAACGAGCGCTCATCGAGGCTGGGTCTACCCCACCGCCTCGAGGGAGGAGAGAATATCGACTGCGCCAGAAGTTTCCAAATCCACGTGACGACGGAAAGCGGTGCCAAAAAGGCTGTGAACCCCCTTTCTCGCGATTTCGAGAGTGGTGAGCATGATCCCAAGTTCCCCAGGTCGAAACTTAGTTTAGGTATAGGGGAGGGAGTTAAGGGAAATCGTAATGTGTTTCCCCTTTTTCGATGTGCCGTGTGTTCCCCATTTCCATAGAGTCAAGTTCATAAATTTGTGCATGATTGTAGTAACTTTAATCTGTGCCTATGACATGTATTTTGTAATGCTTCAAACTGTTTAAAAATAAAAGCATCCATTTCGTGCTATTCAACCTGGTCTATTGAGTTCTTTCTCTGCACTACTGTTCTCTGCACCTAAGTCCAAGGTCTAGAACCGTAGGGGGAGTGGGTCGACCCACTCAAGGGTAATTATTGAACGAAGCCTGGCAGGAGACCAGGAAGAGCAAGAGAAACCCCCTACAGAAATGGCGACCACGGCAGGACCTTGGCAGCAGGAAAGTAGTGTGTTAGATCAAGATCTGAATAAACGAAATGTGATGGATGAAAGAATAGCAGATTATGTTTTCGGAAAAGTCAACCTCACAAAACAATGGATATCTGATCTACTAAGGGATAGGCGCCCGCTAGACGCAGCCATCAAGTGGACAGCGGGTAGAGAGCATAAGAAATCTGTAGAAAAGGCGGTCTGGCTGATGTGCTACAAGAAGCAAGTCCAGCTTTTGGACCAGGTAGTTGCAGCACAGACAGTCCAGATCAACGGCTTGCTTAAAGGCGTAGAGGAAAAGGTTGCGGGAGGTCAAAAACTGATTGAATCGCTTGACGCGCTGAACCAGGAACGCCGCTCTGTAATTCGCTGCCACGAAACCCGGGTAGAATATTTAAAATGTCAGGTCGTTGAGGCCAAGGCCAGTGAAGGTAGAATGAGAGAGAGGTGTTCCCGTCTAGCCAAACAAGTAGATGCCCAAGAGGAAAAGCTCCTGGGAGCCAGGGCAGCATATAAGATGGCCATGGAGGATAGATCTGAGAACACCGACCACAGCACTTGCCGCCGGGAGCTAGAGGACCTGAGAAAGGCCCTAGCGAAGGCAAACGGGTTGGTGTGTCTCATAAATCCACCAGCGAGTCAGCTGTTGCTAGCCAAGGAATCCAAAAGACCGATTCCACAAGAGGCAGTTGGGGTACCAACCCCCGAACCTTCTGCGCCTCCTGCCTATGAGGAGTCTTGGACTCCGGGACAGGAGACGGAGACGGTAGAGGAAGAGAGCCCTGAGGTAGAGCAACCCCAGACAGTGGAGTCGGGGTCGGTGCCAATGTGTCCAACGAGACACCGGAGGATCGGTCCAAATGAAGAAAATGGCGATGACGGACCCCTTGAGAGTCAGATCATAATGCCTCATAGCGCACGACAGCTAAGAGAGATGATAAGTCACATCCCAAAACTCTCCGAGTCAGGAGATCCCTCCGTGCATTTCAGGGACGTGGAGCAGACCGCAGCAGTCAATGACTGCGACGGGGTTGAACAGTCTAAAATGCTGCTGTTCTCCCTGGACAGTTCGCTCCTCCAGTGTCTCCCTGACGAGAGCAAGAGAGGGCACAGGGACTATGAGTTGCTACGGGATGAGATTCTGGAGATCATGGGAGAGGGGGACGGAACTCCGTTCCTCCGTTTAGAAAAGACAGTGCAGCTAGAGGGAGAACCCCCACGGGTTTTCGCCGACAGGTTGTGGCCAGTGTATCGGCGCAGCTGCCCGGGCGGGCCGGCCTGGGCCGGGCTGGATGGCGAACAAAGGGCTCACTGGCTTCGGTGCCTGGTAGCAGGTTGCCTGCCAGTAGTGAAGGAACAGGCCAAAGCATGGTTTGACCCCACTAACGCCCGCTCCACGGAGGAAGTAGTACTAGATCAGCTCACGATCAGTTATAGAAACAACAAGGGCAAGAAAACGCCTGTTGTGAAAGGAAAGGTGCATGAGGTGAGACCCACAGCCTCTGCTAAAAAGGAATGGCGTCAGGAGGGAAATCGCCATCCCCAAGCAAATAGCAGTTGTTACGGGTGTGGGAAGGAGGGTCATTGGCGCAAGGACTGTAGGAATCCTTGGAAGGATAAGAGGGAGAGAGCGTTCGCCGCAGCCCAAGATCAAGCCCAAGCCCGAGTCGCCAACGGCCCGAGAGTTTACCCAACACCAGCACAACCACAAGTGCAGGCCGCTGCCCCAACACCAGTCCAGAACCCAACCGTAGCCTCTGCCCCGAATAAAGGGGGTGGTGCGGTTGTGGACCCCGCTGCGATCGAGTCAGTCTTGGAGACTATGCGGTCTCTGATGACCTGGCAGGGGAAGGTAGCGGTTGCTAACAGCCCTATCGCCCCCGAGACCCCAGCCGAAACACCTAAATGACTGATGCCCGCGCAGCCCATCTACTTGTGTCCGCTCCGCTATGACGCTTGGAGAAGACCTGTGGTGGAGATGGAGGTGGAGAAACAAAGGGGTAGTTACCTGTTGGATATGGGAGCTTCGTGTACCGTGATCCACACGGACAAACCTTTTGCCTCACCTCTGTCCGCCCAGGCTCCATATTTAGTAGCGGGTTTCACAGGTAGAGCACAGGCTGGCGCGCACTCCCTCCCGCTCTCCATTCAGTTGGGAGCGCTCCACACCACATGGACGTGCATCCTATTGAAGTGGAAAGAGGGGGGGGGGAAAGGCATCCTCGGGGCTGATTTCTTGGTGGAACACGGGATCCTCGTGGACCTGAGAAATCACTGTCTCTGGGGAGCCGAGGGCGGTTTAGGTAAGGTAGTCGTAATCCCGGGGAAGGAAGAAAAGGGGGCCCTGTGCACTATGAAGCCATCAGGAGGTTACGATCTCGAGCTCATGATAACAAACGTCCCAACGGACTTGCAGGCGCGTGTGTCAGAAAATCTGACCGCGTTCGCCACCCACAAGCACGACTGCGGGAGAGTCACTGGGTTCGAAGTCAGCGTAGACGGGGACCCCATGATCCGACCCCAAAAGCAGTATAATTTCCCCAAGGAGGCAGAACCCGACATGGAGACAGCAATATCTTCATTGGTACAGCAGGGCGTGTTGAGGACGATAGCCACCCACGTGAACTCCCCATTATGGCCGGTAAAGAAACCGGACAATTCGTGGAGAGCCACGGTGGACTATAGAGTCCTCAATAGTAATATCCCAGCCTGCGCGCCCACGGTAGCAGCAGTTGCAGACTTAATAGGGAGTATTCCAGCATCGGCGACCACATTCACGGTGCTGGACATCTCGAACGGTTTTTGGTCCATTCCGCTGCGGCGGGAGGACCAGTACAAGTTTGCCTTTACTTTCAAAGGGCAACAGTACACCTGGAACTGCTTACCACAGGGTTTTCACAACAGCCCCAGCATTTTCCATCAGTGCATGGCGGGGAGTTTGAAAGAGTTCAGCCAGCCCAACCAGATAGTGCAGTATGTGGACGACTTACTCCTGTTCACAGATACAAGGGAGCAGCACGGCCCACTGTTAGCCGAATTGTTGGAACTGTTAGAAAGGAAGGGTTTCAAAGTAAACCCAAAGAAAGCCCAGATCGGCCAGCAGGAAGTTAAATTCCTGGGTCTGGCCATCCGCGCTGGGGAAAGAGCCATAGATAAGGCCAGACGGGAATCTATACAAGATCTGCCGATTCCCAACACAGTAACGGGTGTAAGGTCCTTTTTGGGATTGACCGGGTACTGCAGAGATTTCATCGAGGACTATGCTGCCACAGCGGCCCCGCTACTTCGACTCTTACACAAGGGAGTCGAGTGGTCTTGGGACGAGGGGTGCCAGGCAGCATTCGAGAAGTTGAAAAGAGATCTGCAGACCGCGCCAGCCCTAGGGGCCATAGATGGGGGAGAGGAGTTCTTTCTGGAGGTAGCCGCTAGTGGGGACAGCCTGAGCGCAGTGCTGCTCCAAGAGCGGCACGGCAAGCTAAGACCAGTAGTTTATTCCTCCAGGGTGCTCACGGATGTGGAGAGGAGTTTCTCCAATTGCGAACGGCATCTCCTGGCCACGCATTGGGCTGTGAACAGATCAGTGATCTTCACAGGGACCTCTCCCATTACGCTCCTCACCCATCACACCCCCACGAAGATGCTTCTGGACGGGAGGATTAAGGATGGGACCATAAGCAGCGCTCGGATTGCGCGCTGGACCCTCCTCCTTTCCCAGATGGATCTCAAAGTTAAAGGCCTCTGCGCGCCAAGGCTCGCAGCCAATATGGCATATCCCGGGACAGCCCATCAATGTTCCGTAGAAGGGGTATGGGAAGTTAACATAGGTTTACGGGCCGGGATACATCCCACGGGCCGCGAGATCTACGTAGACGGTTCTAGCACTGTAGCTGACGGCAAGCGACTCACAGGGTGTGGAGTTTATGACCCTGCGGCAAACATTGCCCTGGCAATTAAGCTCCCCAGCACTATGAGCGCGCAGCAGGCTGAACTGTCCGCGGTGGCGTACGTGGTTACCCACCCCGAGATTTTCCCAACCCCATACACGATTTGCTCAGACAGCATGTTCACGTGCAATTCGTGTACAGAGTACCTCGCCATCTGGTCCCGACGCGGGTACACCTCCGCGGACGGGCGGCCTTTAACAGTTAAGCCCTTGCTGGAGAAGATCCTAGCAGCTGTGGGGGAGAAAGGAGAGGTGTTCATCCATAAGGTGAAGGCTCACTCCATTACAGAACCCCGCAGTCAGGGCAACCAGCAGGCGGATGCGCTAGCCAGGGAGGGTGCCCGCAACGGCATTCTCTGGGACCCATACGAACCCGGACCCGTGGCGGCGATCCAAGGCAGGGAGGGAATTCCCGGGAACACAGGGGTGACACCGCCCCCAGACCTAAAGACCGTCCAAACCCTGGATCCCGCCCTAAAAGCAGTCCTAAAAGCCATCACAGAGGGCAAACAGGTAGAAGGTCCGTACAGTACGGCAGCCCTCACAGTCAAAGAAGGTATGCTGTTCCGAAAGGAGCAGTGGGTTGTGCCGCAGCAGCACCGAAGGGAATTCCTGCAATTGGCCCACGAGGGTCCAGGAGCGGGACACCCCGGACCTGAGGTCACCTGGCAACGGGTGGAGCAGGCGGGATGGTGGCCGGGACTTCGGGACGATGTCCGCGAGTTCTGCGCAAGCTGTCTGGTGTGTGCTGCTAACAACCCAGACCCCCACAAAAGGAAGGTGCCCATGGGGCACATCAGGAGGGTAGAGGGACCATGGCAGTCGATTCAGGTCGACTACATAGGGCCCCTGCCCGCCGCCCAGGGAGGCTATAAGTACTGCCTTGTCCTGGTAGATGTGTTCACCAAATGGGTAGAAGCCTTCCCGTGCAGAACAGCTACGGCACTGGGTACTGCTAAGATCTTGATTCGGGAAGTGTTCTCACGGTGGGGACTCCCCCGTTTTGTAGAGTCCGACCAAGGGAGTCAGTTCACCGGTCAAGTAATGCAGAACGCCCTCAGGCTCTTGGGCATTGAGGGAAAGTGGCACGTAGCATACAATCCCCAGTCATCCGGGATTGTTGAGCGTATGAATCGGACCCTCAAGGAAAAGCTGAGGAAAGAGACAATGGGCTCGCCCCAGAAATGGGCGGAGGTCCTGCCTTTAGTCCTCATGGGGATCCGAGCCAGCCAGTCCAAAAGCACGGGGTATTCCCCGCACGAGTTAATGACTGGAAGGATCATGCGAACACCCACCCATGTGCTAGGCCCGGTGCTCACTGAGGGCCAGCTCCGAGAGGTGAAACGGGACAAATTCGCCCAAACCCTCTTGGAGCGCCTGAGACAGATTTATGGGCAGGCGGCTGGGAACATGGGAAGACAGCACCAGGGAAATACTGTTGTTGGAACCTCGGAAACAACAAGAGTGGGTAGTCGGGGACCAGGTCATGGTCCGAAACTACGCCAGGGTAGGGAGTTTTGAACCACTGTACATGGGGCCATACAGCATTGTAGACAAAGCCAGCCCCATGGTTTATGCAGTGAAGACGCCCCGACGTACCAAATGGTTTCACATCAACCAGTGTAAACTGTTTAAACCGGGTACACAAGGGCCACCAAAGGGGACCAGGTCTGAGAACAAAGATCCTCAGCCTGTAACAGAGTCACAGACCACACAGGCTGGAGCAGTAGCCTGCGTGAAGGGAGAGGCCATCCCATTGGAGTGGGAGGTCTCATCTTTTGAATGGGATTTAGGCAGGGGAGAGCCCGAACAGCTCAACCTCGCTTTAGACCCAATCACGGAGGAGGAAGAGTCAGAGGACGGCAGTCCCGCCCTCGACTCAAGCTTGGGGGGGGTAGGGAGTGGGGGTGGAGACTCGTTACCTGTAGGGACAGGTGAGGTGGAGTCGGAAGCCACAGATCCTGACCCCGGGGGGGCGGAGCCTGAGGGAGGGGAGCTGGAGCCAGCAGCTGTGGAGGAACCACAGGCTGGAACGGTAACAGTCACGACCCCAGGTCCATCGGCCCCGGGAGCCCAACCCAAAGCAGCCCCTCGTAGGTCGGCTCGAGCGCCCCAGCCCAGAAGATTTTGGCCAGATTCTCCCCATCCTCCCCAACCACGATTTAAAGCAGCCCCAGGAAGACATGATCCCCGTTCAGCAGCGACAGGCTGCGGGGGATCAAGGCCAAAGATCAATGCAGCCCCACCGCAGGGTGTGGCACACGACAGACCTCACAGGGATTCGGAAAGCCGCCCCACGGAGGGCGGCGCTGTACATAAGTTAAGATAGGTAATTATGGTCATAGTTTAAGGAATGTAAAGTATATGGTGTTAAGAGTACAATTTTGAGGTCTGCCCGGTATGTGTGTTTGTTAGGGAGCGGGGTCCAGGAACCCGCGCGTCCAATTAATTTAGGCCAGCACCTATCGGGAGCCCGGCTACATCATTTTGTTGGTTACAGAAACCTGGGATACGATGGAAAGGATTGTCGTCGCGTTCATGGCGATCGGGTGCGGGTGGGCCTACCGAGGCCGCACCAAGGACGTCATCATTTTCGGGTGCTCCGGGGACACGGCCCCCATCGCAACGGATGGGACGGGGGAGCGAGAGGTAGAGGAAACCGCCACCTACTTCCACCAAGGGAGATGGCCAGGTTGGCTGGGAACGAATTCTACGGAATATTCCAGCAATTTCGGTTTTGCCTACCAAGAGACTTCATTAACGTGCCCTCGAGTGAGGATCCTAGCGCCCAGAGTCAGCGTCACCGTGGGAAAGAGGATTTGTCTGGTGTGCAATGGGAACGTACCACCAAGGCGATGGTGGTGGCTACGAAAGCTGGGAAAGGACATGAGAAACTCTACGGTCGAGTGGGAGCGACTGGGTAATAATACCCATCGGACTATTACGGGAACTCACGGACAATTACGTGTGTGTTGGGACAAATGGTGGGAACCGGATGAGGGAATATATGTCTGTATGTGGGGTTCGAGACACGTCTGCCCCAAGGGCGTGTCCATCTTCTTCCAGAGGCAGTGGCAGGATGAAGGGAAGGGGATGAGATGGGATGTTAGCACTCGAGCGTGCGGAGCCCCATACTCCCCTATTCCGGTGAACGCCACTGAACTCATCACCCGCCCACGCAAGCCCCTGCCCACGCTTCCGGTAGCACTAGCCCAGAAAGGAGGGTGCCCAACCACCACCAAGGGACCCGGGAACGGTTTAGTATTGGTACCCACCGGTCAGGTGCTGTACCAAGGGGTACACTACGCGGTGGCCTCAGTGATTTTAAATCTCACTGAGGTAAGATTGCCGGAGTGGTGTCCCAAAGAAACGGAACAATTATACCAGGTCCTGTTAACCAGTATGTTTAGACAATTTTACGAATTTCACTTTGCCGACATCGACAGAGACAAATTATACACCACACCGCCAGAAGTTTTGGATCGAGTCGGGAGGCAAAGAAGGGGTACTGTAAATGACATATTCACTGCTTTTAATACCGGGACATCTGTTGTCAACGCTCTAGATAACGTGGAGCTGCAGACACAGATCAACGGTTTAAAAGCCCAGTTAAGGAACATATTGACAGACGAAAACAAGGTCGTGGGTTCTGAGTTGCATGAGGACCAGGCCATGACACTACACTTTAAGGACATAATTGCTGAGCTGGAGAAACACGCGAGAACGGTAAATGCACTCATTAAGGAGGATCGGAATGCGTCCGATCAAGCTGCGCAAAACGAGGCCTGTGTGCTGTATGGGGCGTGGTTATTGGGCGAGGGCCGCAGTAATCTTGAGGATTTAAAACAGGGTTTGGTCCCGTCCTGGATCAGCAACAAGCACTTGCAAGCGCTCCACCCTTTTGAGAATGCATTAAGCCCGTGCCAGCTCAGACTAGCCGCAGAAGCATACCCAGTTCCAGTGGACTGCGGACATTCGAATCACACTATTATGGGAATAGTAGTAAGAATGCCGGTGTTGGGTCCCGCAGCAAAGCCCGCCCCGGTATACAGAGTAGAGAACATTGGAGTCATTCAGGGGGGCGCACACATTCGTTACGCAGTGGTCCCGCCTTACGTCATCAGATGGGAGCGTACGATGACAGGCACCGACCTCTCGGGATGTCGGAGCCGGGGAGCACACATCATCCTGTGTCCCCAGCACTTGAATGCCTTTTTGAAACCACAGTGCGGGTTCAGAACCGCTAGCGCGAAGCCGGTGAATTGCACCATGGAGGCAATGGCAGAGGACCATGTGCCCCCACAGGTAGCATATATCGGGGGTGGGACATACTGCGTCACCACTGCAGCGCCTCAGTACCGATATGGACAACACGAGTGGTGTTCGGTCGGTGATAGCAGTTTCTGTTTCAAACCCAGGGCCGAGGTTCAAGTGGCACAACAACGAATTGTTCCCATTCCTGCGCCCTCCACCGTACACATCACTATCAAAGAGAATTTCACAGACTTACAACGATTTGTCGCGCATTTTGGTTATGTCATTCCCCCTCTTCCCGAACACCTCACCA
The DNA here is from genome assembly GCF_052327205.1 of Somniosus microcephalus. NCBI lineage: Eukaryota > Metazoa > Chordata > Chondrichthyes > Squaliformes > Somniosidae > Somniosus > Somniosus microcephalus. Next base: position 141,511,046 of record NC_140994.1, on the reverse strand, counting down.
AGCTTTTAAAAGCCGTTATAATTTCGCAGAAACATTTCTACACACTGGAGCAGAAGACTTTAGAGATAGGAAAAGACATATTGGACATAACCATCCCACCATGGTGGGACTTGTTCACCAACATAGAGGTCCCCGCCTGGATTAGAATAGCATCCCATATCCTAGTAGTATGTCAGGTTTTGATTGTGATATTTTTGCTCTTCGTGCATTGCAAAAGAGGCAAACGCCTCCAGAGGCACGAGAACACAGGAGAATGGAGAGAACGCTATGTGCGAATGGGGGAAGCAGATACCCCACTCTAAGCTGCTAGTATAAGATTAAGCGTCCCTCCATTTAAAAAAAAAATTTTTGTGATTGTTTTGGGTTATAAGGAAATAAGTATTGTTATGTTATTAGTTGTTCTTAAGTTTTTTTGGATTAATAAAAGATGCATGCAGATGGCGCAAAAGGGTATCAGCCCCTGCCCATCTGACAGGTGAAGGTGTTATAGTTTAAGATTTGCTGTCTATGATTCCAAATGTGCATGAGGTAATTTTCATTTTCTCCGGAAATGGGAACTGCATGTGTCGTGAGGGACATAGATAGTTAAGTGCCAGGAATGTTTGGATGTGGGGAATCAGGGAAAATTTGCTCATCAAGGATTATTGATACTTTAAGCAAGCTATCAGTATCATAGGGGGGCCTGTAAGATTCGCAATTTTCAGCAAAAATCACGCAAGAAAACTGGATAAAATAAGACTGTTTATTGACCAAAGTAAGCTTGCACAGAAAAACCTTTGATAAAAGGGCATACAAAATGGCCACCAGGCCCCGTGATCAGTTTATGAACCATTTTATTTCTGTTACTGCAAGCCAGACAGGCTTGTGGATTGAAGACAGTGAGCCCACGAAAGCCAGTCTCTGGGAACCGAAACTCAGAGCAACAGCATACATATTCAATGGATTATAAGTACAGGATGGGGCCCATCAAGATATGGGCGGACAATGTAAAAACACTTATACCCATTTATCGTACAAAGGAAAAAACCGTTTAGCAGCCATCAAGGAAAATGTCCGGACCGATCAATATGCGAACCGAGCCACGGTGACAATGCAAAAGACATTGAAAGACATTATCGGCCAGGAAGGCCAGTTTAAGTTATCACCGGCTCCGTTACAAGACAAAGCGCCCCTGCAGAGATTTCTGCCCGCCAAAATTAATACAAAGACAGGACTATGATTTGGCGGGAGATAAGACTGTCCCAAAAGAGTATAACTATGGATTGAAAGTCCATCTAAGTTGGTTCGGACTTCGGGTTACTTGAACAACTTCTTCTTCACTGCCACGGCTTCTTGTTGGGCGACTTCAGGCTTCCATTTCTTCAAGAACTTTCTTCTACGAGGAACGAACGAAGGGCGGACGGTGCCCGGATCGGCGCCTCTTCCACTTCGGCAGATCGATGAAAACGTTTTCGTCTTTTTAAAGACGGACGGTTTCGGAAAAAAGGACAACGTGGCCGGGGTTCAGCCAAACAAGGCTCGGCCACGACGAGAAGACGACAAGGGTGGCCCGGGTACTGGGGTCGGGAGATCATCGACGACCCAGGCCGACGGAGAAGAAACCCTCTGGAGAACCGGCGATCGATGCCACAAGATTCTCCCATGTGCATAACCTGCATCTGGGTCTGCTCCATGAACCCAAATCGACTTAGTAGATCTCAACCTTAACGAGCGCTCATCGAGGCTGGGTCTACCCCACCGCCTCGAGGGAGGAGAGAATATCGACTGCGCCAGAAGTTTCCAAATCCACGTGACGACGGAAAGCGGTGCCAAAAAGGCTGCGAACCCCCTTTCTCGCGATTTCGAGAGTGGTGAGCATGATCCCAAGTTCCCCAGGTCGAAACTTAGTTTAGGTATAGGGGAGGGAGTTAAGGGAAATCGTAATGTGTTTCCCCTTTTTCGATGTGCCGTGTGTTCCCCATTTCCATAGAGTCAAGTTCATAAATTTGTGCATGATTGTAGTAACTTTAATCTGTGCCTATGACATGTATTTTGTAATGCTTCAAACTGTTTAAAAATAAAAGCATCCATTTCGTGCTATTCAACCTGGTCTATTGAGTTCTTTCTCTGCACTACTGTTCTCTGCACCTAAGTCCAAGGTCTAGAACCGTAGGGGGAGTGGGTCGAACCACTCAAGGGTAATTATTGAACGAAGCCTGGCAGGAGACCAGGAAGAGCAAGAGAAACCCCCTACACACCACAGGGGTGTCGAGACGAGTCCAGAGGAGCCTCTGACGTATGGACCTTCCACTTTCAGCAGCCCTTCCATCTTCCTCCTCCTCCTCCTCCGCCTGCTTGTGCAGGGTCCGAGGGAAGGTAATGAATGGACGCGTTCACCTATAAAGGGCATCTGTCACTTGCCGGATGCAACAGCGGACTGCAGCCTGAGCGACAGTCGCATTGTCCCCAATGGCTGACTGAAAGGATCTGTTGGCATAAAAATGGAGGCCTTCAGTCAGTGTAGCCATCACGGACAGAGAGGTTCTGCAGCGTTCACGCGGCTGCAGATCCTGACCAAGCAGGTGGCACAGATCAGTAACAATGTCCCTCCAGATTCGGAGCCTTCGCAAACACTGCTCCTCCGACATGTCAAGGCTTGTCACCTGCTGCCTAAAGACTGTTGCAGCATCCCGTCGGATTGGCCGACCTCCATTGCCCCTCCTCCTTCTGGCCAATCCCGGCCCTCTCTCCCGCCGTCTCTCTGCCCCTTCACAGTGTTGGGCGATGAGGCCGTCGCCCTCCAAACAAGCTCCCATTCCGATGCCAGTTGGTCAAAAGGCTTTTAGGTGTAGTGCTGCAAGTGCTTCGGACAGGGTTGAAGGTCCCAAGTACTGTAAAGCTCAAATCCCAGAACTCCGCTCCACTTTAGCTCGCCAACTCTCTCTAGCAGCGATCGCAATGAGCAGGCCAAGTGGCAGAAGATTCTGCACTAGAGCTGTCCCCTTTAAATAGCGCCACCCTACTCCGAGAAGGGCCTGTTAGCCCTCCCTCGAACTGTCACTAATAGCGCTGGGCGCTAAGGCTCCGGGCGCCACCCAATATGCGCTCAGGCACTCCTAAAAGGTGTTGCACACTGAAATGACGTCATGAGCTGTTTGCGCTCACGGGCGCGTGCAAACACTTAGCGCAGGCGCTAAATGTATAGTCAATTTCTGAGTCGGCGCTATCCTCATAGCGTTCACCCCAACATAGGGCTTCGCCCCAATTCTAGGTCTCTTTAGGCGCTCAGCGCCGGCGCTACAACCCAATTTCTAGGCCGCTGTCTTTTGGATGAGACTTTAAACCAAGGCCCTGTCTGCCCTCTCAGGTGGATGTAAAAAATCCCAAGGAGCTATTTCGAAGAAGAGCAGGGGAGTTCTCTGGGTTTCCAGGACAATATTTATCCCTCAACCAAAACCATATTGGGAACACTCAACATAGCTTCATAAAAAGGTCATGTCTTACAAATCTAATTGTATTTTTTTAAGAAGTTACAAAGTTGGTGGATGAGGGAAGTCCAGTAGACATTAGATTGCCAAAAAGCTTTTGATAAGTTACTGCACAAGAGGCTTCCCTAAGATCGAAGCCTCTGATATTTGTGGTAATATATTGAGCTGGATTCAGAACTGGCTGGCAGGACGTAGGCACAAAATAGTTATACATGGATTTGGATCTGTTTGGAGGCTGGTCATGAGTGGTGTTCCACAGGGATCAGTGTTGGGATGGTTGCTCTTTGCTATTTTTATTAATGATCTGGATTTAGGTGTTGCGGGTACAATCTGCAAACTTGTAGATGATACCAAGACCTGTGCGAGCATTAGAACTGTAGATGATGCTCGTTTGCTTCAGGCAGATCTTAATGTGTTGGGAGATTGGGCTCAAGACTGGAAAATAATGTATAACTTAGATAAGTGCAGTGTTATGCATGTGGGCAGGGCAAATACTCAACATTCATACATCCTTCAGGGAAAAGGATTTAAAGATGGTGGAGATAGAAAGAGATTTGGGCATTTTAGTGCACACATCCTTAAAGGTACATGAGCAATGCCGTGAAGTGATAGCTAGAGCAAATAGGGTGTTGAGGTGTATCCAATAGGACAATTGAGTACAAGGCTGTTTTGACCTTGTATGAGACCTTAGTCTGGCCACACTTGGAATACTGTGTCGAGTTCTGGTCTCCTCACATGGTGGGTGATATTAATGCTTATCAAGATAGGCTAAAAGAGTTGTGACTCTGCACTTTAGAGAAGCGTAGACTTAGAGGTGATCTGATTGAGGGTTATAAGATAATGAAGGGAATAGATTGTGTTCCAGCTGACAGTTTGTTCTAACGAAATAGGTTAGGGAGTGATACGCTTATCAATTACTCCATAAAAGGCGATGAATTAGGAAAGTAATGAAGAGGTTTTTATTAACTAAAGAACAGAGCATGCCTCTCGTGGCCAACTGGTTCCAAGAAGGAAGTGGGTTGCCGAAACACCCACCTTTATACCTGGTCATGTGGGCGGAGCCAGCTGAGGCATGCATTGGTACACAGCGCCAACCAGAGGTAACAATATGCAATAACGATAACAGTAGGATACAATAACAGTGGTTTACCACATTCACCCCTTGTTTAAAATTTAGTCCGGCGGGGTGAAGTGTACTACAAGTTCGTGTAGGTAAGTCTATCAGGAGGCCTTGTATGACGTCCTGATCGTCGTGGTGGCGGCGGCGGTGGTGCAGTATCCAACGTCGAATCTGGTGTCTGGGTGGTCAACGAAGGGTCCTGGGGCTCCGGCATGCCGTCTACAGGGGTTGGGTTGGGAGAAGTGGTGGGGGATAACGGTGGTAATTCAGGGGCACCCGAGTGTGCGAGGTCTCGTATGGAGACCGTGTCCTCCCGCCCGTCTGGGTACGCCACGTAGGCATACTGGGGGTTGGCGTGTAGGAGGTTCACCCTCTCGACCAGGGGGTCCATTTTATGGGTCCTCACGTGCCTCCGCAGTAGGACGGGCCCAGGAGAAGTCAGCCATGTCAGTAGCGAGGTTCCCGATGTGGACTTCCTGGGGAAAACGAACATTTGCTCATGAGGGGTGGCATTAGTGGCAGTACAAAGCAGTGATCGGATGGGGTGGAGCGCTGCGGGGAGGACCTCCTGCCAGCGAGAGGTCGGAAGGCCCTTAGATTTTAAGGCTAAGAGGACGGCCTTCCAAACCGTCGCGTTCTCTCTTTCCACCTGGCCGTTCCCCCGGGGGTTGTAGCTGGTGGTCCTGCTCGTAGCAATACCTCTCGCGAGCAGGTACTGACGAAGTTCGTCGCTCATGAAAGATGAGCCCCTGTCGCTATGTATATAGCTAGGGAACCCGAACAGGGCGAAGAGGTCATTCAGACATTTGATGACCGTGGTACTGGTCATGTCTGGGCAAGGGATGGCGAACGGGAAACGGGAGTACTCATCAATTATGTTGAGGAAGTACACGTTGCGGTCAGAGGAGGGGAGGGGCCCTTTAAAATCGACGCTCAGGCGCTCGAAGGGGCGAGTGGCCTTGATCAGGCTTGCTCTGTCTGGCCTATAAAAATGCGGTTTGCACTCGGCACAGATTTGGCAGTTCCTGGTCATGGTCCTGACCTCCTCGATGGAGTAGGGCAGGTTACGGGATTTGATGAAATGGAAGAACCTGGTGACCCCCGGGTGGCAGAGGTCATTGTGGAGGGACCGCAGTCTATTAACCTGCGCGTTGGCGCATGTACCACGTGATAGGGCATCTGGGGGCTCATTGAGTTTCCCGGGCCGGTACAAGATATCGTAATTGTAGGTGGAGAGTTCAATTCTCCACCTCAAGATCTTGTCGTTCTTGATTTTGCCCCTCTGCTTATTATTGAACATAAAAGCAACTGAACGCTGGTCAGTGAGAAGGATAAACTGTTTTCCGGCCAGGTAATGCCTCCAGTGACGCACCGCTTCCACAATAGCCTGGGCCTCCTTTTCGACAGAGGAGTGTCGAATCTCGGGGCCCTGGAGGGTCCTTGAGAAAAAGGCCACGGGTCTCCCTGCCTGGTTAAGGGTCGCAGCTAGGGCGAAGTCGGATGCATCGCTCTCCACTTGGAAGGGGATGGACTCATCCACTGCGTGCATTGTGGCCTTCGCAATATCGCTCTTGATAAGGGTGAAGGCTGCACACGCCTCTGGTGTCAGGGGGAAGGAGGTGGATTTGATGAGGGGTCTGGCTTTGTCCGCATAGTGGGGCACCCACTGAGCATAGTAAGAGAAAAACCCCAGGCATCTCTTCAGTGCTTTTTGGCAGTGGGGGAGGGGGAGCTCCATAAGGGGGCGCATTCTGTCGGGGTCGGGCCCGATGACTCCGTTCTCCACTACGCAGCCGAGAATGGCAAGGCGTTTGGTGCGAAACATACATTTCTCCTTATTGTACGTTAGGTTCAGCCGCTGGGCCGTACGGAGGAATTTTTCTAGATTAATGTCATAGTCCTGCTGGTCGTGGCCGCAGATGGTGACGTTGTCCAGGTAGGGAAAGGTGGCCTGCAGCGCGTTCTGGTCAACCATCCGGTCCATCTCCCTTTGGAAGACCGAAACCCCGTTGGTGACGCCGAAGGGAACCCTAAGGAAGTGGTAGAGGCGGCCGTTCGCCTCGAAGGCAGTATACTTGCGGTCCTCCTGGCGGATGGGGAGTTGCTGGTATGCTGACTTAAGGTCAATGGTGGAGAATACTCTGTATTGCGCAATCTGATTGACCATATCAGATATGCGAGGAAGGGGGTATGCGTCCAGCTGAGTGTACCGGTTTATGGTTTGGCTGTAGTCAATGACCAGGCGGCGTTTATCGGTGGTTTTAACGACTACAACCTGGGCTCGCCAGGGGCTGGTGCTCCCTTCGATAATGCCCTCCTTCAGGAGCCGCTCCACCTCAGAGCTAATAAAAGCTCTGTCCCCGGCGCTGTACCGCCTGCTCTTGGTAGCGATGGGTTTACAGTCGCGGGTGAGGTTGGCGAACAAGGGAGGGGGGGGACTTTGAGTGTGGAAAGGCTGCAAGTGGTGTGCAGCGGGCGATTTAAAGGGTGTTGGTTGCAGACTGTGAGTGGGGGGAGGGGTCCACCGTATGCTAATGTGACACTTTTAAGGTGGCACTGAAAATCCAACCCTAGCAGCACGGCAGCGCAAAGACGGGGCAGGACAAGAAGTTTAAAATTTTTATATTCTGTGCCCCTAACCGAAAGGGTCACCACACAGTAGCCGCCGACATCCATTGAATGGGACTTAGCCGCCATAGAAATCCGATGGCGCATTGGCAGGACCGTGAGGGAGTGGCTACGTGCCGTGTCGGGGTGAATAAAACTCTCTGTGCTCCCGCTGTCAAATAGGCAAGTGGTGGCGCGGCCGTTTACCGTGATGTCCATCATGGACCTGGACAGATGATGAGGCAGGGCTTGATCCAGCGTAACGGAGGCCAGTGTATGGCTTAGTGAGTCGATATGGTCGTCCGACGAGACGGTGGTCGAGTCCGGAGACAAAATGGCGGTTGAGTGCGGCGGACAAAATGGCGGCGGCCATGATTCAGGTCCCCATGCGGCCGGAGGTGCACAAAATGGCGGATAAGATGGCTGCCCCCACGGTTCGCACGCAGCGCTGCTGGCGTTCGCGGGTTTCCCCCTGCAGACATTGGCGTAATGGCCTTTCTTCCCGCAGCCCGAGCAGGTAGCGGTCTTAGCCGGGCAGCGCGCTCTAGGGTGTTTTAACTGGCCACAGAAATAGCATTTTTGGGCCTGGTTACGGGGCATCGCTGCAGTTGGTACCAGGGGCGGCGGTCCCGGTTGATTTCGGGACATCGCTGCAGCAGTTGGTACCGGGGGCGGCGGTCCCATGTCCCAAGGTCGCGATTGCCATGGCGCGGCGCCGTTACGTGAGTATGCTTCGAGGTTTCGGTGGGCTGCATCTAACGAGAGCGCAAGGGCTACGGCCGTCTTCAGGTCGAGCTCCTTGCTTTCGAGCAGTCTCTGCCGGGAGTAGTCGGACTGGAGGCCCCTAACGAAGGCATCACAGGTAAGTCCCTCCGCGTGCCCCGCAGCCGTTACCTCCTTACAGTCGCAGTCCCTGCAGAGTGTCTGTAACGCCCGTAAAAATGCCTCTACCGATTCCCCCGGTTGCTGCCTGCGGGATCCCAAGAGGTGTCTGGCGTAAATCGTGTTCACTGGGCGCGTGTATTGCCCTTTTAGTAGTTCGAGGGCCGCCGTGTACGTAGCAGCGTCCCGGATGAGTGTATATACTTGAGGGCTCACCTGGGTGGTCAAAACTTTTAGTTTGTTCTCCTCCGATGTCACGGCGGAGGCTTCTAGGAAGGATGCAAAGCAGCTCAGCCAGTGTTCGAAATTGGTCGATGAACCCGCTGCTTGAGGGTCGAGGTCCAGGCATGCTGGTCTGAGGGCTCGCAGCAATGCCTGCTGTTGTTGCTGTTCAGGTGTCGACATTTTACTTTTAGTGAATAAAATTGATACGCTTATCAATTACTCCATAAAAGGCGATGAATTAGGAAAGTAATGAAGAGGTTTTTATTAACTAAAGAACAGAGCATGCCTCTCGTGGCCAACTGGTTCCAAGAAGGAAGTGGGTTGCCGAAACACCCACCTTTATACCTGGTCATGTGGGCGGAGCCAGCTGAGGCATGCATTGGTACACAGCGCCAACCAGAGGTAACAATATGCAATAACGATAACAGTAGGATACAATAACAGTGGTTTACCACAGGGAGGACCAGGGGTCACAAATTTAAGTTGTATAAGCCTAGATCTAGGTTAGATGTCAGGAGGTGGTTCTTTTCCCAGAGAATAGTGGACCTCTGGAACAGGCTGCCGTCTCGTGTGGTGGACGAGGACTCGCTGAATTCCTTCAAGCGAGAGCTGAACCTGTTTCTGGCTGGGCGGAGATCACCTCTTACAGAAGGTAGGTACTGCAGGGAATTCAGGGCCAGAGTGATCTCCTGGACTAGTTTTGATTGCCTAGATGGATGGAGAGGAATTTCCCAGATTTCTTTCTTCCAAATTGACCTGGGTTTTTTAACTTTTTTTGCCTCCCAGGAGATCACATGGTTTTCAGGTGGGGTGGAGTGCATATGTTGTGATACACAAGGTATCGCAATTGTGTGGGACAGGCTTGATGAACCAGATGATCTTACCTGTCTGTCATTGTTCGTATTGCATTGCTGTTTGTGGGAGCTTGCTGTGTGCAAATTGGTTGCTGTGTTTCCCACATTACAACAGGGACTACACTTCAAAAGTACTTTGGTGGCTGTAAAGCACTTTGAGTTGTTCTAAGGTCGTGAAAGGCGCTATATAAATGCAAGTTCTAAGCCCAGCAACAAGAGGCAATTATGAGGAATAGTCAAGCATGGAGTTAGCTCCCATTTGGAATATTTTGGGATGATGTGATCACTTGGCTGAATATGGAGTCATTCCCCTTTAATATACTGGCCGACCTGTCCTTTTAGAGCATCGATTCACTGTTTTTACTTGTCTTTGTCTTATGGAACTTGATAACACTGCTGCTGAGACTAATTGAGCACAACATTAATGAGTGTCGTTTTTAAACAGGCTTTTCATCAGCTAATGGCAGTTGCGGCGACTCTATCCATCAGTGACTAAGCCTAGTCATTAGCCTGAAGCCAACAATCTCAAACCATGGGGTGAGTTGGAACAGGAGAAATATAACACAAATGGACACAGGTTCCACCGGTACAGGATGGCAGATGTGGTTCGAGAGGGAGCTGCACACTATTTCTGCAGCTGCTGTGCCTCTCTGAGGTGTCAGATGAATGAGTAGCTCCTCCTCCTTCACCAACACGCCATGTCCACAGCTGTGTTTCATCTGCTCTTACACAACGCACAGCACAAATATACAGGAGCTTATAGGAGCCATACAGGACGAGAGAGGAGTGACTTAACATAAGAACATAAGAAATAGGCGCAGGAATAGGCCACTTGGACCCTCGAGCCTGCTCCGCCATTCAATAAGATCATGGCTGATCTTGGGCTCAAAGCCACTTCCCCGCCCGCTCCCCATAACCCTTCACTCCCTTATCTTGCAAAAATCTGTCTATCTCCACCTTAAATGTATTTAATGACCCAGCCTCCACAGCTCTCTGGGGCGGAGAATTCCACAGATTTACGACCCACAGAGAAGAAATTCCTCCTCATCTCAGTTCTAAAAGGGCGGCCCTTTATTCTAAAACTGTGCCCCCGCGTTCTAGATTGCCCCACGAGGGGCAGCATCCCCCTTGCATCTACCTTGTCGAGCCCCCTCAGTATCATATGTTTCAATAAGATCACGTCTCATTCTTCTAAATTTCAATGAGTATAGGCCCAGCCTACTCAACCTTTCCTCATAAGTCAACCCCCTCATCTCTGGAATTAACCTAATGAATCGTCTCTGAACTGCCTCCAATGCAAGTATATCCTTCCAAAAATAAGGAGACCAAAACTGTACGCAGTACTCGAGGTGTGGTCTCACCAATACCCTCTACAGTTGTAGCAGGACTTCCCTGCTTTTATACACCAACCCCCTTGAAATAAAGGCCAACATTCCATTTGCCTTTTTGATTACTTGCTGTACCTGCATGCTAACTTTTTGTGTTTCGTGCACAAGGACCCCCAGGTCCCTCTGAACTGTAGCATTTTGTAATCTCTCTCCATTTAAATAATAATTTACTTTTTTATTTTTCCTGCCAAAGTGTATAACCTCGCACTTTCCCACATTATACTCCATCTGCCAAATGTTTGCCCACTCACTTAGCCTGTCTATATCCCTTTGCAGGTTCTTTGAGTCCTCTGCACAACTTGCTTTCCCACCCATCTTTGTATCATCTGCAAACTTGGCTACATTACACTCGGTCCCTTCATCCAAGTCATTAATGTAGATTGTAAATAGTTGAGGCTCCAGCACCGATCCCTGTGGCACCCCACTAGTTACCATTTGCCAACCGGAAAATTACCCATTTATCCCGACTCTCTGCTTTCTGTTAGTTAGCCAATTCTCTATCCGTGACTTCCCTTTTATACAGCTGTGTGCTGCTCATGTATACGAGCTGACACTGAGATACACACACAAAGTTGTACTGTATCAGAAGGCAGTGACTTGCCTATACAATGACAGTCACTACACTTACCAATTGTATGGGAAGCACTTTAGGACATTACTGAGAGGTTTGATGAGGACCAAAGTGCAAACTTTTCCTTCAAACCTTTGTTGTTCACTTCACCTGGTAGCACTCAATCTCACTGAGGGGCCACAAGGATGTATTGTTGGGAAGGCTAGACTTTCTTTTTGCTTCAAGATGATGGGTGCTGCTGGTCAGCTGACTGGGTACTACTAGTCAGTGAAGGGAATAGTGCTGATCAGAGGGGCCAGGTATCGGGGGGCGGTGAGGCCAGGCACCTGCATAAACCTAAGTAAACGGTGTGAAAGTTACAATTTTTACAAGTGTTTACAGCACAGAAACCGGCCATTTGGCCCAGCTGGTCTATGCCAGTGTTTATGCTCCACACAAGCCTCCTCTCACCCTATCAGCATACCCTTCTATTCCTTTCTCCCTTATGTGCTTATCTAGCTTCCCCTTAAATGCATCTATGTTATTTGCCTCAACTATTCCTTGTGGTAGTGCGTTCCACATTCTTATCACTTTGGGTTAAGAAGTTTTTCCTGAATTCCCTATTGGATTTATTAGTAACTATCTTATATTTAAGGCCCCTAGTTCTGGGCTACCCCACAAGTGGAAACATTTTCTCTACATCTACCCTCTCAAACTTCTTCATAATTTTAAAGACCTCTACCCAGTCACCCCTCAATCTTTTTTCTAGAAAGATCCCCAGCCTGTTCGGCCTTTCCTGATAGGTATAACCTGTCAGTTCTGGTATCATCCTTGTGAATCTTTTTTGCACTTTCTGAAATACCTCCCATATCCCTTTTATAATATGGAGACCAGAACTGTGCACAGTACTCCAAGTATTGTCTGGTTGTGAAGGAATAAGCAATATACTTATTCAGAAAAATAAACCATCCTATGAAAGAATTCTGATTTTATTAAAACATGACAAACTGGGCTTGAAAATCTAAAAACCTAACAATGGAAAAGCTGTAAACAGCATACAGGCTATTGGGATAAGATAAGTTATTGACACTGAATCAATAGCCTTATTGAAGCAGGAGGTTGGAGGTTCCTGAAAGTCTGAAGCCTTGGAAAGAACACAATGGTACACCCAGTTAAAGTATCTTAAACCAACGGAAAGAAACACATAAGATAAAGAAACATATGCCGTCGTAAAAATGACATCAAATGAAACACGGAGACACGAGTCTGTGTTACAACCGGTTGAGGTAACTAAGAAGACAATGGTGCACCCGGTTGAGGTGTTTTTAATTTACATGTCATAAAAAGATACAAACAGAAGACCTTGGTAAGAATGACATCAAATAGATGCACCAGCCATCACATTGTTTTTGTGTTAAGCTTGAGACACCTACACAGGAGACATAATTCTTAATGCTACCAGCTGAACTGACTGTAAGAATAGCAGAAGTCAGCAGAAAAAAGGCTTGAGATAATTAGCTTACATCAGCAGAAAACTTCAAAGGAAATACCACTGAGAAAGTGTATAAAAGTTGAACTTTCAAATGGGAAGACAGATTCACTGTAAAGGGGCAAAGCGATTCTCGGCTTCAGAGGCAGGCTCTGTAAGTCTTCAACTCTTTGTATCTCGGGGATCAAAGGTATCAAAGGTATTTGATTTTGGTGGATATCCTGGAATAAGACTAAGAAATGTAAAAATGTAACGAAGTTAAGATTCGAGAATAAGGATCTCTGATAATAAGATTGTAAAAGCTTTTTGTATTTGGAACTGTTAATGTTGTGATTGAAATATTTACTGTAATTACATGTCGGTTCTTTAATAAATCTAATATAAATGATCTAGATGAGGGAACTAGATGTAATATCTCCAAGTTTGCAGATGACACAAAGCTGGGTGGGCGTGTGTGCTGTGAGGAGGATGCCGAGAAACTCCAGTATGATTTGGACAGGTTGGGTGATTGGGCAGAAGCATGGCAGATGCTGTATAATGTGGATAAATGCGAGGTTATCCACTTTGGTGGCAAAAACAGGAAGGCAGATTATTATCTGAATGGCAATAGATTGGGAGAAGAGGAAGTGCAACGAGCCCTGGGTGTCCTTGTGCACCAGTCGCTGAAGGTAAGCATGCAGGTGCAGCAGGCGGTTAAGAAGGCAAATGGTATGTTGGCCTTCGTAGCGAGAGGGTTCGAGTACAGGAACAAGGATGTCTTGCTGCAGTTGTACAGGGCCTTGGTGAGATCATACCTTGAGTATTGTGTGCAGTTTTGGTCGCCTTATCTGAGGAAGGATGTTCTTGCCATGGAGTGATTGCAGCGAAGATTCACCAGACTGATACCTGGGATGGCAGGAATGACGTATGAGGAGAGATTGGGTCGATTGGGCTTATACTCGCTGGAGTTTAGAAGAATGAGAGGGGATCTCATTGAAACTTATAACATTCTAACAGGACTAGACAGACTAGATGCAGGGAGGATGTTCCCGATGGCCGGGGAGTCCAGAACCAGGGGTCACAGTCTAAGGATAAGGGGTAAGCCATTTAGGACAGAGATGAGGAGGAATTTCTTCACCCAGAGAGCGGTGAGCCTGTGGAATTCTCTACCACAGAAGGCAGTGGAGGCCAGTTCATTAAGTATATTCAAGAAAGAGTTGGATATATTTCTTAAGGCTAAAGGGATCAAGGGATATGGGGAGAAGGCAGGGACAGGGTAGTGAAGTTGGATGATCAGCCATGATCTCATTGAATGGCGGAGCAGGCTCGAGGGGCCGAATGGCCTACTCCTGCTCCTATCTTCTATGTTTCGATATATTTTTAGAATTGTCTCACATAGTACTTCTGTATCAAAGTCGCAAACTCAATCTCTGTACACTCTTTGGTGAGGAGTTGCAGAATTCTGGGGGAGTTTTCTGGACCCTCATAATATCCGGAAGCTTACAGTCTAGCTAAACTTATTAAAAGTGCTATCTGGAGGCCGGTAACATCTTCAGGTTGTTCCTTTCCTTTAGGGAGAGATAGTCTGGACCTTTAGACCCAATTAACTGTCTTTAAGATTCGGCTACCTCAAACTTTAGTTGAAAGTGAACGTCTGGGGAATACGCTTGATCTGGGGTAGCCCTAAAGGGGCTAGGACTAGTAATAATCCCTTCATGGTTTCATGTCAGTCTTGTGCAGAATGCAAAATATTTGGGGTAAAAAAGGAACTAAATGAGGACTTGCAGGTTGGCCTGTGAACGATGTTAAATTAACCCACCTTAGTATTTATTCTGTACCTCACCATCTCTGTGTGTGCACAATAAACAACTCGGATTCAGGAGACATTTATAGGAGCTTTTAGAATTCCCACTACATAGCAGAAAGAATCCATCTCACTTTTTTTACATTAAAAATTTTCAGCAGCTATAAATGTTCTGCTTTTATGATTTATAGGGAACATTGCCTGTCGAACTAGCTGCAGTCCCCTCATTCATTATGAAGTAAACCATTCAATATTTTCCTGAAGCAATAGTCTGAGTGACGAGCTGCTCAGGTCAGCAGCAGGAAAGACTGCAGTGTCACTGAAGACACCTTTCAACGTGTTGTGGAATAATGAAAAAAAGAAAGAACTTGCATTTATATAGCGCCATTCACTACTTTGGAAAATCCAAAAGTGTTTTTCAGCCGATTAAGTACTTTTGAAGTGTAGTCATTGTTGTAATGTAGGAAGCACGGCAGCCAATGTGCACATAGCAAGGTTCCACAGACAGATATCTGATCTGTTTTCAGTGATGTTGGTTGAGAGATAAATCTTGGCCAGGACTGCGGGGTGAACTCCTCTGCTCTTCTTCAAAATGCAGGAAACTCTCTTTTTACCGGCACCTAAATAACTGGAAATCTCTATTAACCGGCAAAATTCAGGAGTAGGTTCAGGTAAGTTTTACTTCATATTAGTGGCCATGTAACCGGGGTTCCTGGATCTGTGGCCGTGTAACCGGGGTTCCTGGATCTGTGGCCGTGTAACCGGGGTTCCTGGATCTGTGGCCATGTAACTGGGGTTCCTGCACCTGTTGCCATGCGACAGGGACGCCTGGATCTGTGGCCGTGTACAGGGCTCTCGTACCTTAGTAAGTATACCTCTCTGTAATTCGGACTTTTTGATCAACCGGCACCATGCTGGTCCCGTCGGTGCTGGATAAAAAAGAGTTTCCTGTAGTGCCATAGGATCTTTTACGTCCACCCGAGAGGGCAGACAGGGCCTCAGTTTAACATCTCATCCAAAAGATGACACCTCTGACAGTGCAGCATTCTCTCAGTACTGCACTGGAGTGTCAGCCTAGATTTTGTGCTCAAGTCTCTGGAGTGGGACTTGAACCCACAACCCTCTGACTCAGAGGTAAGAGTGCTACCACAGAGCCACAGCTGACGCATGGAATGGTATATTCTTTCCAATGTTGTTTTCACTGATGGCATTGAACATTTGCCACCCTGTGTGAGTAGGTAGTTGTCGCCACATCCTTTATCACACAGGTTCTATATTCAACAAAGCACAAACCTCTCCGATTCTCTGCCTCTTCAAACCAGGGATCCTAAAACTGTAGGCCTGATTTCCCCAGAAACTGAGGCCTTCCAGGAGCAAGTTGCCCAACCAACTCTCCCTCGACCAGGGTTGTAAAGAGGTCCAAAAATGGGAAGTGGATGGAGTACTTTAGAAAGTGTCCATCTCACCTTCAACAGCAACAGACGTATGGGGAGGATGAGTGTAATGCGAAGTCAAAACTGCAATGGCTTGAAGGTGAAATTCCTTTCTCCAAAATAAAGGACCTAGTAATAAAATCACATTTAAAAATTAAATGTTTTAAAGTGCACGTTTCCGCAATTTCATTGTCAAGTCATTAATTATGCAGAAGACGTCCAATCTCCTGCACTTTATTAAAAGAGGAATTTCACCCCCTTTAACATGGCTGTGAGATACCTAAATGAAACAATGTTGTGTTTTCCAAGAGATTACTGCCGCAACGGAAAGCCAAGGCACATTATTACTGCGCTACTGTCCCCATCTCCTCATCCCACTGAAAGCATTATGTTGGAAGTTGAAATCCTCCAGTGATGCAATATGTAATAGGCTTACCTACCTCCATGATCTTTTGGTCATCCCACCTAATACTTCCTTCTTTGGTTCGGCATCCATTTTGTCTGATTACGCCTCTGTGAAGCGCCTCGAGACGTTTTTTATACGTTAAAGGTGCTGTGTGAATGCCAGTTGTTGTTGTTGCTCTGTCATCACTGCAGCTGACCCATTGGGGGATCCATGAGTACTGCAGGCCTGGTACTGTCGAAACTTTAAAATAAACTGAAATAAAACAAGAAGGATTGGGGGGGTGGGAGGGGGGGCGATGTGACACTTTTAGAAAACAGTCTGTTTCAAGTGGAGAGGGTAAAGGTGCCAACAGTGAGGTGCCGAGCCACAAGACCAACAACAACAACTTGCATTTGTATAGCACCTTTAATGTTGTAAAATATCCCAAAGCGCTTCACAGGAGTGTAATCAGACAAATAGTTACACCGAGCCAAAGAAGGAGGCAGTAGCACAGGTGTCCAAAAACTTGGGCAAAGAGGTAGGCTTTAAGGAGCGTCTTAAAGGAGGTGGAGAGGTTTCAGGAGGGAATTCCAGAGCTTAGGATTTAGACAGCTGAAGGCACGGCCGATAATGGAGAGACGAAGGAAATCGGGGATGCATGAGTTGGAGGAACGCAGAGTTCTCGGGGGGGTTGGAGAATTGGAGGAGGTTGCAGAGGGAGGGGTGAGACCATGGAGGGATTTAAACACGAGAATGAGAATTTTATAGGGTCCCTCGTCTGTGTTGAGTTAGGTGATTTCAGCCGAGACAGTGTTGGGGCACTGCAATCAACTTCAGCGCTGGGCTGCAGGAAAACTTCGCTGGAAACACACACGGGTGTGGGTGCAGAGTGAGATCGGGACCAGCTGCAAGTTTTTAATCATCAGTACAATGTAACCCAGGCATATACATGAAGACAGGGCACAACAGTGAAGTGCTGGAGTGTGGAGGTGTCTGTGGAAATGTACCCCAACAAAAAAGTCACTTCCTTCAGGGAAGGAAGGGAGAGATTTGGCAACAGAATGACCATAAACACAACAAATGACATACACAGTCCTGTTATTGCTCTAATATGTCACCGAGACAGTGCCTGACCAAGTCACCACTGTAATTAAAGTACAGTAAGAACATCAATTTTCAATTGATCAGAATTGATTTATTTTTTTAAATATCAGCTCACTAATGATATCAGTGACAGTCCTGAGGACCCACTGCAATAAAATAACTTCATCATTGATTGAGCCTTTGAGGTCAGGCTTGCAAGCCAGAAATTCTCTCACCCTGACCAATCATGTTGTGATTATGTGCTTGTGGCAATTCTTCCGGTAAGGACTTCAAAGTTTTCAAGACTGAGGTAGGATTGACGCCGTATGATATTAGCAACAAAGCGCTAATGAGTTTGTATGAAATTCTTGTCTGTATTATTTTAAATAAACTTGCACAGGATAGCGGAACGGTTACTGATACAGATTGAGTGAGTGAGTAGTTGAGTGAGTGACTGAGTGAGTGTGACAGACTATAATGAAAATGAGATTTGCATAGACAGACTTCACTATGGTGACCAGTCCAGTATGTCAATGAGACAGAGTAATATGACCAGACCTCACTACAGGCTAGTGTTAGTCCAGTTGGTCAATCAGACAAGAAGTCCTCTTTCTCAATATACTCTGACAGAAGGTAGTACTATAATTATAATCAGGCTGAAACCTTTCCGTCTGTCAGAGTGACCTTTCCGACAATGAGAAAATGAAACTTTGAACCAGCACACACCTGTTCAGGGTCTGTAAACAATACTTTGATTACCCATCTGTTTACCTCACCAGCTGCCACAGTCATTGTCCCTTGTAAATATCAGCAAACAGGGAGATATAAATCACTTTCCTAGGAACCCACTGTCGAGTGCAGAAGCACCTAGGTGTCAGTTCATTTTGCAGAAATCAAAAAAACATCAGCTGGTAGAAAACCTTTTAGTAAAATTAATTGGTCCGGTGCACTTGGTTGTCAAGGGAACCATGTGTTACTTGTGTGGTGAATCTGAGACAGCCAAATGCTAGTTTGCAGCGCCCTCTGCTGCCACTGACAAAGAATTGGAGGATTATAGGAGAGGCATGTAACTGTAAGTCCCCACTTTAACCTGCAGCTGGAGGGAAGCAATATCCTGTGCAAGTAGCCCACTGTTTTTCACATCGTGCAGATACTGGGGCACGAAGCGCAGCACTGTCCCAGCTGTAGCATTGTCTCAGTGCGAGTTTAATATTGTTATCAAAAGTGTACAACCTTTAAGTAGCCAACTGAAGCAAAGACAGTTTTAATTTGTACCCTTCACTGTTGAAGAACATAAGAAATAGGAGCAGGAGTAGGCCATTTGGCCCTTCAAGCCTGCTCTGCCATTCAATAAGATCATGGCTGATTTTTTAGCTCATCTCCACTTTCCTGCGCTATCCCCATATCCCTGGATTCCCTTTATTTTCAAAAATCTATAAGAACATAAGAAAAATCTATGATTTCATAGAATCTTACAGCATAGGAGGCCATTCAGCCCATCGTGCCTGTACCAGCTCTTTAAAAGAGCTATCCAATTAGTCCCACCCCCCCTGCTCTTTTCCCTTAGCCCTGCAATTTTTTTCCTTTTTAAGTACATATCCACTTCCCTTTTGAAAGTTACCATTGAATCTGCTTCCACCAGCCTTTCAGGTAGTGCATTCCAAATCATAAAAACTCGCTGAGTAAAAAAAAAAATTCTCATCTTCCTCCCTAGCTTTTTTTGCCAATTATCTTAAATCTGCATTTCCTCTGATCACCGACCCTCCTGTCAGTGGAAACAGTTGCTCTCTATCAAAACCCCTCATAATTTTGAACACCTCTATTAAATCTCCTCATCATTCTTTGCTCTAAGGAGAACAATCCCAGCTTCTCTAGTCTTTTCACATAACTGAATCCCCTCATCTGTGGTACTGTTCCAGTAAATCTCCTCTGTAGCCTCTCCAAGGCTTTGACATCCTTTCTAAAGTGTGGTACCCAGAATTGGTCACAATACTTTAGCTAAAGTTTAACCAGTGACTTATTAAGGTTTACCATTACTTACTTGCTTTTGTACTCTATACCTCTATTTATAAAGCCAAGGATGCTGTATGCTTTTTTTAAAAATAGCTTTATCAAATTTTCCTGCCACCTTCAAAGATTTGTGAAAGTGAACCCCCGATCTCTCTGTTCCTGCATCTCCTATAAAATTGTACCATTTAGTTTATATTGCCTCTCTTCATTTTTGCTTCCAAAATGCATCACTTCACACTTCTCTGCATTAAATTTCATCTGCCATATGTCTGCCCATTCACCAGTCTGTCTATGTCCTCCTGCTGTCTGCTACAATCCTTTTAACTGTTCACTACATTTCCAAGCTTTGTGTTAGCCACAAAATTTGAAATTATGCCATGTATACCCAAGTCCAGGTCAGTAATATATATCAAACAGAGCAGTGGTGCTAATACCGACCCTGGAGGACACCACTGTATAATTTGCTCCAGTATGAAAAACAACTGTTCACTGCTTTTCTCTGCTTTCTGTCTCAGCCAATTTCATATCCATACTGCCACTGTCTCTTTCATCCCATGGGCTTCAATTTTGCTAACAAGTCTATTATGTGGCACCTTATCCAACACTGTTTAAAGGTCCATATACACACCAACTGCACTACCTTCAGTTTTGTTATTTCATCAAAGAACTCAATCAGGTTAGTCAAACACTTAACAAATCTGTGTTGGCTCTCATTTATTAACCCATGTTCTTCCAAGTGACAATTAATTTTGTCTCGGATAATGGTCCCTAAAAGTTTCCCCACCACCGATGCTGACTGGCTCGTAGTTACCTGGTTTATCTCACCTTTTTTGAACATGGGTGTATCATTTGCAATTCTCCAGTCCTCTGGCACCACTCCCATATCCAAGGAGGACTGGAAGATTGTGGCCAGAGCCTCTGTTATTTCCACCCTTACATCCCTCAGTAACCTAGGATGCATCCCACCTGGACTCGGTGACTTACTACTTTGAGCACTGCCAACCACTTTAGTATCTTCTCTTTATCTATTTTTATCCTATCCAATTTCTCTACCCTTCCTTCTTTACTGTAATACTGGCAGCATCCTCATTTTTAGTGCAGATGCAAAGTACTCATTTAGTACCTCAACAGTGCCCTCTGCCTCCACAAGATTTCCTTTTTGGTTCTTAATCGGCCTCACCCTTCCTTTGACTACCCTTTTACTCTCTATATGTTAATAAAATACATTAATGTTCCCTTTTATGTTACCTGCTAATCTTTTTCATACATTCTCTTTGCCCCTCTTATTTCCTTTTTCAGTTCTCTTGTGCACCTTCTGTGTTCCGCTGGATTCTTTACTGTATTATGAACCTGACATTTATCATAAACATCCTTTTGGTGTTTCATTTTAATCTCTATATCTTTAGTCATCCAGGGAGCTCTAGCTTTGGATGCCCTTCTTTTCCCCCTCATAGTAATGTGTCTAGTTTGTAGCCAAACTATCTCCTCCTGCTAATCTCTGATTCCAATCCCTTTTCGTCTCACTGAGATTAGCTTTCTTCCAGTTGAGTATTTTCACCTTTGATTGTTCCTTGTCCTTTTCCATAACTACTCTAAACCTAATGATATTGTGATCACTGTTTCCCAAATGCTCTCTCACTGAAACATGTCCCACTTCATTCCCCAGAACTAGATCCAGCACTGTGTCCTTCCTTGTTGGGCTGGAAGCATACTGATCAGGAAAGTTCTCTTGTATACATTTCAGGAATTCCTCCCCCTCTTAACATTTTACACTGTTTTTTCCCAGTCTATATCAGGATAATCGAAGTCCCCCATTATCACTACTCTATTGGTTTTACATCTTTCTGAAATTTGTCCTCAAATTTACCCCTCTACTGTATCTCCTTCCCACTATTTGGTGACCTACAGTATATACCCAGCAGCGTAACAGCTCCTTTTCTGCTCCTTAATTCTAACCAAATTGATTCTGTCTTTGAACCCTCAAACACACCATCCCTTTCTAGTGCTGTAACAATATGTTTGATAAATACTCTCACATCCCCTCCTTTTTTCCCTTTCTCCTACATATATTACTTCCAACTTTTTAAGAACACCCACCCACCCACCCCCCCCCCCCCCCAACCCCACAACCCAGTGCAATGGATGGCCACAGGAGCTGTTCACCGGCCTGGCCATTTCATCGGAATACTCTGAGGTTCTGAGCCGTGTCAGTGGTAGCTCTCTCACCTCTGAGTCTTAACTCCCACTTCAGAGACCTGAGCACAATGTCTAGGCTGACACTCCAATGCAGTACTAAGGGAGCACTGCAATGTCGGAGGTGCTGTCTTTCGATTAGATTTTTTTTTTTCATTTGTTTATGGGATGAGGGCATTGCTGGCAAGGCCAGCATTTATTGCCCATCCCTAATCGCCCTTGAGAAGGTGGTGGTGACCCGCCTTCTTGAATCGCTGCAGTCCGTGTGGTGAAGGTACTCCCACAGTGCTGTTAGGTAGAGAGTTCCAGGATTTTGAGCCAGCGATGATGAAGGATCGGCGATATACTTCTTAGTCAGGATGATGTGTGACTTGGAGGGGAACTTGGAGGTGGTGGTGTTCCCATGCGCCTGCTGCCCTTGTCCTTCTAGGTGGAAGAGGTCGCAGGTTTGGGAGGTGCTGCTGAAGAAGCCTTGGCGAGTTGTTGCAATGCATCTTGTAGATGGTACACACTGCAGCCAGTCGTGGAGGGAGTGAATGTTTAAGGTGGTGGATGGGGTGCCAAACAAGCGGGCTGCTTTATCCTGGATGGTGTCGAGCTTGAGTGTTGTTGGAGCTGCACTCATCCAGGCAAGTGGAGAGTATTCCATCACTCTCCTTACTTGTGCCTTGTAGATGTTGGAAAGGCTTTGGGGAGTTAGGAGGTGAGACACTCGCCAGAGAATACCTAACCTCTGACCTGCTCTTGTTGCCAAAGTATTTATGTGGCTGGTCCAGTTAAGTTTCTGGTCAATGGTGACCCCCAGGATGTTGATTGTAGTAACCTGGGAGGTTATGAGTAACCTGATCCACCAGGTGGTGCTGTGGCAATTGCTCTCCTGAGTTAAGTCTGATCTGTACTGGTTGTACTCTTTGTTTTGGCTGCCTCATGGCAGAAGCTTTTATGTGCAAGTGTTGATTAAACCATGTTAAGGAGTTAACCGGTGTCCGTCTCCATCTATGGCCACCTCAAGATACCACATATGGCGACGAGAATAAAGGACGGAAGAGTTTTGGAGTATTCGGAAGAGGTGCTCGGGTTGGTTAGCAAACTAGTCGGAAAAGCACGAGGCTAGGCCGCGGGAGTCGAAACGGAGTTTGATTTTTTGGCTGAAGTGACCGGACTCCAAGGATGGCAGGAACGGTAGGCTCCGTGGCACCTTTTGACAGCAAGTCGCAGTCTTGGGAGGAGTATATTGAAATACTGAGCCATTTCTTTATGGCAAACGAGGTGGACAGTGCTGGAAAGAAAAGGGCCATTTTACTGAGTTGTGTGGGAGCGCAAACCTATACACAGATGAGGAATCTGCTGAGCCCGGAGCGGCCAGGAGAAAAATCTTTTGACGAGTTGGTGAGTCTACTAAAGAATCATTTCAATCCGAAACCTAGTGAAATAGTACAGAGATGGAAATTCAATTCGAGGATTAGGAGGCCGGAAGAAAGCGTTACTGAGTATGTGGAGGAGCTTCGGAAGCTCGCACAGGACTGTAATTTTGGAAATGCGCTCACAGTCATGTTAAGGGACAGACTAGTATGCGGAGTTAACGACGACAGTATACAGCAAAGGTTGCTGTCAGAAGAAGGATTAACGTTTGAGACGGCACTTAAAAAAGCACAAGCCATGGAGACGGCTAACAAGGACATTAAGGACTTAAACAGTATGAGCAAGGAGAAATGGAGTAAACCAGTGGGAGGAGCTGTTTTCAAGATGGAAGCTGGCGCGAAAAGTCCACCAGTCGGGGTTGGGGATTGCTACCGATGTGGCGGGACGAGCCATTATGCAAAGGACTGCAGGTTTGCAAAGACAAAGTGTCACAATTGTGGAAAAATAGGGCACTTAAAGAAAGTCTGTAAAAGGGCAGTGAGTGAGAGAAGCAGTGCTAAAGGGGCAAAGCATGCAAAAAGGGGGAGGGAGAAGCACACAAAGCGGGCAAATTACGTACAAGAGGAGGAAGAGTCTAGTGAGTCTAGCGAGGAGGTTTTCACTGTATACAGTATAGACACTTCAAGGCCCAACGTACCCCCTCTCACTCAGTATTTGATAGTGAACGGAGGTCAAGTAAAGTTTGAGATTGACACCGGATGTAGTGTAACCATAATGTCGCAGACTGAGTACACCAAGCTATGGGGGGAAGCAAAAGTACCAGAGCTAGGTACATGCCCCATTAGTCTCAAAACCTACACAGGACAGAAGGTGGACATTTTGGGGGCGGCCGAAGTACAAGTGGAACACAAAGGAGTCACCAGAGCTTACAGTGGTAGTGGTAGCAGGGTCAGGGCCAAACCTGTTAGGGCGAGGGTGGATCAGTGAGTTGAGTGTGCACTGGCAGGCAATGAATAAAATGGAGGACAGTACAGAGGCACTGCAAGAAGTGCTGATGAAGCATGAGTTAGTGTTCAAGGACAAACTGGGCACCTTAAGGGGAGCCACAGCCAAGATTCATGTAGCCAGTGATGCCACGCCTCGTTTCTTTAAACCAAGGTCGGTACCTTTTGCAATGAAAACCAAGGTTGAGGTGGAACTAGGTCGCCTGCTAAGGGACAAAGTAATAGAACCAGTGAAATTTTCAGACTGGGCGGCACCAATAGTCCCGGTATTGAAGCCCGACGGTAACGTAAGGGTGTGTGGTGACTATAAGTTAACAGTGAACAGAGTATCATCACTGGAACAGTACCCCATTCCGAGAATGGAGGACATGTTAACATCGCTCGCTGGGGGAGAAAGATTCAGCAAACTGGACATGAGTCATGCGTATCAGCAGATATTGCTAGATGAAGAATCAAAAAAGTTTGTCACGGTGAACACGCACAAGGGGCTGTTCACGTACGCCAGGTTACCATTTAGTGTCAGTTCTAGCCCAGCAATATTCCAACGGACTATGGAGGGCATTCTGCAGGGCATTCCAAAGGTGGCCGTGTACTTAGGTGATATTCTGCTAACAGGAAGTGACGATCAGGATCACTTAAAAACACTGGACAAAGTGCTACAGCGGCTGGAAGAGGCGGGGCTACGCCTGAAACGGAGTAAGTGTAGTTTCATGGAGAAGGAAGTTACATTCCTGGGACATCGGGTGGATGCCACAGGCCTCCATCCATTACCAGGGAAAGTGCGGGCAGTGCAGGATGCACCGGCACCCACCTCAGTGACTGAACTGAAAGCCTATCTAGGGCTCCTGAATTATTATAACCGGTTTCTTCCAAACTTATCGATGCTGCTGGCACCCCTGCACAAACTGCTGAGAAAGGAGGAGCCATGGCGTTGGGGGCCAGAGCAAGCGAAAGCGAAAGTGTTTCAGCAGTCAAAGGAGCTACTTCAGTCCAGCAGGGTGTTAGTGCATTACGACGAGAAGAAGGAGCTGATAATGTCCTGCGACGCATCACCCTATGGAGTGGGGGCAGTGTTGGCCCACCGCATGCCAGATGGAGCGGAAAGGCCCACGGGTTTGTTTCACGCACGCTCACAGCTGCGGAAAAGAACTATTCACAGCTTGATAAAGAGGGGTTGGCCATTATATTTAGAGTAAAGAAATTCCATAAGTACATATATGGGAGGAAGTTTGTAATCAGTACTGACCACAAGCCTCTTATTAGCTTACTGAATGAGATGAAAGCGGTGCCTCAAATGGCATCACAGAGAATAATGAGATGGGCAGTAATACTAAGAGCCTATGAATATGTGATCACGTACAGAGCCGGCAAGGAAAACGGGAACGCGGATGCTCTCAGCCGCCTGCCCCTCTCAAAATCTCCTCGCAGTACTTCCCCTGAGGAGCACGTCCTGATGCTGGATCAGGAGATCAGTCCCCTGATAACTTCAGCGCAAATCCAGGGCTGGACAGCCAAGGACCCCGTTCTGTCAAGGGTCCGTGAGTATGTGTTGAAAGGCTGGCCAGATCACCGTGAGGGACCGGAGTTCGCGCCGTACAGACAGAGACAGCACGAGCTCAGTGTCCAAGATGGATGTGTGCTATGGGGAGCATGCATCATAGTCCCAGAGCGGGGGCGCTCTACTTTGATGGAACAGTTGCATCAATCGCACCCAGGAATGACTAGAATGAAAGGACTGGCTAGGAGCTACCTGTGGTGGCCTAACTTGGATGCTGAAATTGAGTCAAAGGTAAAGTCATGCACTATATGTCAGGAACAGAGGAAAGCACCTGCCGGGGCACCACTCCATCCCTGGGAGTGGCCCAGCAAACCCTGGAGGAGAATTCACATAGACTATGCGGGACCTTTTATGGGCAAAATGTTTTTGGTGCTGGTTGACGCTCACTCAAAGTGGATCGACGTTTATCCAGTGAGCTCTGCAACGACTGATGCCACACTGAATTGTCTCAGGAACAGCTTCAGCACACATGGTATTCCAGAAATGATTGTATCCGACAATGCACAGTGTTTTGTTAGTGAAGGGAGCAAAGAATTCATGGTAAGGAATGGAATCACACATGTCACCTCGGCTCCATATCACCCAGCCTCAAATGGGTTAGCCGAGCGAGCCGTGCAGACTTTTAAGGAGCTCATGAGGAAGAGCTCAGGTGACACCCTGGAGATCAAGCTCAATAGAGCCTTGTTTAGTTATCGTATAACACCCCAAGCTACCACGGGGCTTTCTCCGGCTGAGTTGATGATGGGGAGAAAGTTGCGGTGCACGTTAGACCTGATACACCCAGGTCTCAAAAGCAAGGTTGAGACAAAACAAACAAACCAAAAAGCGTACCATGACAAACATACTAAAGCTCGCCATTTCGCCATAGGGGACTCTGTGTACACCCAGAACTTCGGTTATGGACCGAAATGGATACCAGGACTAATCCAGGACATTACAGGACCTGTGTCGTACTCCGTGTTACTAGGGGATGGTCGAGGGGTTTGTCGGCATGTGGATCAGCTTTTCAGCCGGCAGCAGGGGGAACTGCCTCAGATGGAACAAAGGGCAGTAGAGGCGGCTGTTCCAGGACCCAGCACGGCTTATAAGGTGCCAGTGGACACTGGTACTGCCAGGTCACAGTGGGACAGAGTAAAACCAACATCAGACACTACTCCAATCTCAAGTGCGAATGAATCTGAGAATCCACCACAAGTGGAATTAAGACGTTCACAAAGGATTCGCAAGCAACCAGAAAGACATATACAAACCTGTTAAATTAGTCAGGGGTTAACCATGGTTAGAGCATACTGGTTAATTAAAACGTAGTACCTAGTAAGGGTTATTGTTTAAGAATTGCATATGGCAATCTTAAGGGTGGAGGAGTGTAGTAACCTGGGAGGTTATGAGTAACCTGATCCACCAGGTGGTGCTGTGGCAATTGCTCTCCTGAGTTAAGTCTGATCTGTACTGGTTGTACTCTTTGTTTTGGCTGCCTCATGGCAGAAGCTTTTATGTGCAAGTGTTGATTAAACCATGTTAAGGAGTTAACCGGTGTCCGTCTCCATCTATGACCACCTCAAGATACCACATTGATGGTGGGGGATTCGGCGATGGTAATGCCATTGAATGTCAAAGGGTGGTGGTTAGACTCTCGCTTGTTGGAGATAGTCATTGCCTGGCAATTCTGTGGCGCGGATGTTACCTGCCACTTATCAGCCCAAGCCTGAGTGTCATTCAGGTCTTGTTGCATGCGGGCATGGACTGCTTCATTATCTGAGGAGTTGTGAATGGCATTGAACACTATGCAGTCCTCAGTGAACATCCTCATTTCTGACCTTATGTTGGAGGGAAGGTCATTGATGAAGCAGCTGAAGATGGTTGGGTCTAGGACAGTGCCCTGAGGAACTCCTGCAGCGATGTCTGGAGGCTGTGATGATTGACCTTCAACCACCACAACCATCTTCCTTTGTGCTAGGTATGACTCCAGCCAGTGGAGAGTTTTTCCTCCCCGATTCCCATTGACTTCAGTTTTACTAGGGCTCCTTGATGCCACACTCAGTCAAATGCTGCCTTGATGTCAAGGGCAGTCACTCTCATCTCACCTCTGGAATTCAGCTCCTTTGTCCATGTTTGGACCAAGGCTGTAATAAGGTCAGGAGCTGAGTGGTCTTGGCGGAACCCAAACTGGGCATCAGTGAGCAGGTTATTGGTGAGTAAGTGTCGCTTGATAGCACTGTCGATGACACCTTCCATCACTATGCTGAGGATTGAATAGACTGATGGGGCAGTAATTGGCCAGGTTGGATTTGTCCTGCTTTTTGAGGACAGTACATACCTGGGCAGTTTTCCACATTGTCAGATAGATGCCAGTGTTGTAGTTGTACTGGAACAGCTTGGCTAGAGGTGCAGCTAGTTCTGGAGCACAAGTCTTCAGCACAATAGCCGGGATTTTGTCAGGGCCCATAGCCTTTGCTGTATCCAGTGCGCTCAGCCGTTTCTTGATATCACGTGGTGTGAATCGAATTGGCTGAAGACTGGCTTCTGTGATGGTGAGAACCTCAGGAGTAGGCCGATATGGATCATCCACTGGGCACTTCTGGCTGAAGATGGTTGCAAACGCTTCAGCCTTGTCTTTTGCGCTCGTGGCTGGGCTCCGCCATCATTGAGGATGGGGATATTCATGGAGCCTCCTCCTGCCGTTAGTTGTTTAATGGTCCACCACCATTCACGACTGGATGTGGCAGGACTGCAGAGCTTTGATCTGATCCGTTGATTGTAGGATCGCTTAGCCCTGTCTATAGCATGCTGCTTCCACTTTTTAGCATGCGTGTAGTCCTGTGTTGCAGCTTCCCCAGGTTGGCACCTCATTTTTAGATACGCCTGGCAGGCTCTTCTATACTCCTCATTGAACCAGGGTTGGTCCCCTGGCTTGATGGTAATGGTAGAATGAGGGAATATGCTGGGCCATGAGGTTACAGGTTGTGGTGGAATACAATTCTGCTGCTGCTGATGGCCCACAGCGCCATATGGATGCCCAGTTTTGAGCTGCTAGATCTGTTCTGAATCTATCCCATTTAGCACAGTGGTCGTGCCACACAACACGATGGAGGGTGTCCTCAGTGTGAAGACGGGACTTCCTCTCCACAAAGACTGTGCGGTGGTCACTGCTACCAATACTGTCATGGACAGATGCATCTGCAACAGGTAGATTGGTGAGGACGAGGTCAAGTAGGTTTTTCCCTCGTGTTGGTTCTCTCACCACCAGTCGCAGGCCCAGACTGGCAGTTATGTCCTTCAGGACTCGGCCACCTCGGTCAGTAGTGGTGCTACCGAGCCACTCTTGGTGATGGACATTGAAGTCTCCTACCCAGAGTACATTCTGTGCCCTTGCTACTCTCAGTGCTTCTTCCAAGTGGTGTTCAACATGGAGGAGCACTGATTCATCAGCTGAGGGCGGTAGGTGGTAATCAGCAGGAGGTTTCCTTGCCTATGCTTGACCTGAAGCCATGAGACTTCATGGGGTTAATGTTGAGGACTCCCAGGGCCACTCCTTCCTGTGGGACAGGGATGGTGATGGTGATGGAGGAGTTTGGGACATTGGCTGAAAGGTATGATTCTGTGAGTATGACTATGTCAGGCTGTTGCTTGACTAGTCTGTGGAACAGCTCTCCCAATTTTGGCACAAGTTGCCAGATTTTGGTGAGGAGCACTTTTGCAGGGTTGACTGGGCTGGGTGTGCCGTTGTCATGTTTGTAGCCGGTGCTGAGGTCGATGCTGGGTGGTCCATCCAATTTCATTCTTATTATTGTGTTTCGTAGCGGTTTGTTACAACTGAGTGGCTTGCTGGGCCATTTCAGAGAGCAGTTAAGAGTCAACCACATTGCTGTGGGTCTGGAGTCACATGTAGGTCAGACCAGGTAAAGACAGCAGATTTCCTTCCCTAAAGGACATTAGTGAACCAGATAGGTTTTTACAACAATCCGATAGTTTCATGGTTACCATTACTGATACTAGCTTTTTATTCCAGATTTTATTTAATTAACTGAATTTAAATTCCCCAGCTGCCGTGGTGGGATTTGAACTCACGTCTCTGGATCATTAGTCCAGGCCTCTGCATTACTAGCTCAGCGACATTACCACTATGCTACCATTCCCATGTTAAACTGAGGCACTGTCATCCCTCTCAGGTGGACATAAAAGATCCCATGGCACTATTCGAAGAAGAGCAGGGGAGTAATCCCAGGTGTTTTAGGCAATATTTATCCCTCAACCAACACCACTAAAACAGATTATCCGGTCATTATCACATTGCAGTTTATGGGGCCTTGCTGTGTGCAAATTGGCTGTTGTGTTTCCGACATTACAACAGTGACTACAATTCAAAAGAACTTCATTGGCTGTAAAGTGCTTTGGGATGTCCTGCGGTCGTGAAAGGCATTATATAAATGTAAGTTCTTTCTTTCACTGATTTTTCCCTGCCTTCCTATGGTGCAATACCTGGCTTCTGTTTGGAGCCTCCCTACATTAGACCGAACCCCCAAAAACTCAGTGTGTGGAGGCTGAACCAACCTGTGGTATAGCTGTGCCTTTGGGCGTTCGGCAGTGTTTTATTCTTGTTTAACAACAGGGTTGAAATTATATATTAACTGTTAACACTGCAATGCTTTTCTCACACATTTTACAGGGACCTTGAGACCCTCAAGCCGTTTAGGTTCTGGGACCTAGTAACTGCATAATACAAAGTGGAAGGGGCAAGACCCTGGTCATGTTGCGGCTGAGAAAAGCAGTATCTGCCTGCCAGCAGAAACTCTGCATAGCTGTGCCGAGGCCCACTTCCACACGGTACATCTTTTAATGGTTTGAGAGCAGCGTTGAAAGAGTTCTTCTTGTCCCAACATTAAAGAACTCAGTGAGTTGATAACAGAGAGGGTTGATGAGGGCAATGTGGTTGACGACCGTGTACATGGATTTCCAAAAGGCATTTGATAAAATGCCATATAATACGCTTGCCAGCAAAGTTGAAGCCCATGGAATAAAAGGGACAGTGGCAGCATGGATACGAAATTGGCTAAGTGACAGGAAATAGAGAGTAGTGAACAGCTGTTTTTCAGACTGGAAGAAGGTATACAGCGGTGTTCCCCAGGGATCAGTACTAGGACCACTGCTTTTCTTGATATATATTAAATGACTTGGACTTGAGTATACAGGGCACAATTTCAAAATTTGCAGATGACACAAAACTTGGAAGTATAGTGAACAGTGAGGAGGATAGGGATAGACTTCAAGAAGACATAGACAGGCTGGTGAAATGGGCAGACACGTGGCAGATTAAATTTAAGGCAGAAAAGTGCAAAAAAGAAAAAAGACTTGCATTTATACAGCGCCTTTCACAACCACCAGCCAATGAAGTACTTTTTGAAATGGAGTCACTGTTGTAATGTGGGAAACATGGCAGCCAATTTGCACACAGCAAGGTCCCACAAACAGCAGTGCGATAATGACCAGATGATCTGTTTTTGTTATGTTGGTTGAGGGATAAATATTGGCCAGGACACCGGAGATAATTCTCCTGCTCTTCTTCGAAATAGTGCCATGGGATCTTTTACGACCACCTGAGAGCAGACGGGGCCTCGGTTTAACGTCTCATCCGAAAGACGGCACCTCCGACAGTGCAGGACTCCCTCAGCACTGCACTGGGGTGTCAGCTTAGCTTTATGTGCTCAGCTCCCTGGAGTGGGACTTGAACCCACAACCTTCTGACTCAGAGGCGAGTGTGTTACCAACTGAGCCACGGCTGACACATATATTTCTGATATATTTTGGTAGGAAGAACGAGGAGAGGCAAAATAAACTAAAGGGTACAATTCTAAAGGGGGTGCATGAACAGAGACACCTGGTGGTATATGTGCACAAATCGTTGAAGATGGCAGGGAAGGTTCAGAAAGCAGTTAAAAAAGCATACAGGATCCGGGGCTTCATAAATAGAGGCATAGAGTACAAAAGCAAGGAAGTTGTGATGAACTTTTATAGAACACTGGTTCGGCCTCAACTGGAGTATTGTGTCCAATTCTGGGCACCACACTTTAGGAAGGATGTGAAGGCCTTGAAGAGGGTGCAGAAAAGATTTACGAGAATGATTCCAGGGATGAGGGACTTCAGTTACATGGATAGACTGGAGAAGCTGGGGTTGTTCTCCTTGGAGCCGAGAAGGTTGAGAGGAGATTTGATAGAGGTGTTCAAAATCATGAGAGGTCTGGACAGAGTAGATAGAGAGAAACTGTTCCCATTGGCGGAAGGGTCGAGAACCAGAGGGCACAGATTTAAGGTGATTGGCAAAAGAACCAAAGGCGACAGGAGGAGAAACTTTTTTACGCAGCGAGTGGTTAGGATCTGGAATGCACTGCCTGAAAGGGTGGTGGAGGCAGATTCAATTGTGGCTTTCAAAAGGGAATTGGATAAGTACCTGAAGGAAGAAAAAAATCGTAGGGGAAAGGGCGGGGGAGTGGGACTAGCTGAAGATGGTTACAGCACAGGAGACCATTCGGCATGGGCTCGACGGGCCGAATGGCCTCCTTCTGTGCTGTAACCATTCTATGATAAAATGCCCAGGCGGTTCAGTGGGCCACCTGAGCACTTTTGAGACCTGGGGCAATAATACGCCATGTGGTGTTAAGCCCAAGCATTGAGAGATGGCCTGGCTGATTGACTCTCGCATCACTATTTTATGGAGTCAGATCGCAGCTCGACTCCAGAGGTGTGTTGCCACTCTTGCGTCAATCTGCAGTGCAAACCAATGTATATTGATGCAAGGGTGACTGTATAACTACACCCTAAAAGGGTTGTTCCCTTGGGCTACTTGGAGCAACCTACTTTGAAAACTCCAGGACTGCAGTTGGCAGTGTCATACCTGAGTTTTAGCTCCGGTTTTATTATAAATAATTAACTGGAGCAGCTAGCTCACCGGTTAATGAGCACACTCTGCAACCCAGTGGTAGGACCTGATTTTGCACCTTTGATCTCCCACGTGCTTAGGATCCTGATGTCAGGAGCATCACATACATAGAATTACATAGAATCTACAGCATAGGAACAGGCCAACAAATAATTACCAGTGAAAACTGAGGAACAGGGGTACATAAATCCATAAAGTATTGCATTTACATGCCGGATCTGCTTGACCCAGATTTGATTTCAATATAGCACTAAGATAAATGGATCTTATGTGGGGTTGTGAGTGAACATAATAAGAACATGAGAAATAGGACCCGGAGTAGGCCATTCGGCCCTTCGAGCCTGCTCCGCCATTCAGTAAGATTTTGGCTGATCTTCTATCTCAACTCCACTTTCCTGCACTATCCCCATATCCCTTGATTCCCTTAATATCCAAAAATCTATCGATCTCTGTCTTGAATACACACAGCCCTCTGGGGTAGAGAATTCCAAAGATTCACCACCCTCAGTGAAAAAAATTCTCCTCATCTCAGTCCTAAATGGCCGACCCCTTATTCTGAGACTGTGACCGCTGATTCTAGACTCCCCAGCCAGGAGAAACATCTTCCCTGCATCTACCCTGTAAGAATTTTGTATGTTTCAATGATATCACCTCTCATTCCAGCGCCAGGGACCCGGGTTCGAATCTGGCCTCGGGTGACTGTCTGTGTGGAGTTTGCACATTCTCCCCGTGTTTGCGTGGGTTTCCTCCGGGTGCTCCGGTTTCCTCCCACAGTCCAAAGATGTGCGGGTTAGGTTGATTGGCTATGATAAATTGACCCTTAGTGTTAGGGGGATTAAATACGTGGGGTTACGGGGATAGAGTGGGATTTGTGTTGGTGTAGGGGTTACGGGGATCGGGTGGGATATGTGTCGGTGCAGGCTCGATGGGCCGAAATGGCCTCTATCTGCACTGTGGGGTTTCTGTGATTCTGTGAATATAGGCCTAGTCTCTTCAATCTCTCCTCCTAGGACAATCCCCCCCCCATCCCAGGAACCAGTCTGGTGAACCTTTGCTGCACTCCCTCTATGGCAAGTATATCCTTCCTTAGGTAAGG
This sequence comes from Somniosus microcephalus, assembly GCF_052327205.1. NCBI lineage: Eukaryota > Metazoa > Chordata > Chondrichthyes > Squaliformes > Somniosidae > Somniosus > Somniosus microcephalus. Next base: position 141,477,623 of record NC_140994.1, on the reverse strand, counting down.
AGACCAAAACTGTACACAATACTCCAGGTGTGGTCTCACCAGGGCCCTATATAATTGCAGTAAGACGTCTTTACTCTTATACTCAAATCCTCTTGTAATAAAGGCCAACATAGGGATAGGGCAAGGAAAGTGGACACTCAGACAGATCATTTGATGCCAACGTTACATCCTTAATTAGAAGCTATGGCATTCCCCTATATCAGCTTGTTCCCTATTTTCATATTAGGAAACGGTTGTGTATTTTGAATGTGTTTTAGAATTGTCCCACATGGGATACTGTAGTGGTGATTTGCAATGCACTATGGGAAATGTAGTGCATTGAATGAAGAAGCACATTGTAAATAAAATGGCCGTTAACTAAACTCTCCACCCGAGTCCTTCTTACAATTGTTATATAGGTAAGGGTATAAAACCCCTTGAGACACAACAAAACTGGCGACGAGGACGACGGACTTGCGCATCACTTTGCACTGGAATCGGCGATGTTTAAAGTAAGAAGTTCCTGTCTTTTCTTAATGGCGCGCCCACAGCTTAGTGCTGATGCAATCGCCTCGTAAAGGTGGTGGTTCGTGTGTTACACAAATAAGAAGGGGGAGAGTAACGATACAGTGAAACGAAGTGGAGGAAAAGGACTGTAAAAATTTTTAAAAAGTGGCGGAAAAGGACTGTAAAGAAACAAAAAAAAAGAAAACAAAATGGCTATGCTAACCGGAGCGTTTGGACCATTTGATGAAACGGCGGAGCAATGGAGTGCTTATACAGGGCGTTTTGGATTTTTCGTGACTGCAAATGGCATTAAAGATGACGTGAAAGTGGCGACGTTCCTCAGTGTGATCGGAGCAAAAACATTTGGCTCGTTACGGAGTTTGATGCACCTGGATAAGCCCGGCGCTAAGACATATGATCAGATTGTGGAAGTTTTGGAAACACATTTCGCACCCAAGCCGCTGCTGATTGCCGAGAGGTTCAGGTTTCACAAACGAAACCAAGGGGAGGGTGAGTCCATAGCCGAATATGTTGCAGTGCTAAAGAAGCTAACTGAGCATTGTGAGTTTGGTGAAACTCTGAATGACACTGTCCGTGATAGGTTTGTGTGTGGATTAAGATGTGAAGAAACACAGAAGTGCTTGCTCACGATTGACAAACTGACGCTTAAATCAGCAGTGGAGCTCGCTGTGTCTATGGAGTTAGCAGCTAAAGATGCACAGCTGTTGGGGGCTGCAACAAGAGTGCACAGGGTAGCAACTACACCGGATAAGCATGCAAGGGGCGCCAGAGAGTGTTACAGATGTGGAAGGTCAGGTCATCAGCCATCTGACTGCTGGTGTAAAGACCTGACCTGTCGGAAATGTGAAAAGAAAGGACACATTGAACGTGTGTGTAAAGGGCAAAGCAAACAATCCTACACAGAGACACACAAAAACAAACAAGGAAACACATCCAACTGGCGTTCTAAAAAGAAAAACCTACACATGGTGAAACAAGAACAGGAAGACAGTGACACAGACTCTGATGGGGAGCTGAATCTCCATGTGTTAACGGTGAATGGAGGCTCATCAGGCTATGGAGTCACTCCACTACTAGAGGGAATACCGGTCAAAATGGAGCTGGATACGGGGGCTGCTGTCTCCTTGATTTCAGAGAAGCTATTCAAAGAAAAACTGAACCACCTATCACTGACGCCGGCCAAGCTCATCTAAAGACCTACACTGGGGAAACAGTCCCAATGCTGGGTAAGACGGAGGTCAAGGTGGAGCTTAATGGACAAACCGTGATGCTGCCAGTTTACGTGGTCAAGGGTGACTATCCATCCCTGATGGGCAGGCCATTGTTGGAGAAAATTCATCTGGATTGGAAAAAAGTAAATGTGGTGTCAGTCGAAGAGGCGGGGCTAGCGGCAGTGTTGACAAAGCATGCGGCTATCTTTGACGGAGAATTGGGGAGTATGAAGTGGATTACGGTCAAACTCAAGGTGAAGCCTGACAGCCAGCCACGATTCCTGAAGGCCAGGAACGTTCCCTACGCCCTCAGACCAAAGGTGGAGGCTGACCTGGAGCGTCTGGTCAAGATAGGGGTCCTGGTGCCGGTTTTGCACAGTGAGTGGGCCAAGCCCGTGGTACCAGTGATGAAGAGTGACGGCGCGGTTCGCTTATGTGGAGATTTCAAAGTAACAGTGAATCCTGTGCTCTCAGCTGAACAGTACCCCCTCCTCATCATTGAAGATCTTTTTGCGGGTCTAGCAGGCAGTCAGAAGTTTAGCAAGATTGATCTATGCCAAGCCTACTTGCAGATGCATGTAGAAGAGGACTCACAGAAGTACCTCACCATCACCACCCACAAGGGCCTCTACAGGTACTGCCGCCTACCCTTTGGTATAACGTCAGCACCAGCATTGTTTCAGTGGGCTATGGACCAGATCTTAAGCGGCATTCCAGGGGTACAATGTTATCTCGACGATATCCTTGTCACAGGAAAGGACGACAACGAGCATCTGCAGAACCTGACGAAGACACTGGGAAGACTTGAAGAATATGGCTTACGTGTTCGCAAGGACAAATGCGAATCTTTCAAGCCATCAGTGGAGTACCTAGGCTATGTCATCGACGCGGATGGCCTACACACAGCACCATCGAAAGTGAAAGCCATTGCCGACGCTCCTGCACCTACAAATGTCGGCCAGCTATGGTCATTCTTAGGTCTCCTGAACTATTACGGAAAGTTTATTCCACAGCTGGCATCACTGTTGAAGCCATTACATGAGTTGCTATGTCAGGGCAAGGCCTGGGCGTGGACGAAGGAGTGCGAAGCTGCATTCAAGAAAGCCAAAGCAGCTTTGACTGACCCCAGAGTGTTGACGCACTTTGACCCGCCATTGCAGATTCAGCTGGCCTGTGACGCATCGCCTTATGGCGTCGGCGCGGTCATGTCCCACATCTTTCCCTCAGGCGAAGAGAAGCCGATTGCATTTGCGTCAAGGTCCCTGAGCAAGGCAGATGTGAAATACCCGCAGATCGAAAAAGAGGCTTTGGGCATCATCTTTGGAATCAAAAAGTTCCATCACTACTTGTTCGGAAGGAAATTCACCTTGCTGGCAGATCATCGTCCTCGGACATCGATCTTTGGTCCACACACAGGAATACCCTCCCTGGCAGTGTGCAGGATGCAGCGCTGGGCGCTGATGTTAAGCACTCACAATTACAACATCAAATACCGGAGGTCAACAGCACATGGCAATGTAGACGGATTGTCAAGACTTCCGCTGCCTGTGCCCTCTGAAGGCTGTGAGCAGAAGATTTTCTACTTTGACATGGTGAGCAATGCCCCTGTCACGGCCCGGCAGGTCAAGAAAGAGACCAGAGTGGACCCTACGCTATCCAAGGTGCTGGATCAGGTGATGCGAGGAGACAGATCACGGGTGTCAGACGCACCACCTGAGCTCCTACCTTACCTGTCAAGAGGGAAGGAGTTGTCTGTCACGTCAGGATGCCTCCTTTGGGGCATGCGAGTGATCATACCACCAAAGCTGCAGAAACATGTCCTCAACGAGCTGCACTCAGGACATTGTGGTATTGTCCGGATGAAGGAGCTGGCACGAAGCTACTTCTGGTGGCCCGGTCTGGATCATGAAATTGAAGTTGAAGCGAAATCATGCCCATCATGCGAGACAACCAGGGATACGCCAAAAGCAGCGCCACTGCATCCATGGGAATGGCCGGTGACACCGTGGCAACGGATCCATCTGGACTTCGCGGGACCAGTGGAAGGAGCGATGTTCCTGGTCGCGGTGGACTCCCATTCCAAATGGCCGGAGGTTGCAGTAATGTCCACTACCACTACGGAGAAAACCATCGAGACTCAGAGAGATGTTCGGGCGATTTGGTCTGCCGGAGCAGATTGTAACCGACAATGGAACAGTTCACATCCCAGGAGATGGAAGAGTTCCTCAAGAGCAATGGAATCCAGCACACGTTCTCCGTGCCTTATCCATCCACGAATGGATTGGCGGAGAGATTTGTCAGAACGCTGAAACGCGCGTTGAAAGCGGCAAGAAGTGATGCTCCTCTAAAGCAGCGCCTGAATGCTTTCTTGCTGAAATACTGGAACGCGCCTCATGCTACGACTGGAGCATCTTCTGCTTACCTACTCATGGGAAGGCAGCTACGGACACGCCTTGACCTGCTGAGGCCAACGTCCACAGAAGCAGTGGTACACGCCAATCAGCAGGATCAAGTCAGCAGACGAGCTCAGAGGTCCAAAGAACGACACTTTGTGGTGGGGGGCAAAGTCCTCGCGCGTAACTACACCACCCCGGAGCGGTGGGTCCCGGCTACGGTCATTCAAAAGACGGGCCCCGTTTCATACCGAGTCCGCACCGGAGACGACCGAACATGGAGATGGCATGTAGACCAGTTACTGCCAAGACCGTCGCCACAGGTAACCCAAGAAACAGAGGATCAAGGACCTGCTGGGGGCTCCAGCAGGGACTGGTCGTCCGACCCCGAGACGGTGGCACCATCCACTCTTGTGCCATCGAGGGAGGAAGCCACGCCTGCAGTCACGGGAGAGCCAGCCAGAGCCTGCTCCTGAGACTAGGCGTTACCCCCAAAGAGAAAGGCAGCCTCCAGAGCGCCTTAGTTACAGTTAGTGCAAACCGGTGTGCATGGGGCAGAATAATCCCCAGGGTTAGCGGAGTGTAGAGGCAGTCTACCCTCTCTTCCAAAGTTATAGTCATTTTCTGTTATTCTGTTTTGTGGACATTCTATTTTAAGGGGGAGGAAGTATGTTGTGTATTTTGAATGTGTATTAGAATTGTCCCACATGGGATACCGTAGTGGTGATTTGCAATGCACTATGGGAAATGTAGTGCATTGAATGAAGAAGCACATTGTAAATAAAATGGCCGTTAACTAAACTCTCCACCCCGGAGTCCTTCTTAATTGTTATATAGGTAAGGGTATAAAACCCCTTGAGACACAACAGAAACTTAGGTGAAGGGCCAAGGCCCATAAATGCAGGACACCACTAAGTTTGAAAAGAGTAGGAGAGGGGATGAGATATGGTAGTGTAGTGTTACTGGACTGGCAATCTAGAGGCTTGTACTAAAAATCCAGAGAAATGTGAGTTCAAATGCTACCACGGCAGTTTGAGAATTTGAATTCAGTTTTAAAAGCATAGAAATAAAAAGCTGGTATCAGTAAAAAGTAACCATAAAGCTGATGTGTTTTAGGGATGGAAACCTACCAAACGTCTGGCCTACATGTGACCCCTGTCCCAGGCTAATGTGGTTGATTCTTAACTGCCTAGTGGCTAAGCAAGCCGCTCAGTTGTATCAAGAAGGCCCACCAGCACCTTCTCAGGGAAACTCGGGGTGGCCAATAAATGCCAGCCTTGCCAGTGACACCCACATCCCAAGAATGAAAAAAAAAATCACGCAGTTGTGGTTGGGTGATGCCTTTTTAAAGTATGTAGATTGTACAAGGTGGGGGAGGGGTTCCATAGTTTGGAGGTCCTGGGAACTGGATTCAGGTATAATGGAATAATCTGTCACTGTGACAACTCCCTGCAGCCAAAAAAAGAGAAATCAATAAACCAAGCAAAGAATAAAAGATTAGAAATCTATTTCTGTATATATTACACTGAATAACAAGTTGGAGTGTGTTCCAGGGCTGAGAGATGCGGTGAGGTTCAAAAAACTTTGATGAATCTGCTTTAGTTTTGCTTTTTGTAACTTATAATATCAGCTCAGATCCCGTGGTGTATGCTGTCAATCATCGGAACATAGAAACAGGAGTAGGCCATTCAGCCCCTTTAGCCTGCTCTGCCATTCAATTAGATCATGGCTGATTGGTACCTCAACTCCATTTACCCCGATCATGCATTATCTCCCATGTCGATCTCGTCAGTGACGTCTGATTTTCCAGAGATTGCATTATCTACAGATAGGTGGACTGAGAGGAAGCATGGCAGTCCAAACTTTGCTTTTTCCAAACCAAATAAAATAGCTGTTAGATTGTTCACCGTGACTCACCCCCACCACCACCACCACCATGCCCCACCTCAAATCCCAGCAAAGTATCAGCCATATTTTCAAGCTTGAGGGTAGCAAGACTTCTGCATGAAATCAGCCACGTGAGTTCTAAATCCTGCTAGCGTTACATTAAATAATCTTAATGAAGTTGTTGGCAGTGACACAAGAAATCGGCTGCAGCAACAACATAACTATTTTCTTAAGCTAGAAGTCATAGTATTTAGGAATATATTATGTGAATATATACATTTATATAGTGTCTTATCCCATTATAGAACCATGGAAGTTTACAGCACAGAAGGCGGCCATTCAGCCCATCATATCTGTACCAGCCCTTGACCAGAGCAATCCAACACTGATCCCACTGCCCTGCTCCCTCCCCACAGCTCTACATCTTCCTCTGTGAAATATTAATCCACATTGCTCTTAAAAGGAGCAAGGATCTTTACCTCAACCACTCTGCATGGCAAAGCATTCTGTGCTCCAACAACCCTCTGTGTGTCGAAATTTCTCAAAGCACTTCACATGATTTTTGGAGTATGGTGACTGTTGTTAAGTAGACAAACACAGCAGCTATTCTGTGCCAGTAAAGGCTCCACAAACAGCAATGAGATGAATAGTGAGTTGATCTGTTTTTTGGTGGTGTTGATTGACAGAGGAACATTGGCCAGGACACGAAAGGAGCTCCTGACTCTTCTTCCAATAATGCTATGGGATCTTTTACATCCACCTTGGGTTAGTATTTCCTCCAAACTACACATTCTCTCAGCAATACATTGGAGTGTCAGCGTAGATTCTGTGCTCAAGTCCTGGTACTGGCTCAGTTCCAGAGGTGGAAGTGGTACCAACTAAAGTCAAAACGATGTGTTCAGTAGAGGAAACCTAGTGCTGCAAATAATGCGGTCAATTGTTTGGTAAAGTCCTGGCTGAGATGTAGAGGACCAACAAGTAAAAACATGGGTGCTGCAGAAATAAATAGAAGACTTTGTATTCAGAACCAGTTATTCACTACATAAGTCTTACGGTCTGCTCAATATGAAATTCCACCCATCATTTGAAAAAATAATATTGATCTTTTGTGTAGCTGTTGCTAAGATTGGCGATTGGGCAGAAGCATGGCAGATGCAGTATAATGTGGATAAATGCGAGGTTATCCACTTTGGTGGCAAAAACAAAAAGGCAGATTATTATCTGAACGGCAATAGATTGGGAGAAGGGGAAGTGCAGCGAGACCTGGGTGTCCTTGTGCACCAGTCGCTGAAGGTAAGCATGCAGGTGCAGCAGGCGGTTAAGAAGGCAAATGGTATGTTGGCCTTCGTAGCGAGAGGGTTTGAGTACAAGAACAAGGATGTCTTGCTGCAGTTGTACAGGGCCTTGGTGAGACCACACCTTGAGTATTGTGTGCTGTTTTGGTCGTCTTATCTGAGGAAGGATGTTCTTGCCATAGAGGGAGTGCAGCGAAGATTCACCAGACTGATACCCGGGATGGCAAGAATGACGTATGAGGAGAGATTGGGTTGATTGGGCTTGTACTCGCTGGAGTTTAGAAGAATGAGAGGGGATCTCATTAAAACTTATAAAATTCTAACAGGACTGGACAGACTGGAAGGAAGGGTGTTCCCGATAGCCGGGGAGTCCAGAATCAGGGGTCACAGTCTAAGGATAAGGGGTAAGCCATTTAGGACAGGGATGAGGAGGAATTTCTTCACCCAGAGAGTGGTGAACCTGTGGAATTCTCTACCACAGAAGGCAGTGGAGGCCAATTCATTAAATATATTCAAGAAGGAGTGGGATATATTTCTTAAGGCTAAAGGGATCAAGGGATATGGGGAGAAGACAGGGACAGGGTACTGAATCTGGATGATCAGCCATGATCTCATTGAATGGCGGAGCAGGCTCGAGGGGCCGAATGGCCTACTCCTGCTCCTATCTTCTATGTTTCTATGTTTGTCCAGAAGATTCATGACTGAAGTTTGTTTATAGTTAGAATTGTCACATCACACATGAGGTTGAAATTTCATATCCTTCCACCTCAGGACTGTGATTCACACCTGTTGGACTGCACTAGTAAATCTGGGTAAATCAGTAAGTTCTGATGAAGGGTCCTGAAACGTTAACTCTGTTTTCTTCTCCACAGATTGTGTCAGACCTGCTGAGTGTTTCCAGCATTTTCTGTTTTAATTTCAGTAAATCTGGACTTCAGTTCGATGTATTTCATCAGTGAGAGTGCAAGAGAACTTTAGGACTATTCTGACATCTATGGCACAAATTACAGGGTTCTACTCAACATCTAGGGAAAGCAACAGAAAATACAACAGCAGCACAACTGCTGCCTGGCAGTTACAAAGACAGAAAAAGAAAAGCCACGAGGAGAGAAAAAGAGAGAAAAGGAGAATAGAGAAGAAAAAAAACGTGTTCATACTGTACTGAAGTGTGCATTGTGGGATCTATTTGCACAATAGAACTGCATTTTCCAAGCTGTTCTACCTATTGTGAAGTTGTAGAAGTTGGGGCTGTACACATCCTCCTCCGTGCCTGCGTAGAATGCTGCTCACAGACCTCCCGCCCCCAGGTGCAATTTTCAACGATTGACAAGTTAACCGGTTCTTTTCAATCATTAAAATGTCAATGGTGGTACCAGAGTTCTTTTTAACTAAAAAAGCTTACCTTTTTTGGCGGGACTTTGCAACCGCTGCTTTTATTGCAGCGCAGCATAATTTCTGATTAGTTGAAAGCCCCTCCTCAGCAGCCCACCCTGTCCTGTAGTGACGAGAAGACACAACTCGGTTGCTGGAAGAATAACTGAAAAAGTTCAGTGACTTGGATCAGTCCTTTCAGCAGTAATCTCCTCTTCTTAGGCAGTCCCTCAGAACCGCGGATGACTTGCTTCCACACTAAAAATGAGTTCTCAAAGGGTGGAAGATGCCTGTGTGTGAATTCTTTTAACGTGGGGTGGCTGTTGCACACCAGCTACCACACGGACTTGACAGAGCAAGGTCTTGGTCCAATGGCAAGGGGATCCAAGACAATTGGAGACCAGGCTCTGCTACATCGGCCTAGCATACACAAACATACTCCTACTGTCCACCTCCCTCCTTCCCACAGGTCCTCTCTGCCTGGGTTTCATAGGCTGCAGTGTGGTCCTCCCGACCCCGCTGCTGGTCCACGCTGCACCACTCCTGGGCCTCGACCTCGCTGCTGGGCTTGTCCTCACCCCTGGGTCCCGTCCTCGCTCCTGGGCCTCGATCTCGCCCCTGGGCCCCGTCCTCAATACGACAGGGGACTTGGATTAAAGCAAAGACAGGCTGTAACCTGCAAGGTTTGCATTGCACACAGCCTGCCACTTTTAACCATGATTATGCTTTAGCAAGAGGCGACACCTCCAGTATATGGGTAACGAGAAAGAAAGACTTGCATTTATATAGCGCCTTTCACGACCGCCGAACGTCTCAAAGTGCTTTACAGCCAATGAAGTACTTTTGGAGTGTGGTCACTGTTGTAACTAGGTGATAACTGTAGTTTATTTTTGGTTTCATTATATTTTCCCCACACACACATATATATACTGCTACAAATGCGCAATTTATATTATGAATAATAACGGTGCACTCATTATTCAGTCCTTCCCAGCACTGATCTGCACAGCAGCTTCCCCTTCCGTGGAGCCGGCCCGGAGATGAGCAGCTGTCAATCCTCTCCCCATCGGTTCCTGGGCTGGAAGCGCGGCGACCAACCAAGTGAGGGGATTTTGGTGGGTGACGCGTTGCTAAGCGGGCGAGAAGGAAGCGGCGCTGCGACTGGCTGCGAGGCTGAGCGGGCGGAAGATGGCGGCGGTGAGCGAGTTCCCCGAGCTGAAGGAGGTGAAGCGCGGGCTGATGGCGGTGAGCGGCCTGTGCCGGGAGCGGGGTCTGCTGCAGAGCGCCAAGTGGTAAGCCACAGCCAGTCTGCCGGTGTGGGGACCGAGCGCCACGCAGCAGGTCAGGCCGGGGAGCTAGCAGCGACCCTGGGCGGCAGTCCGCAGCACCGGGGGAGGCGGGGCCGGGCCGGGTTGGGCTGTCAGAGCTCGGGCCTTCGGCCTGAGCCGCGCCGTTTAAAACTGCCGCCTGTTTGGATGAGCCTCACTCTCGGGTTCCTTTCACCGTGCGGCGCGGATTCACTTTCCACTGAGGTCCATGTTGGGCCAGAAATTCCAGGCCAGAAGCGTGAGTACGGTCGGGTTACTCACGCATCTGGCCGTTGGAAATGCCGGCGTTCAGCAGGAACAGCGCATGCGGGAAACGCCGGCATTTCCAGACCCGAGGTCTATTCACCGCGCGTGCGACTGCACAGGCAGCGCTTGCGCAGTGAACTTTGTAGATTTCACTGATGGATTCAGTGAGGGTAAGTCCCTAGAACTTGCACTTAAAAAAAGCAAGTGTAAAGTTGTTCATTGGCTGGGGAAGGAGATATATTTTATGGAGGAGCTTATGAAATGCAATATTTAGGTTTGGGAAAGGGAGGGAAGTTATTTTAAGAAATTTTAACTAAGTTTTAAACTTTAATTTTTTTTTTAAACGTGTTTTCAGAACGGTAGGTAGAAGGAGCAATTGTGGCTGTGTAAATGGAATGTGAGAATGAGTTATGTATGTATGTCCACATATATTCCTTTATGTATATGTATATGTTTTATATTCCTTTACTAATGTGTATGAATGTATATTTTTAATTATGATTTTCCAATAAGTTACTTTCTCTGAAAGTCATAATTAAATAATACATTCATACACATAAGTAAAGGAATATATACATAACACGCAAAGGAATATATACAGACATACATACTTTTAGAAGCTCCACGATAAGAAATATCTTCCTCTGGAGCAACTGTACCCATGCTTTTTTCATGTGTAAGTTGTAATGACTGGACCTCACTGAAAGCATTAATAAAAGCGGCGAATTATACTGCGCACGCGCTGCCTGTGCAGTCGCACGCGTTCTGCACCCCTTCATTCAGAGGACAGGAAATGCCGGTTTTCCCCACATGCACTGTGCATGCTGAAAACCGGCATTTCATCCGGCCAGATGCGTAAGTACCCCGACCGTACTAGCGCATTTGGAAGGGAATTACTGGGCCAACATTTTACATGTCAATAAAATAAAAAATTTAACAATTGCACAACTTGCCCCCTCGCATCTGCGACTGAGGGTCCAAGGAGGTGCATTGCGCAAGAGGTCATCATCGTATGTACCCTCACACTGTTCCCTTTGGGGAACTGTATGAAGTGGTGGAAGGATTTATGGCCGTGATTAACGCTCATTCCGTGACCGTAACCATCTTTGAACCAGCCATTAGGGTGGTTAGTCCTATGGCGGGCGGGTTTTACGGGCTCCCACAACCCATCTGAGGGGGGGGGGGGGGGCCACAAACACCCACGGACGCAAGCATCCCGCTGGATGTCCACCCAGAATTTAAAGTTGGAGCTCCGACTCCACTTGCCGGGACTGTCTGGAGTGGGGTTCAAAACCCTACTCCTTCTGGCCCAGCGGCGGGGATGCTTACTGCTACGCAAAAGGCCCACTCCGCACAAAAGGTGACACCCATACGTTTCCTGCGCCTTTTCCCTCCCCGTGACTGGAGCCCTATGCTGCCATTTCACGTTGCTAATTGGATTGGGCCTTTGTCATAGCGGTAGGATCCCCGCCGCTGGGCCAGATCAGGGTAGGGTTTCGAACCCCGCTCCAGACAGTCCCGGCAAGTGGAGCCGGAGCTCCGGCTCTAAATTCTGGGTTGACATCCAGTGGGATATTTGCGTCCGTGGGTGTGGGTGGCCCCCCCTCCTTGTATAGCTTGTGGGAGCCCGTAAAACCCTCCCGCCATAGGACTAACCGCCCTAATGGCTGGTTCAAAGATGGTTACGGTCACGGAATGAGCGTTAATCATGGCCATAAATCCTTCCACCACTTCATACAGTTCCCCAAAGGGAACAGTGTGAAGACACGTATGACGACGACATTGCTAAATAAATAAATGGAATTAAAAAAATTCTTTTAGGGCTTTTAAAAGTCTTTAAATTGCTTTAATTCTCTTTAAAACTACTTCAGATTACTCAAAATAATGTAAAAATTTTAAAAAGTTTATGAAAGTTACCAAAATCTTCAAAAAACTTCCAAAAACCTATTTAAACTGCTGCTTTGCATGTAAAAATGGTTAGCAGCTTGACAGAAACATTGGGGGTGTGTCCAGTGAAACTGAGACCTCAAGGGGCGTGTCTCACTTGCACTGCACGCTCCTGACTTCGCGCTGGCTGCACTCCTGGGCGGCGTGACGTCATACGCTGCCCGGGATTCTTCTTCTGGAAACACCAATTCCAGGCGTCCCTGGAGCTGATCGGCAGTAGCGCGGGGTAAGTGTAAATACGGGGCTTGCACGCGCTGCAAGCCCCGTTCTGGAATTTCTGGGCCGTTATGTCCGGCCAGACCTCTAGGCGATCCTGTTTCCCTTAGCCCCCCCACCCCGACTCCAGGTATTCAATATTCAGGAAAGACAGGCAAAAAGGAAAAGGAGGTGGGGTAGAAACATAGAAGATAGGAGCAGGAGTAGGCCATTCGGCCCCTCGAGCCTGCTCCGCCATTCAATGTGATCATGGCTGATCATTCAAACTCAGTACCCTGTCCCTGCCTTCTCCCCATATCCCTTGATCCCTTTAGCCTTAAGAAATATACCTAACTCCTTCTTGAATATATTTAATGAATTGGCCTCCACTGCCTTCTGTGGTAGAGAATTCCACAGGCTCACCGCCCTGGGTGAAGAAATTCCTCCTCATCTCTGTCCTAAATGGCTTACCCCTTATCCTTAGACTGTGACCCCTGGTTCTGGACTCCCTGGCCATCGGGAACATCCTTCCTGCATCTAGTCTGTCTAGTCCTGTTAGAATTTTATAAGTTTCAATGAGATCCCCTCTCATTCTTCTAAACTCCAGCGAGTATATCAAATCAAATCAAATCAACTTTTATTGTCAGTGCACAAGTGCAGTACAACGAAATGTAGGCTTGCGGCTCCCGAGAGTGTACATTTAGATTAAGACATTTAAACATTCAACATACATTTGGCTTGTAATACATTAACATAAACATAATAAAGTGCATTGGCAGATGTGCAGGCTTTAGAGTTTATTTGTGGAGTTCAGTAGGATGACAGCCCTGGGAAAGAAGCTGTTCCTAAATCTGGTCGTACGGGTGTGAATGCATCTGTAGCGTCTCCCAGATGGCAGGAGGGCGAACAGACTGTGGCTGGGGTGGGTAGGGTCTTTGATGATGGACCGTGACCTCCGTAAACAGCATTTCTGGTATATGTGCTCTATGGTCGGTAGCCGGGTGCCGGCAATGCGTTGGGCAGTTTTGACTACCCGCTGCAGGGCTTTCCGGTCATAGTAACTACAGCTGCCATACCATACTGTGATACAGTTTGTCAGGATGCTCTCTATTGTGCAGCGGTAAAAGTTAGAGAGGATCAGGGGTGACAGGTTACATCCCTTCAGCCTCCTTAGGAAATATAGGCGCTGCTGGGCCTTCTTCACCAGAGAGGAGGTATTGAGGGACCAGGAGAGGTCTTCCGTGATGTGGACTCCGAGGAACTTAAAGCTGTCCACCCTATAAGCCCAATCGACCCAATCTCTCCTCATACGTCATTCCTGCCATCCCAGGTATCAGTCTGGTGAATCTTCGCTGCACTCCCTCCATGACGAGAACATCCTTCCTCAGATAAGGCGACCAAAACTGCACACAATACTCAAGGTGTGGTCTCACCAAGGCCCTGTACAACTGCAGCAAGACATCCTTGTTCCTGTACTCGAACCCTCTCGCTACGAAGGCCAACATACCATTTGCCTTCTGCACCTGCATGCTTACCTTCAGCGACTGGTGCACAAGGACACCCAGGTCTTGTTGCACTTCCCCTTCTCCCAATCTATTGCCGTTCAGATAATAATCTGCCTTCCTGTTTTTGACACCTCGCATTTATCCACATTATACTGCATCTGCCCAGCATCTGCCCAATCACCCAACCTGTCCAAATCATACTGGAGTTTCTCGGCATCCTTCTCACCGCACACGCGCCCACCCAGCTTTGTGTCGTCTGCAAACTTGGAGATATTACATCTAGTTCCCTCGTCTAGATCATTAATATATATTGTGAATAGCTGGGGTCCTAGGACCGATCCCTGCGGTACCCCACTAGTCACTGCCTGCCACTCGGAAAAAGACCCGTTTATTCCAACTCTTTGCTTCCTGTCTGCCAACCAGTTCTCTATCCAAGTCCGTACCTTGCCCCCAATCCCATGTGCCTTAACTTTACACGCTAATCTATTATGCGGGACCTTATCGAAAGCCTTCTGAAAGTCCAAATACACCACATCCACTGGTTCTCCCTTATCTATTTTACCAGTTACATCCTCAAAAAATTCCAGTAGATTAGTCAAGCATGATTTACCTTTTGTAAATCCATGTTGACTTTGTCCGATCCTGTCACTGTTTTCCAAGTGCTCTGCTATTACCTCTTTTATAATGGACTCTAGCATTTCCCCACTACCGATGTCAGGCTTACCGGTCTATAATTCCTCGTTTTCTCTCTACCACCTTTTTTAAATAGTGGGGTAACATTAGCTACCCTCCAATCCATGGGAACTGTTCCAGAGTCTATAGAATTTTGGAAGATGACCAGCAATGCATCTACTATTTCTAGGGCCACTTCCTTAAGTACCCTAGGATGTAGATTATCAGGCCCTGGGGTTTTATCGGCCTTCAATCCCGTCAATTTCCCTAACACCATTTCCCTACAAATACTGATATCTTTCAGTTTCTCCCTCTCATTAGACCCTATGTTCCCTGACATCTCTGGGAAGTTATTTGTGTCCTCCTTTATGAAGAAAGAACCAAAGTATGTATTTAATTGGTCTGCCATTTCTTTGTTCCCCATTATAAATTCCCCTGATTCTGACTGCAAGGGACCTACGCTTGACTTCACCAATCTTTTTCTCTTCACATATCTATAAAAGCTTTTACAGTCAGTTTTTATGTTCCCTGCAAGCTTACTCTCATACTCTATTTTCCCCCTCTTAATTAATCCCTTTGTCCTCCTTTGTTGAATCCTAAACTGCTCCCAATCCTCAGGTTTGCTGCTTTTTCTGGCCAATTTATATGTCCTCTCCTTGGATCTTATGCTATCCCTAATTTCCCTTGTTAGCCACGGTTGATTCACATTTTTTGTTTTATTTTTATGCCAAACAGGGATGAACAAATTCTGTAGTTCATCCATGCGATCTTTAAATGTTTGCCATTGCCTATCCACCGTCAACCCTTTGAGTAACATTCCCCAATCAATCCTACCCAACTCGCGCCTCATACCATTGTAGTTTCCTTTATTTAAATTCAGGCCCCTAGTCTCTGAGTCAAATACTTCACTCTCCATCTTAATGAAGAATTCGATCATATTATGATCGCTTCGCCCTAAGGGGCCTCGCACAACAAGATTGCTAATTATTTCTTTCTCATTACATAATACCCAGTCTAAGATGGCCTGATCTCTAGTTGGTTCCTCGACATATTGGTCCAAGAAACCATCCCGTATACACTCCAGGAATTCCTCCTCCACAGTATTGTTACTAATTTGGTTAGCCCAATCTATATGTAGATTAAAGTCACCCATGATAACTGCTGTGCCCTTATTGCACGCGTCTCTAATTTCCCATTTAATGCCATCCCCAACCTCTGCATTACTGTTTGGGGGGTCTGTATACAACTCCCACTAACGTTTTCTGTCCCTTGGTATTTCTTAGCTCTACCCACACAGATTCTACATCATCAGAGCTAATATCCTTACTTACAATTGTGTTAATCTCCTCTTTAACCAGCAATGCTACGTTTTGGTCGCCTTATCTGAGGAAGGATGTTCTTTCTATGGAGGGAGTGCAGTGAAGATTCACCAGACTGATACCTGGGATGGCAGGAATGACTTATGAGGAGAGATTGGGTCGATTGGGCTTATACCCGCTGGAGTTTAGAAGAATGAGAGGGGATCTCATTGAAACTTATAAAATTCTAACAGGACTAGACAGACTAGATGCAGGAAGGATGTTCTCGATGGCCGGGGAGTCCAGAACCAGGGGTCACAGTCTAAGGATAAGGGGTAAGCCATTTAGGACAGAGATGAGGAGGAATTTCTTCACCCAGAGAGTGGTGAACCTGTGGAATTCTCTACCACAGAAGGCAGTTGAGGCCAATTCATTAAATATATTCAAGAAGGAGTTGGATATATTTCTTAGGGCTAAAGGGATCAAGGGATATGGGGAGAAGGAATTCACAAAAATATGCCCGGAATTCAGAAATTTGAATGACGACCAAAAACTCCCATACCTACTAGGGGAAGAGAGAAATTGTGTAACCTTAGCGGCACACTATGTTACAGCTTGCCATAAACAGAGGGACAACCACTAAATATAAGAAAAGAGTATATACAAATTTATATGAATGTATATTTATACACTCAGGGATATAACTGTTTATACACTGTATGGATAGATCTGTATTTTTGTGTACAACCATGAATGTTTCTTTGGCAACATAAGATGTACCTTGTCATGCCAATAAAGCGATTTGAATTGAATTGAATTGAATTGACTGAATTTGGATGATCAGCCATGATCTCATTGAATGGTGGAGCAGGCTCGAGAGGCCGAATGGCGTACTCCTGCTCCTATCTTCTATGTTAAGCACATAATCCAGGCTGACACTCCAGTGCTGAGGGAGTGCTGCACTGTCGGAGGGTGCCGTCTTTCGGATGAGACTTTGGCCCTGAATTAGCGATCAACGGCAAAGTAAAGGCGTTCGTCGCTGGCCCTGAAGAAAGCTGCCCACAACGATCTGGCAATCTCTGTGACGAGAATTTTGCCTTTTTCGACGTGCGATTCAGATCAGTGTGAGTTAATGGGAATTCCATAGCGCGATCTGCTGTGACGCCAACAAGCTGTCAAAGCAACTAATCACAATGCAGAATTCTCAGACAGAACCAGAAAGTGAAGAAGTTGCTTTTATTATGACCTTTTAAAAATGTTAGAGAGCAAAACAAAGATTGGGGCTCTCGCAAGCGGGAAAAGGTAAAACTGAAATAAACACGAACAAACTTTTTAAAAAAGTTTCTTGTATTTTTTTCATAATGGAAAAGTTTGATACTCCACAAAATTTAAATTAGTTTTTCGGGGCCTTCATGTTTGTTTATCAGTCAATATCCTGTTAAGACCCCAGCTACACCTAATCCAACAAGGCCTAACTTTTAATGGGGTATTTAACGGCGATATTACCGCGGAAAAGCCCAAGTTTCACTGTTTTCCAGCTATAATGGAGGGGTGGGGGCAGGGTTCACAGCGCAGCCAATGTCAGAGCAGTGAATGACTGGCGCAACTTCAGAATTTTCGCGTTAGGATGCGCATGCGCTACATCCTGAAGTTGCGATCAGTTTCAAAGGGGTAATAACAGTGAACGCCATTAAATCGAGACCCCGTCTGCCCTTGTTTGACCCAAACTCTGGATTTACACGACAACTGGTTTGCACCAATGTTACACTTATACTGAAAATGCAGCCTTTAATGTAAACACAACATCGTGTATTTATTTAACTGTCTTTTCAATCTGTCTCACCCCCTAAGATTATAAATTTAATGATGCTGACTGCTCTGTACTTTAGTTTGTTATTCCCTATTACTGTAACTGGCTATTGACTACCCAGTATTGATACAAGGTCTAAAGACATTTGTACATTAGCCCTCAGCTCAGTGTGGATCTGTTAGAGCAGCTTATACAGCCCTCAGCTTGGTGCTGGTGTACAGAAATGGGCTACAGATTGGCTTACCATGTACAAGTGTTCTAAAGTATAAATTTAAATATAGAATACAGTTAGAAGTGTGTGCAGTTATGTATTTGTACTTGCAAATTATTTTTTCAACTCTCAATTACTAACTTTATGAAGTAATAATCAACAATTTATAAACTGTTGATTATTATTTTTATAAATTTGCAGTGATCATGTCTCAACCATTATTCTTTCAGTGCACAGATCCTTGTGCATCAGTATTGTTGTGGGTGATCTTTGTTTATTTTGATATTTGCTGTCATCAAAAAAAACTGTCTTTGCAAATTTAGCAGAATCATTTTTGTTGGCAAAACTATTTGCATCATAATGATTTCATAACCGAAGAACCCTAATTACATTATACATATAATTTTTAATTCTGACGAAAGGTCATTGACCTGAAACGTTAACTCTTTCTCTCTCCACAGATGCTGCCTGACCTGCTGAGTATTTCCAGCATTTTCTGTGTTTGTTTCAGATTTCCAGCATCTGCAGTATTTTGCTTTTGCCCTAATTATCTGCTCTCCTGTCACCTGTGTTCATGGTTATTTGGGTCATATCACATTGAATCTTTTGCTTTTAATTCCTGTCTGCCACTTTGGGGTGGAAATCAGGTCAGGTCTTTTAAATCAAGGATTTACTGTTCAAAGCCTATGTCGCACTGTGTGATAGGGTGTTTATTCTTCTGCTATCCACAGACTGAGAGAGCCTGAGAAGGTTTGTGCGAATCCCAGTGAGCAGCTCACGATAATGACTGGACAGGGCAACGTTGCCAGATATTGTGCCTATAAGGTCATACATTGTAGGGAGTTAGGCTCGATAGTGGGAGTGGTCCTTGGATCTGGGCAGGAGAGAAATATCTAGCAAAGCTCTAAAATCATAACATTTAACAAGTTCCTGCAACCCTGGAGGGTGATAAGGTACATATCCCAAAATGAATGGTGTCCCCTGATCCTTTAGGTTGTGTACAGTAAACAGTTATTGTAATGGGTGTGCTTGGGGGAGGTCTGGATTTGATGCATCCTGACGCAGTTGAGGTTGACAATTTATTTTCTGCACAGGGCTTCCGAGTTGGCCTTCTCTCTGGATCCTCTTCCTAAGGACGAGCTACCACCGGCCCCTCCATTATCAGAGGTATGACAGTTTTTTTTTAAAGGTACACATTACATTTGTTTTAAACAGGCAACTATAAAAGCAGCTCAGAAACGGGGATGTCACAGTATTACAAGATCTGAAATCCATAGAACTGAAGCTTTTTTTTCTGTCTTCTACTAGGTTGATATTAGAAAATGTATTTAAAAGGAACATTGCATTGACCCACTTCCCCATTGCTGTTATTAGAAAGGGGGCACATAGCTTTAATGGAGCAGGAGGATGCCTGGGTATAATAATACATTAGAGTATAAATTACACTTGTCTATCCTGGTTCTTGCTTTGGGGGGTGGGGGACACGCACGCGAAGGAGGAGAAGCATTGAAGTCCCTGTTCATTCTATTCTCTCCATTACCGAAATCCTGGTAATTGTGTGACAGAGAAAATCAACTGCAGTACAGTTCAGTATCCAGGATAGGGGCTGTGTCTACACTTCATGAGATTTCTTTGAGTAACTGATTTATTTATTTTTAATAAAAGCTTGTTTATATTTAGGAAGACCTGGTGGATTTGGATGCCTACACTTTGGCCAAGTCGTACTTTGATTTGAAGGAGTATGATCGAGCAGCGTATTTTCTCAAAGGCTGTCAGAGTCAGAAGGCTTACTTCCTATATATGTATTCCAGATATCTGGTAAGGGAGCACTCATTAATGATGAGGTCGCTGGCAATGTTCCCTCTAATTTTCTTTTGTGCCATGCGGCCCCTTCAAAATTCCGCAGATTCGTTTTTTCCAATTAAAATCCGGTGAGCCGGCTGTGTGGCAGCTCCAGAGCACTGCACGGCCACGCAGCTTAAAGGGAACAGTGACCCTACAAATACATTGCTGGGTGACTAGGTGGTGCAGTGGGTTAGCCGCTGCTCTTTCACCTCTGGGGCTTGTTTCAAATCCAGCCCAGACTGAAGGGATGAAATTCATAGTCTGGCATCTTTGCTGGATAGAGTCATATTATATACCATTTTCTAAGATTCAGTGGAAACTTAATTACAGGAAACTTTCTGATATCCGGCACTGACGGGACCGAGCTGGTGCCGTACCATCAAAAGTGCCGGACATACCAGCGTTAATGTTGAAACATACGGAACTGAAAAGCTCCGTGTGAATCAACAAACCCTGTTGCTTAGCAACAGCTTCAAAACAGTCGGCTGCAGCTGCAAGCGTCTCTAGCTGAAGCTGTTGCTATAGCTACAGACCTTGCAGTGCCTGACTGGGGGGGAAAAAAAAGCAACGAGAACTAAAAAAACTTATAGAAAACGGCTCCTGATTTTTGCCGTTAGATCGAGCATTCCGGACATATAACCTCTGAATAAACCAAAGTTTCCTGTATCTGTTGTAACAGAGGAAACCCCCACCCCCTGTGGATAACGAATTGGCAATAATCAAGAGTCCCCAAATTATACTTGTACAGCAATATGCTAGGCATGGAAGTGTTGCATTATCGGAGTGAATTGATATCTTGTGCAAGGCTTGATTGCTTGAAAAAAGTCAAAAAGTTGTACATAATGCAGATGGACTTCCATTATATTATCTTCCTTTCCGTTTTTTTTAACCGCCCTGTGCCATAGATCATCTCAAACCGAGAGCAGGCAACCTGCTCGCAGACCTCTGCTGGTGCCTGGCCTATACGTGACTCCAGTCCCACACCAATATGCCCTTAAACTGCCCTTTGAAGTGGCCTAGCAAGCCACTCAGTTGTATCAAATATCTTCTCGGGGCAACCACGGATGGTTAAATAATTTAAAAGAAATATGTATAATGTAAAGATTGTCCCAACTACAGTCTCTGTAATGTTGTAGCTCTGATTGTGTGCTGTAATTGCAATAGGATGTACTTATAATTGTGTTTGGTATTCTAGTCTGGAGAAAAGAAGAAGGATGATGAAACCGTGGACAGTTTGGGTAAGAGTATAGTCAATCTGGCATGAATAACTGACCAGCATAACAACAAGCTGTGATTTTGTCCATTGCATTAATTTGCCTCTGAGGTTTCATAATCGGGTTTTCCTGTTAAAACAGTATTAAAAAGATTAATATTTTAAAGTATTTTTTTGCAATATTTTCTGTTCCTCACCTGACGGTGTTGATTCCTGGCTGGAGTATGGTACCACATGTTTTTTTAAATTCGTTCATGGGATGTGGGCATCGCTGGCAAGGCCAGCATTTATTGCCCATCCCTAGTTGCCCTTGAGAAGGTGGTGGTGTACTGGCCATTATTCATGTGTAACCCTGGGCTGTGAGAGAAACAGGATATTTGACTGCTGGTGGCATCACAGATGCCGAGCGCAATCCTGTTCTCCTCTGACATCAACACCTGTACCATCTTCTTAGGCAGTCCCTTGGAACCGAGGATGACTTGCTTCCACATTAAAAATGAGTTCGCAGGTGACTGATTAGTCCAATGCGGGACCTACAGTCTCTGTCACGGGTAGGGCAGACGGTGGTTGAAGGGATGGGTGGGTGGGGTGCTTGGATTGACGTGTGCTCCTTGCGCTGCCTGCGCTTGGCTTCCGCTTGCTCCCGGCGAAGAGACTCGAGGTGTTCGGCGCCTTCTCGGATGCTTCTCCTTCACTTTGTGCGGTCTTGGGCCAGGGATTCCCAGGTGTCAGTGGGGATGTTACACTTTTTCAAGGAGGCTTTGAGGGTGTCCTTGAAGCGTTTCCTCTGCCCACCTGGGGCGCTCTTGCTGTGCTGGAGCTCCGAGTAGAGCGCTTGTTTTGGGAGTCTCGTATCGGGCATGCGGACAATGTGACCCGTCCATTGGAGCTGATTGAGCGTGGTCAAAGCTTCGATGCTGGGGATGTTGGCCTGAGCAAGAACACTGACGTTGGTGCGCCTATCCTGCCAATGGATTTGCAGGATCTTGCAGAGGCAGCGTTAGTGGTACCTCTCCAGTGCTTTGAGGTGCCTGCTGTACATGGTCCATGTCTCTGAGGCATACAGCAGGGCGGGTATCACTGCTGCTCTGTAGACCATGAGCTTACTGCCGGGTTTGAGGCCCTGGTCTTCAAACACTCTCTTCCTCAGGCGACCGAAGGCTGCACTGGCACACTGAAGGCGGTGTTGGACTTCGTCATCGTCATTGCCTGTATATCCAGCAAGGGGTGGGGTGGAGAAAATCACTGGCTACTGATAAGTACTGCAGCCAACTGTAATACCCTACTACCAACCTGACTGAGATCAGCTAACTTGGTGCAGACCAGGGATCAAACCTGGGGACTTCTGATCAATGTGATTCAGCTCCTCATTGGATAAATTGGCTGAATCATTAGAGGGGGGAAGGGTGAGATTTAATCTTAATTAAATACAATAGTACTGAACATATAGTGCAATAGATGAAAATAGCCCCATTTTTAAGACACTACTTCTCTACAGCCTGCCTTTAGTATTTTGTGTCCTGTTGACCTTGCAGACTATGGATCTAGTCTGTTGGAGGGCCACACGGATTTATCCATCATCATCGTTTTAGTTCTTTTTACCTCAATTTCAATATGTTTAATATTTTAAAAAGTATTGTGCATTGTGTGTGTAAAGTTTTAATTCACTAATGTGTATCTGGAGTAAGAGGTGGTGACTACAATTTTTTTATTGACCTGCATTATTAATGGCATCTACGTTTCATTAAATGTGCCTAGAATCTATTATGGGAGACTAAACTGTGCTAAACTGTTGAAGGAGGCATGCTTTACGTTTAAATATATTTAATTGGACCATTATTTCGATTTATAAAGATTTAAAACAGCATTGTATTTCAGTATTGAAAGACCATGGTTGTGCGCAATTTTTATTGATGTGACTGTACAGGTTCTTTGTGTGGGAGCAAATAAAATGCTGCATTATTGGCCTGCTTAAACTGTGATCTGTGACTCAAAGTTCTGGATTCCCCCAGGCTTGTGGTGTGATGGTTTATCTTCTATCTGCTTGGCAGGTCCCTTGGAGAAAGGACAGGTGAAGAACGAGTCTCTGAGGGAATTGCGAGTGGAACTGAGCAAAAAACACAAAGCCAGGGAACTGGATGGATTTGGACTATACTTGTATGTACCAGCTTATGTGTGTTTCTTTACTGTCTCTTTTTTCTAATGTGTGCTGAACAAGACAGATGATAATCCTCTTTAAAACTGCCATTAAGTGTATATTGCCTCTCCCTGTTCCTTCTGCCAAAATGCATCACATCACACTTAATTATTAAATTATTAAATTCCATCTGCCCATTCTGCTAGTGGAGTGGTAAATAGCGAGGAGGGAAGCCTCAGGCTACAGGACGATATAGACGGGTTGGGCAGAACAGTGGCAAATGGAATTTAACCCTAAAAAGTGTGAGGCGATGCATTTTGGGAGGACTAACAAGACAAGCCCCTAGCCAAGCTGTTCCAGTACAGCTACAACACTGGCATCTACCCGGCAATGTGGAAAATTGCCCAAGTATGTCCTGTCTACAAAAAGCAGGACAAATCCGACCCGGCCAATTACCGTCCCATCAGTCTAGTCTCAATCATCAGCAAAGTGATGGAAGGTGTCGTCGACAGTGCTATCAAGCGGCACTTACTCAGCAATAACCTGCTAACTGAAGCCCAGTTTGGGTTTCGCCAGGGCCACTCAGCTCCTGACCTCATTACAGCCTTGGTCCAAACATGGACAAAAGAGCTAAACTCAAGAGGTGAGGTGAGAGTGACTGCCCTTGACATCAAGGCAGCATTCGATCGAGTGTGGCATCAAGGAGCCCTAGCAAAACTGAAGTCAATGGGAATCAAGGGGAAAACTCTCCATTGGTTGGAATCATACGGTTTTTGGAGGTCATTCATCTCAATCACATGACATCACTGCAGGAGTTCCTCAGGGCAGTGTCCTAGGCCCAACCATCTTCAGCTGTTTCATCAATGACCTTCCTTCCATCATAAGGTCAGAAGTGGGGATGTTCGCTGATGATTGCACACTGTTCAGCACCATTCGAGACTCGTCAGATACTGATGCGGTCCGTGTCCAAATGCAGCAAGACCTGGACAACATTCAGACTTGGGCTGACAAGTGGCAAGTAACATTCGCACCACACAAGTGCCAGGCAATGACCATCTCCAACAAGCGAGACTCTAACCATCGCCCCTTGACATTCAATGGCATTACCATCGCTGAATCCCCCACTATCAACATCCTGGGGGGTTACCATTGATCAGAAACTGAACTGGACCAGCCATATAAATACTGTGGCTACAAGAGCAGGCCAGAGGCTGGGAATTATGCGGCGAGTGTCTCACCTCCTGACTCCCCAAAGCCTTTCCACCATCTACAAGGCACAAGTCAGGAGTGTGATGGAATACTCTCCACTTGCCTGGTTGAGTGCAGCTCCAACAACACTCAAGAAGCTCGACACCATTCAGGATAAAGCAGCCCGCTTGATTGACACTCCATCCACCACCTTCAACATTCACTCCCTCCACCACCGGCGCACTGTGGCTGCAGTGTGTACCATCTACAAGATGCACTGCAGCAACTCGCCAAAGCTCCTTCAACAGCACCTTCCAAACCCGCGACCTCTACCACTTAGAAGGACAAGGGCAGCAGACGCATGGGAACATCACCACTTACAAGTTCCCCTCCAAGCCACACACCACCCTGACTTGGACCTGTATCGCCGTTCCTTCACTGTCGCTGGGCCAAAATCCTGGAACTCCCTTCCTAACAGCATTGTGGGTGTACCTACATCATATGGACTGCAGCGGTTCAAGAAGGCGGCTCACCACCATCTTCTCAAGGGCAATTAGGGATGGGCACTAAATGCAGGCCTAGCCAGCCAGCGACGCCCACATCCCATCAATGAATTTTAAAAAAAGGGAATACATAATGAATGGTAGGACCTAGGAAGGACAGAGGATCAGAGGGACCTTGGTGTGCATGTACATAGATCCCTGAAGGCAGCAGGACAGGTAGATAAGGTGGTTAAGCAGGCATATGGGATACTTACATTCTATGCCTTGGCTAATAAAGGTAAGAGCAGGGAAATTATGATGGAGCTGTACAAAATGCTAGTTAGGCCACAGCTGGAATACTGTGTGCAGTGCTGGTTGCCACACTATAGGAAGGATGTGATTGATTGGAGAGGGTGCAGAGGAGATCCACCAGGATGCTACCTGGGCTGGAGCGCTTCAGCTATGAAGAAAGACTGGACAGGCTGGTGTTGTTTTCCTTAGAACAGAGAAGGCTGAGGGGGGACCTGATTGAGGTGTACAAAATTATGAGGGGCATAGATAGGGTAGATAGAAAGGAACTTTTCCCCTTAGTAGAGGGGTCAATAACCAGGGGGCATAGTTTCAAGGTAAGGGGCAGGAGGTTTAGAGGGGATTTGCGGAAAAACTTTTTCACCCAGAGGGTGGTTGGAATCTGGAACTCACTGCCTGAAAGGGTGGTAGAGGCAGGAACCCTCAACATTCAAGAAGCATTTAGATAAGCACTTGAAATGCCATAGCATACAAGGCTACGGACCAAGTGCTGGAAAATGGGATTAGAATAGATAGGGCTTGATGGGCGGCACAGACACGATGGGCCGAAGGGCCTCTTTCTGTGCTGTATAACTCTATGACTCTAGCCTTTTTATGTCCTGTTGCAGTCGATTGATAGCAAGATCACTGTTTGCTGCTCCCCCAAGTTTGGTGTCATCGGCAAATTTAGAAATTCTCTGTATTCCAATATCCAGGTCATTTATATATATCAAAAAAAGCAGTGGCCTCAGCGCTGACCCTTGGGGAACACCACTGTCTACTATCCTTCAGGCTGAAAAACAGTCATTTACTACAACTCGCTGTTCTCTGTCCTTAAGCCAATTCCTGATCGAAGCTACCACTGACCCACCTATTCCATGAGCCTCAATTTTGTTAACCAGCCTTCTATGTGGTACTTTGTCAAACGCCTTCCAAAAATCCATGTAGACAACATCCATTGCATTCCCTTCATCAATCTCTCTGTTACTTCATCAAAAAATTCAATTAGATTAGTCAAACATGATCTTCCTTTTACGAGCCCGTGTTGGCTCTCCTTAAGTCCTCCTTACACCTTGAGTGATGTGTTCGGTTCTGCTCACCAAGACACAGCACAGCCAGTGTCGGAGCAGTGAATGACTGAATGACTGACTGCAACTTCAGGATTTGCGCGTTAGGATGCGCATGCACTACATCCTGAAGTTGCGGTCAGTTTCAAATGCCATTATTAACACTATCAAGCGATTGTCATAGTGAATATATTCATTTCCAAGTAACTGTCAGTTTAATAAAATTGACTCTTTTCCTTTTACGGACAAAATACAACAGATAGTACAAAGTGAGTAATGACTAGCCCATTGAAGGAACATTAAAAGGAAAGTTTTCAAAAAGTAAGACTTGCATTTATATAGCCGTTTCATGATCTCAGGACATCCCAAAGCACTTTACAGGCTATGAAATGCAGTGATCAGATGCACACAGAAGGCTGATGTGTTTGCAGAACGGTACACAAGCAAGAGTCAGCACCTTCAGCGGAGTTGGAGATGGGGTTGGGGGAATTGAGGAAAGCACTCCCATTGAAGTGGTGTTTATTTATTTTTTAAGAGATGTCAAAGCTTGATGTGTGAGCTCAGGAATTATATGACTGTTTTAAATTGCACATCGTTTTCTCTCATGGGCACCAGTTACCTAAACCTCAATTACATTATTGCCTTGTAAGTAGGTGCCTATAATAAAAACACAAAGTGCTGGAAATACTCAGCAGATCAGGCAGCATCTGTGGAGAGAGAAACAGAGTTAATGTTTCAGGTCGATGACCCTTCGTCAGAACTGGAAAAAGTTGGAGATGGAACAGGCTTTTAAGCAAGTGTAGGGGCAGGGAAAGGGGGGCGGGGAGGAAAGAACAAAAGGGAAGGTCTGTGATAGGCTGGAAGGCAGGAGAGATTAAGAGACAAAAGGGATGATGGTGCAAGGCAAAAGGAGATGGTAATGGGACAAGTTAAGAAACAAAAGATGACTAGATGAAGTGTAAATGGCAATGGCAGAATGATCGACAGCTGCCATGTGAGAGAGAGAGAGGGGAAAAAAAGATAGGGGCAGAGGTTATGGTCTGAAATTGTTGAACTCGATGAGTCCAGAAAGCTGTAAAGTGCATAATCGAAAGATGAGGTGCTGTTCCTCGAGCTTACGTTGAGCTTCATTGGAACAGTGTAAGAGGCGGAGGACCGAGAGATCAGAGTGGGAGTGGAGCGGAGAATTAAAGTAACAGGCGACCAGAAGCTCAGGGTCACCTTTGCGGACTGAACCGAGGTGTTCCGCAAAGTGGTCACCCAATCTGTGTTTGGTCTCCCCAATGTAGAGGAGACTGCATCGTGAGCAGCGAATACAGTA
Organism: Somniosus microcephalus; assembly: GCF_052327205.1. NCBI lineage: Eukaryota > Metazoa > Chordata > Chondrichthyes > Squaliformes > Somniosidae > Somniosus > Somniosus microcephalus. The sequence continues at coordinate 141,450,206 of NC_140994.1, read as the reverse complement.
TACTAAATTGCAAGAAGTACAAGTAAATCGCTGTTTCATCTGGAAGGCGTGTTTGGGGCCCTGGACAGTGGGAAGGGAGGAGGTAAAAAGGCATGTGTTGCATCTCCTGTGATTACACGTGAAGGTGCCGGGCGAAGGGGTGTTGGGGGTGATAGAGGAGTGGGCCAGGGTGTCGCGGAGGGAGCGGTCCCTTCGGAATGCTGAACGGGGCGGTGAGGGGAAGATGTGTTTGGTGGTGGGATCACGCTGTAGGTGGCAGAAATGGCGGAGGATGATCCGTTGAATGTGGAGGCTGGTGGGGTGAAAGGTGAGGACAAGGGGAACCCTATCGTGGTTCTGGGAGGGAGGGGAAGGGAAGGGGTGAGACCAGAAGTGCGGGAAATAGAACGGACACGGTCAAGGGCCATGTCAACCACAGTAGAGGGGAATCCTCGGTTGAGGAAAAAGGGAGTCATGTCGGAAGCACTAGTATGGAAGGTGGCATCGTCGGAGCAGATGCGGCGGAGACGGAGAAATTGGGAGAATGGAATAGAGTCCTTGCAGGAAGCGGGGTGGGAGGAAGCATAGTCCAGGTAGCTGTGGGAGTCAATGGGCTTATAGTGAAGTAGGTGCCTATTCTCTTTTTGCATTACATTGTGTGTTTAACCGTGATATGTAAGTATAGATAGGTTCGATATATATGTATATCTATATAAGATGAAATTCAGTTCATTTGTATATTAGGTATGGAGTAGTCCTGCGGAAGCTGGACCTGATTAAAGAAGCCATCGACGTGTTTGTGGAAGCCACGCACAGTCTGCCACTGCACTGGGGAGCTTGGCTCGAACTCTGCAACCTCATTACTGACAAGGAGATGGTAAGTGACTAATTTATTCCTTTCCTGGGAGATTCTGTCATGGCTGGTAATTTAGTGAGTGCATTTAAAGCTCTTCAACGTAGAAGAGAATTTTTTAAAGTTTTATTTCATCGCGAGTTGGGCATAATAAAATCATGAAACGTTATTGGGCATCATTGACCTGGGGTGCTGCTGGTCCAAAAGTGAATGAAAACTGAATAAAACCCTTACAATGGACGGCTTAATTAGTGAAAGTACCCTCTAGTGTGGTTCTGAGCTCTCTTTATAAAAAAAAAAAAACAGGAGCCCCAAGTTCAATTGCCGATCTATTTTGAGTTAGCTGATCTTCGCCAGGGTAGAGCTGCTCCAACAGTTTTCTGCTCCTGCGGATGTTCACTGTTCTGGGAAAGGGTAGAGCGAGAGAGAGAGTGTTTACTCTTCCACAACGTTTCTTGTTAAATCAGGAGCCCACTTATTCAGGCCCTGGCATTGCAAGATGGCCACTGTAATAATAGCGGTGACACCCAAGGAGGGGAGCTCATGTATCAGTGCTCAGGGTGTGCTACATTGCCAGAGGTGTTGTCAGCCTATCTACCCATTCAGGTGGACGTTAAAGATGCACTGGCAGTATTTGAAGAAGAGTAAGCAGTTCTTTGCATCCTGGCCAACATTCTTCCCTCATCCAACACCACCAGATTAGCTAGTTATTGAATCTCATTACTGCCTGTGGGACTTTACTGAGCCACAGTTGCCTGCATAACAGTGACTGCACTTCAAAGTAATTCACAATGTGAAGTGCTGTGGAATGTTTAGAGATGTGCTAAGACACCGGCCCGAATTTTACAGGGCCTGTGACTGCGTACACAAAGAGGCCGAAAAAGAGCTATCCACCCTAATCCCACTTTCCAGCTCTTGTTCTGTAGCCTTGTAGGTTACGGCACTTCCAGTGCATATCCAAATACTTTTTAAATGTGATGAGGATCACTGCCTCTATCACCTTTTCAGGCAGTGAGTTCCAGACCCCACCACCCTCTGGGTGAAAAAGGTTCTCCTCAAATCCCCTCTAATCCTTCTACCAATGACTTTAAATCTGTGCCCTCTGGTTATTGAGCTCTCTGTTAAGGGAAATAGGTCCTTCCTATCCACTCTATCTAGGCCCCTCATAATTTTATACACCTCAATCAAGTTTCCCCTCAGCCTCCTCTGTTCCAAAGAAAACAACCCCAGCCTATCCAATCTTTCCTCATAGCTAACTCACTTGAAAGCTCTTCAGTCTGCCTCGGGTAACATCAGCGTGGAGGTCCTGAGTGTAAGGTACACTAATGGACCCGATGTTAGAGGAGATCACAATACTTACAGATGAGGAAGCCCATTCGGCCCATTTTAAAAAATGTATCCCGAATAACCCCATATTCCCCTATTGCAGCATCGGATTGTTTCAGGGTCTCTGCCTCCACTACTCTGCCTGGAAGTCCAAGAGATGTCTCCCCAGGCACTTGGATTAAAGCTCTGATCGCAATTACTTTAATGTTGTCTTGTGCACGTTGCTGGTACCACTTGTTCTTTGCTTTTCTGTTCCAGCTCAAGCCCATGGTGCTGCCCAGTACATGGATGAAAGAGTTCTTCCTGGCTCACATATACACAGAGCTGCAGCTGATTGAGGAGGCACTGCAAAAATATCAGAACCTGATTGATGCTGGCTTCTCCAAAAGCACTTACATCATCTCCCAAATTGCTGTGGCTTATCACAATGTTCGAGGTTAGGGTTAGGATGCAGTTTCTTCATTTTTGTATTGTAAGATCAAATTGAGATGACTCCACATTTTGTGTGTAATTTAAAAAAAACCTTAATTATTCAGCCTCCATTTTCACCAGTCAACCTTTTCTGAAGTTTAGGAACGTTTGCAGTAAGGCTAAGAGTCTGGCCTCAACAGTGGCTCCCTTGGGACTCCAGGGACTTGAGCACATAAAGCTAGGCTGACACTCCAGTGCAGTGCTGAGGGAATGCTGCACTGTCGGAGGTGCCGTCTTTCGGATGAGACGTTAAACTGAGGCCCAGTCTGCTCTCTCAGGTGGACGTAAAAGATCCCATGGCACTTTTTCGAAGAAGAGTAGGGGAGTTATCCCCGGTGTCCTGGCCAATATTTATCCCTCAACCAACGTCACTAAAACAGATTATCTGGTCATTATCACATGCTGTTTGTGGGAGCGTGCTGTGTGCAAATTGGCTGTCGCATTTCCCACATTACAACAGTGACTCCACTTCAAAAGTACTTCATTGGCTGTAAAGCGCTTTGAGACGTCCGGTGGTCGTGAAAGTCTTTCTTGATCCAACCCAGTCCCGTCAGAGATCCTTCACTTGTTTGAGATTTTGTAAATGAGAAAATCAAATGCAAGACCTGGCCAGTGTATAGTTGGGGTTGCCACCCATCTGGTTTTGGGCTGGATAATCCTATTACTGATGCAGGGTGTCTGGATATTTTCACCAATGTGTCTCTCTGTCTTCACTTGTGTGGCATTGCAACACCTGTGGTCCTGGCACCTGGTCTAGGGAGATAATGAAGCAGCTTCTGATCCTCTGACATTCTACAGTGATGTGGCAGCTTTTGGTGCAGGGTTTGCTGCGTTTTACTTTATCGCCAGTGATGTCTCTGAAGAGGGACTGCAGCTTGGCATTCTGCTGGAGAGGAGGTTCAAATCTGGTCTTGGCTTGGACTTAGCAATTGCTTAAGAGAAAGGGTAGAGTTTCCGCCTTGAGCGCGATTGGCGATTCCGGCGCGAATTGCGCCCGTTTTGAAAAGTAATTTAAAAAAAAGATTTGCTTTAAAAAATATTCCTTGATTTATTTAAGAGTGGTAACTTGGTGCAGTTTGATTAATACAGCTGAAAATGGGTTTATCACAAAAAATAAGCATTGTAACCCGATTTTAAGTAACTGAAAATGACTTTTAACAAATATGCAAAACTATTTTCTAGTTCGATTGGGGTACAGTAGTCAGTTCCTTAGTAAATTTTAAAAAAAAACTACTTTCAAAATCTTTTAAAATGAACCTATTAGTGTCCTTGTGTCCAAAAGATCTAGCTTAATTTTTAGAGCCTCCTCAAAGGCCTGCAAACAAGTGCAATTAGCAGAAACTCCCAATGGTGATTAATTCACCCTGGGGAGACGTGGCCACTTTGTGGGCAGGGCCTGCCCCTAGCTTGAGGTTTTTAAAACTAGCACAAAAGATCGTAGAAACTCAAGTTGCTCTGAACGCAATTTGCGCTTTAAATTCTATAATCTTTTGCACCGGTTATGCAGATTTTGGGCGAATTGCGCCGAAAAAACCAGCGCAATCGAGCAGAAACTCCAGGCCAAAGTCTTCTGACCAATCTCCATTTTAACACTTTAAAAAAAAAAAAAAAAAATTAGGGCTAACTTTCCTCGGAATAAATAGACCTTACCAATCGAATGTGCAACATTTGAAGTGGGATCTATGTTGTTTTTCTTGCTGAAATTGAAGTTTGATTGACACGGTTTTTGTTGCTGAAGTGCCCCTGGTTTATTGCACCTTGATGTCCTTGCTACACTGCAGTACTTGCAGGCCATAAGTTTGGGCTTTTAAAAAATTATGAATCTGAATTTAATTAAATCATTTAGTTTTTTGGTCACCCAGGAGTATCGGAGGAATTCCTATTGTGCATTGTAAAAATAATGAAGTGTTTTAATGCTAGGGTCTGTGAGGGCAGCTGAGAGATAGTGGCTCCTTCATATACGACTGAACAATTTCTTTTATATTTTACTTTTGTACAAAAAACCCCACACCTGATTAGGCAAAGAGTGCCTCTATATTATCTTTGAATAAAAATATAATTTTTTATTCAAACACTTATTTCTGCAGTGCAGTAATGTATTTTAGAATTAAGATATTATAAACCTTTCCAGGTTTACTTTTGTGACTTATGAAATCATCTTAACCCTTCAGTGTGTTATTGCTGAATGACGTGTGCCAGAGTGTTTTATCCTGTGTCTATTAGATGAAGGGTTCTTTTGATTTATTTTATTCATTTGTAAGTATGTGATACTATCATATATTCAGGAAATGCTGAACTTTTTTTCTTTCCTTTTCCCCAACCTTTAGACATTGATAGAGCTTTAACCCTTTTCAATGAGTTACGGAATCAGGACCCATATAGGATAGAGAATATGGACACTTTATCCAATCTGCTGTATGTCCGGGTAAGGCTGGCTATTCTGGTTTGTGGAGGTTGAAGAATCATGGAACTGATTTCCGTTCCATCTCTTGAAATAAACCCAATATTAATCTAGATATGTTTTTGTTTTTTTATAGAAATGTTACAAAACTCTTTGGAAGTTTTCATTTATTCCATAGTATCTGAATCAGTGACACATTCCGATAACTTTGAACAATTGTACCCTCAAATTTGCATAATACCGAGGCATCCTTCGTGACGAGAGCTGAGATTTAGTTACTGACATCAGTCATGTAAAATTGTATCCTCAAGCTCCTCTGTGGTTTAATGGGTGAGGGCACTACCCAGTATAGCACTAAGCTATGCAGAACAGTAGGTTCTGGGTTAGGTCCAGGTTTGTGCTGAGTTAATTGGTCACAGTCCTGGCAATAGTTGGGACTGTATAATTTGCCTCAGTGTCCCTGGATTACTTACTTATTATTCAGTGGGCCCTGCTGGAGAGTGCATGTATGAACATTGGGTGAGCACTGGAGCGGGATTGGCTGTGAATCCTTCAGATAGCCTCCAACACTCATTGTTTTGTCACTTGACTGAGATACCACCACGTGTTTTACACCCATACCCCACCCAGAGTTAGCGTCTTCCTGAAAGGTTGAAAAAAATCATACCTGTCACATTTATTTTTATTATACAAGTCTGACAAGCCCCTGTCATCTCTGCATATTTATGAAATGAAAGTGTGATAAATCCTTTCAGATAAATTGTTCACGCTCCAGTGTAATATTTTGTCGTGATATATAATCCATGTTTGTCAATATGGTTTTCAGCATAGTCATTTCACTGGTTGTCATGTTGGCTATATTCCATAACTCTTGGTCTCTGCTCTTGAACACATTTCTAAAGCCTTTGACTGGGTCTACCTGTATGCATTTCTAATAAAATACCATTAAATGTCCTCCCACCAAAGCTATGCTCATAGCTATCTAGTTTCCTCTCATATCACACTGTCTATGCTTTAGTTGATGATTGATCCACTAACACTTTTTCCATTAAGTCAGGGGTTTATACCAGTGATGACTTCCTCACATCATTCAAAACTATCTAACTTTTGCTGATGATTGCCCTCTCAGTCTGTCAACTTTGTTTATATTGGGTGTCTGCAGTGTTTATAGTCTCCAGTGCTCTCACATCTGGATCTTCTCCATGCCTGTCAAGATGCAATTAAATCTTGTTTCAGTTTTTCATAGAAGTGGTTTTTTTTCATTTCTCCTGCACAACTACTCAACAACAACCACCTCTTACCTTGATTACACCCCTGAGTCCTCCTTCATCTGTTGACATTCTTGTCGTCGGTTGGAGCTCGCTCCAAGGAGCTCAGTTTCTGCTCTCATGCCAAACACTTTTTCTTTTCCTCTCAACAGCTCCTCACTGTCTCTCAATGCTTCCAAAGCTGGAGAGGTGCTTCCAACACATCTCTCACTTTTGGTCAGGATACAAGAAAAAGCTTGTCATCTGATATGATACCCTTCCCTCATCTCTATCTTCCAACCTCCACTGAAACCTTTCATGTCTTTCTCTATTTTTACAATAGTTTATTCCTGCTTAGTTCCAAATACTTTGCGGAGTTGAAGTGGCAGCTTTTGGTTTGACAGATGGGAAAAGTTAACATTTTGTGAGGAGTTAGGCATTAGTTCTATGACTCTATGGTGGAAGTAGTGGTTTATTAATTAGATCACCTGTCAGCTGTGCGGAGGTGAGGAACAATTCTCGTGGCACTGTAGAAAGTATTAATCCTTTCTCTGTGCTTGCAGTAATTGATATGAAAATGCTCGAGTTTCTGGCCTTGCTGTGCTACCGTAGGAAGGTGCTCAGTGCTTCTATACAAGAGGGAGGGAAAATCTGAGGGTTAGTCATTTTGGGCTCTGCTGGCATGCCTAGCAATTAATGTGAGAGATGGGAGTAGGTCAGCCCTGTACGATGCAGGGCACTTGGGAGATCATATACGGCTAAGAAAATAGAGGGTACCCCATGGGTACCGGTGTGATACCGGACTTAAGTAGTGAGCAGACTCAATAGTATAAGGTACTGATGTCCACTTTAAGTTATAGTTGATCGATTTCATTTTGCCTGAGAAAAAGTTGTAAATCCTAGAGTCCTGGGAATGCATATACAGGAAACTTTGCGATATCCGGCACCGACGGGACCGGCGTGATGCCGATCTATGAAAACTTCCGGACAGACCAGCGCTAATGTTGAAGGATACGGAGGTTTTCATCTCCGTATCTGACGACAAACACTGTTGCTTAGCAATAGCTTGTAAACAGTCGGCCCGTACCTTGGAAGCGTCTCTGTAGCTTAGCAACAGCTTCAGAGAGGCTTTCCAGAGACTGACTGTTTAAAAAAAAAAAAAAAAATGCTAGGAGAAGAAAAAAAAACCTAACAAAACGGCTGCTGATTTCTGCCGTTAGATTGAGGTTTCCGGACATACAACCTCCGGATAAACCAAATTTTCCTGTATTTAATATTAGCTTTGTTACTCGAGTTATAAAGACAACCTCACTTAAAGGATAAATTGTGTGGTTTGTCTAATTATTTTTAGCTATCTTTGGTATGTTCCTTTCCTGTTTCTAAAGGTACTAAGTCAGAGCAATTTTTTTTCTTAACACTAGTGCATCAAATTGACCTCCTTTTAAGTTGCCCTTGAAGTACAAGTATACAGGTTACTCATGATCATTTCAAGTTGTATTTGTGTGAAAGGAATTTGATTTATGAGATAGTTTGAATTAAAAGAGTAGACTGTAATCCCAATTGAGCAATTTTCTTTACAGTAGTTGTGGAAATGAGTGTTCTTATTATAAATCTATTTCAATTGTTATTTTTCTGTTAGAACATGAAGCCTGAACTGAGCTACCTGGCTCACAATCTCTGTGAAATTGACAAGTATCGAGTGGAAACCTGCTGTGTGATTGGTGAGTTTAATTTGTCTCCGACAGGAGACTGCCGTTTAAATTGATAAAATCAAAACCAAAGCACCCGTGGTTTGCAGTCACTGTCCATTTAACACGTGTTTTATTTGTGCTCCGGATGAGACTCGTGTTCTATTTTTAGCTCCGGTTTTCTTGAGTTTCTCTCAATCTTTTGTATTAGCTGCTTTTGCCAGTGCCTCTCTGAAACCAGTGATAAGGTGTGAGGACAGTCCAGGTTAACACTTGATATTTATTTATCTTCCTTCCTCCCCTCCCCATGTAAAGAATCTGTACTCTGCTTGATGTTGGCATGCCTGAGATTTGGAATTCTACGTAAAGGATCACAAGTCCACTCCATTCTCCTGCCATCCGATGGCACAATGTACCACTTGGCATTCAGTTCTTTAGAAGGATTTAATTGAAGTCACCTGAAGGTCTGCCATGGACCAGACACATTCTTTTTCTTTCTCTTACCCAAATCCCTTCTCCACGAGACCATTGGGGAATCAAGAGAAAAATTGTCCAGTATACTGCTGGGGAGTTGAATGGAACTGAGATTTGTCTCCTTCACAAGACCAGTAGGAACTGGATGCATCAGATCAGGGAGCTTGCCATATGGGGAATTGCAGGCGCATAGATTCATTCTTCTACCTTGTAGTGCTACATGTTGATACTCTGATGCACTACACTGAGCAGAGCAATACAAAAGTGTAAACTATTGAGGTCAGTCATCTCTACTGGGGTTGAAGAATTTGCTAGTGAAATCTCCATTTACAAGTTGCCTATATTTTATCCCTTCCTGTTGTTAAGATATGGCTCCACAGGTGCCAGTACTTGACCCAAGTGGGCATTCTTCATGTACTGTTCAACTATGGAGGGCATAATATCCAAGTCTGATCTTGTGCTCTCCCAGTGTGACGTGTACTTTCTACCAGTGCTTACTTGATAGCAATGGTGAATGGAAATGTGGTGATATTTTTCCCTTTCCTTGGCTAAGGGTTCTTAAGTTAATTGTAGCACCCACCTGCTGCCCAGCTCAGGTCACCTGACTAAGTATAGCTCAGGATTTGATCCTAGGACCTCCAGGTCTGTATGGCTTAGAGCTGTTGTATCTGAATTGTGAATCCAATGTTCTTTTTCTTCTCATCAAGGCAATTACTACAGTTTAAGGTCTCAACACGAGAAAGCAGCCCTGTACTTCCAGCGAGCACTGAAGTTAAATCCTCGCTACCTTGGTGCCTGGACACTAATGGGTCATGAGTATATGGAGATGAAGAACATATCAGCAGCTATTCAGGCCTACAGGTACACAATCTGATTGGCTGTTCGCATTGAAAATCTGACTTTCTTTAAACTGGTACATATCCAAGCAGAGAATTTCTGTGTACTCCATCCCTTTTCCATTCAATCACAGCAGAAAACTCCACTGACTAAGTGCTTTGGTCTCCATGCTGTGGGGCAGATTTGGCCACAAGAGGGAGAACTATGCTTCTATAAGATCTGGTACCTGCAATTGCTTGAAAGTTGCAAATTTGCCACTGGCAGCATCTATTTAGCTTTGCCACCGGTGGGGCCTTCTGTCCACGGCACCAGAGGTAACCTCCCTCTTGGAGGGTTTCCTTGTCTTCAACAGCAAGAGGGAAGAGTACTTTACAATACAGAGTTGCCTTTACTGGAGGCAGCCATATGATATTAATGATGTGCTGGCCCGTCAATTAAATTGGTACATCAGATCCTGGCAGTGACTTAAGCCCATCAAAGTGTTGCAGTAAATACTGAATTCTTGGGGCCCTTGAGCCTGTTCCAACATTCAATTAAATCATGGCTGAGCTGTACCTCTACTCCATTTATATCCCTTGATACCCTTATCTAATAAAAATCTGTTGATCTCAAGTCTTGAAAATTTAAATTGACCCAGCATCCACAGCCTTTTGGAGAATGAATTCCACATTTAAGAACATAAGAAATAGGAGCAGGAGTAGGCCAATCGGCCCCTCGAGCCTGCTCCGCCATTCAATAAGATTATGGCTGATCTGATTCTAACCGCCAATCTACTATCACTGAACCATCTCCTGAATCTAACAGAATTAGACACACGAAATAGGAGCAGGATCAGGCTACCTGGGCCCGCTCCGCTACCCACAGGGCCATGACCGATCCGAACCTAGACTCATGTCCAAATTCCTGCCCGTTCCCCATAACCCTTAATTCCCTTTACTTCTAGGAAACTGTCTATTTCTGTTTTAAATTTATGTAATGATGTAGCTTCTACAGTTTTTTGGGGCAGCATATTCCATGGACCTACCACCCTCTGAGTGAAGTAGTTCCTCCTCATCTCAGTTTTGAAAGAGCAGCCCCTTATTCTAAGACTATGCCCCCTAGTTCTAGTTTCACCCATCATCGGGAACATCCTCCCCGCATCCACCCGATCCAACCCCTTCACAATCTTATATGTTTCAATAAGATCGCCTCTCATTCTTCTGAACTCCAATGAGTAGAGTCCCAATCTACTCAACCTCTCCTCATATGCTCATCCCCGGGATTAACCGAGTGAACCTTCTTTGTACTGACTCGAGAGCAAGTATGTCTTTTCTTAAGTATGGACACCAAAACTGTATGCAGTATTCCAGGTGCGGTCTCACCAATACCTTGTACAACTGAAGCAATACCTCCCTATTTTTATATTCTATCCCCCTAGCAATGAAAGCCAACATTCCATTGGCCTTCTTAATCACTTGCTGCACCTGCATACTAACCTTTTGAGTTTCGTGCACCAGGACCCCCAGATCCCTTTGTACTTCAGTACTTTCCAGTTTCTTGCCATTAAGATAATAACTTGCTCTACGATTTTTCCTGCCAAAGTGCATAACCTCACACTTTCCAGTATTGTATTCCATCTGCCAAATCTCTGCCCACTTACTTAGCCTGTCTATGTCCCCTTGCAGGTTTTTTATGTCCTCCTCACTCACTACTTTCCCTCCCATCTTAGTATCATCTGCAAACTTTGATATGTTACACTTGGTCCCCTCCTCCAAATCGTTAATATAGATTGTAAAGAGTTGGGGACCCAGCACTGACCCCTGCGGAACACCACTAGTTACTGATTGCCAGTCTGAGAATGAACCATTTATCCCAACTCTCTGCCTTCTGTTAGATAGCCAATCCTCTATCCATGCCAGAATATTACTCCCAATCCCGTGATTTTTTATCTTAAGCAATAATCTTTTGTGTGGCACCTTGTCAAATGCCTTTTGGAAGTCTAAATACTCTACGTCCACTGGTTCCCCTTTATCCACCCTATATGTTACTTCCTCAAAGAACTCCAGCAAATTTGTCAAACATGACTTCCCCTTCATAAAACCATGCTGACTTTGTCCTATTAAATTATGATTATCCAAATGTCCTGTTACTGTCTCCTTAATAATGGACTCCAAAATTTTACCTACCACAGATGTTAGGCTAACCGGTCTATAGTTCCCAACCTTCTGTCTACTGCCCTTTTTAAATAAGGGTGTTACATTAGCAGTTTTCCAGTCTGCCGGGACCTTTGCCGAGTCCAGGGAGTTTTGGAAAATTATTACCAATGCATCCACAATCCCTACCGCCACTTCCCTCAAGACCCTAGGATGTAAGCCATCAGGTCCAGGTGATTTATCTGCCTTCGAGTCCCATTATTTTACCGAGTACCACTTCCTTAGTGATTTTGATTGTGTTTAGCTCCTCCCCCCCCCCCCCCCCCCATAGCCCCCTGTTTGTCCAGTGTTGGGATATTCTTCGTGTCCTCTACTGTAAAGACTGATACAAAATATGCATTCAGTGTTTTTGCCATCTCCATATTTCCCACTATTAATTTCCCGGTCTCATCCTCTAAGGGACCAACATTTACTTTAGCCACCCTTTTTCTTTTTATATAACTATAAAAACTCTTACTATCTGTTTTTATATTTTTTGCTAATTTACTTTCATAATCTATCTTCCCTTTCTTAATCAATCTTTTTGTTATTTTTTGCTGTCTTTTAAAGTTTTCCCAATCCTCTATCCTCCCACTAGATTTGGCTACCTTATATGCCCTTGTTTTTAGTTGAATACTATCCTTAATTTCTTTACTTAGCCACGGATGGCTGTCTTTTCTTTTACACCCTTTTCTTCTCAGTGGGATATATATTTTTTGGAAGTTGTAAAATAACTCCTTAAATGTACACCACTGATCATGTATCGTCTTACCCTTTAATCTATTTTCCTAATCCACTCTACTCAATTCCGCTCTCATACCTTCATAGTCTCCTTTATTCAAGCTTAGCACGCTTGTTTGAGATCCAACCTTCTCACCCTCTAATTGAATATGGAATTCAACCATGTTATGGTCACTCATTCCAAGGGGATCCTTTACTAGAACATTTTTAATTAATCCTGTCTCATTACACAGGACCAGATCTAAGGTTGCTTGCCCCCTGGTCGGTTCAGTTACATACTGCTCAAGAAACCCATCCCTAATACACTCAATGAACTCATCCTCAAGGCAGCCCTGCCCAATTTGATTTGTCCAATTAATATGATAGTTAAAATCCCCCATAATTATAGATGTTCCCTTATTACAAGCCTCAACTATTTCCTGATTGATACTCCGTCCAACAGAGTTGCAACTGTTCGGAGGCCTATAGACTACGCCTACTAGTGTTTTTTTCCCCTTATTATTCCTTACCTCCACCCAAACTGTTTCATTATCCTGATCTTTTGACCCAATATCATTTCTCTGTATTACAGTGATTCCTTCCTTTATTAACATAGCCACCCCACCTCCCCTTCCTTCCTGCCTGTCCTTCCTGATCGTTAAATAACCTGGTATGTTTAATTCCCAGGCATTGTCACCCTGCAGCCATGTTTCTGTAATGGCCACAAGATCATACCCATATGTAGTTATTTGTGCCATTAACTCGTCTATTTTGTTACGAATGCTGCGTGCATTCAGATAGAGAACTTTCAAATATGTTTTGTGACACTTAGTTCCTGCTTTTGCCCTTTTTATTACTTTTACCTTTTACTCCATACCTTCTGCCCCTTCCTGACACGCTCTGGTTTTTAATTTCCCCACTGCTACCTAAGTCTATGACCTTCTCTGTTGTCATTTTTATTATTTGCTCTCTAGGAACCTCCCCCCCACTAGTTAGTTTAAAGCCCTCTCTACAGCCCTAGTTATATGATCCGCCAGGACTCTAGTCCCAGCACTGGCCAAGTGAAGCCCGTCCCAACGGAACAGCTCCCTCCTGCCCCAGTACTGGTGCCAGTGTCCCAGGAAGCAAAACCCATTTCTCCCACACCAGTCTTTGAGCCACGCATTTAACTCTCTAATTTTATTTGTCCTAGCCAAATTCGCTCATGGCTCAGGTAATAATCCAGAGATTATTACCCTTGAGGTTCTGTTTTTTAATTTGACCCCTAGCTGCTCATACTCCTTTAACAGAACCGGCTTCCTAGTCCTATCTACGTCGTTTGTACCAACATGGACCACGACAACTGGATCCACCCCCTCACTGCAAGTTTCTTTCCAGCCCAGAGGAGATGTCCTTAACCCTGGCACCGGGTAGGCAACACAGCCTTCGGGACTTTCGCTCTCGGCTGCAGAGAACTCTATCTATCCCCCTAATAACACTATCCCCTACCACTACAACATTTCTATTTACTCCCCCCTCTTGAATGGCCCCCCATTCCACGGTGCTGTGTCCAGGTTGCTCATCCTCCCTGCAGTCCCTGCTCCTGTCCCCACAGGGAGTAAGAACCTCGAACCTGTTGGACAAGAGCAAGGGCTGCGGCTCCTCCAGCTCTACCTCCTGGATCCCCGTACCTGCCTCACTCGTAGTCACACGTCCTGTCCCTGACCATGGGCTACATCTGAATTAATTAACTTCATAGGTGTGACCACCTCCTGATACACAGAGTCCAGGTACTTCTCCCCATCCCTGATGTGTCGCAGTGTCTGAAGCTCAGACTCCAGCTCATCAACACGGAGCTGGAGTTCCTGTAGCAGCAGACACTTGTCACAGACGTAATCACCGTGAGCCTGAATGGGGTTCACTTACTCCCACATCTCTCAACAGTAACAAATCACCTGCTCCATTCTATGTAATTAATTAAATTTTTTATTGTTAGTTATGGACACCCTCTGCCCGATTTTAGATGCTAGTATCCCCTTTAATTAATTGGATTTAAATTAAATCAATCCCTCTAGTTACACCAGTTAAATGGTTTACCAACAGTCACTCTGCACCAGAAAGGCCTTATTAACTACAACCCACAGAGTTAAAGTTTGAAAAGAGCACCTAACACCCCACTTACCCTAACTCACAGCACTCTTTGATGACTCGCACTCAGTGCTTGCTCGCACTAGGACTGGTCTTTTTATACTGTTTGTTTGTTGACAGCCAAATGAGTCACCTCTGCTGATTGGTTAGAAAACTGGTTTCCACTGCCTGCTGTGCCAATTTACTCCTACTGCAGTGTAACCTTGTTTTACTCTTCTTAAACCAACAGAATCCCAAATATTTAACTTTTCCCCTTTACGTAAACTGCTTAAGTAATCTTATCAAGAATGATTTAAAGAGAAATAACAATTAAAGAACTCTCACACTTACCCAAACTCACAGCACTCTTTGATGACTCGCACTCAGTCTACCCTTTGTGAGAAAAATGCTTCCTGATTTAACTCCTGAATAGCCTAGCTTTCATTTTATGATTCTGCCCCTTATATTGGATTCTCCCACCAGAGAAAATAGCTTCTCTGTATCTACTCTATCGAACCCTCTCATCATTTCCAGTCTCAATTAAATCACCCCTCAACCTAAACTCAATTGTGTACAAGTGAAGTTTGTGCAACCGGTCGTCATCATTTAACCCTTTAAGCCCTGGTATAATTCTGGTGAATCTGTACCCCACTCCGAGGCCAATATATCCTTCCTGAGGTGCGATGCCCAAAACTGATGCAGTACTCCAGATGTGGTCTGACCAAGGTTCTGAAGAAAATATCTTCAGTTCACTGTGTTGCACACCAAGGAGCAGCCTGCACCAATTATTCCTCGTGTCATACCTTTAACTTCCTTGTGTCCCTGCAGACATGCCATTGAGGTGAACAAACGAGATTACAGGGCTTGGTATGGACTGGGACAGACCTATGAGATCCTCAAGATGCCATTTTACTGTTTGTATTATTACAGACGAGCCCATCAGCTGAGGTAAGCTACTGAAGAGATCAAGACTGCAGCTCAACTAAAACTGCTGTTAGCATATGCCATCTGTAGTTTGAGAAGATTCAGAATCAGTGTGCCATTTACCGTTGTAGATTTTTTTTGTTTAAGATTTTTATTGATGTTTGAATTAGACTGCTTGTGTGGAATTAGCTGAGCTGAGTGGGCAGATTTCAATCTTTTTAATTGCATTGAGCAAGTGTACGTTTTGATCCTAAACCTAAGTATCTTTTTGTCAAGATTTTATACCACTTCGAAGAGGGGAGTTGACTTTGAATGAATTAGTTAGAAAAAAATCCCTGTAATTAGCTGTGTAATGTATGACGACCTTCAAATATAACAAGCTACAGCCTGATGAGTTCAACAACAGCTGCGATTTATATAACACATTTAATGTAGAAAAAACATTCCAAGGTGCTTAACAGTTGGTACGGGGCACAGGCAGAAAATAGAAAAATCTTTCCCATGGGTATAATGTATAATCTTAAAAGTCAGTGGCCCAGAATTTGCGGTCAGCGGTGAAGCAAAGGAGTTCGCCGCTGGCCCTGAAGTAAGCTTCGCACAAAGATCTCGTGATCTCCGTGTCGAGTAGTGTGGGTTTTCCGATGCATAATTCAAATTAGTGTAGTACAGTGGGAATTCTATAGCGCAAGTTGCTGTGACGGCAACAAGATGTCTAAGTCGCCAATCAAAATGCAGAATTCTCACAGACAGCGAACCAGGAAGTGGATAAGCTTTAAAATTCTAACTTTTTAAAAATGTTAGAGAAGGCAAAACAAAGATTGGGGCCCTCACATGGGGAAAAGGCAAACCTGAATTAAAGATGAACAAATTTTTTTAATTTCTTAATTTTTATTTTTATTAATGACAGCGAATGCTGCCAGTTCACCGTCATCAGGACCGCAAATTCCGGGCCTAACTTTTTTTTCCCACAATTGAAGCTGCATATAGTCTCCACACCATGCTCTGTTCTCTTATTGTCCAGGTTATCTCCATTACAACTAAATTATGACTTTCCCCCCACAGACCCAATGACTCTCGAATGCTCATTGCTTTGGGTGAATGTTATGAAAAGCTGAATCAGCTGGCTGAAGCCAAGAAGGTACTTTCCAATTTTTTTTTTTATTTGGAAAGTAAACTGACTTTGTAAGTGGCACTGCAAGCGATGATGGCATATTACAGCTTTACTAGGGAAAAATATAAGGTCTGTGAGAAGCAGAGGTTTTTAATCTGTTAAACGATGAAATGGGTGTAGTTGATTATAATGAAGCCGGAACACAAGACCTTATGGGTGCAATTTTGCTCTTTGATAAAAGTTTCTCTGCTAATATTGAAAGTACTGTCGTTTTTATTTCCTTTTTTTTAAAATCACTGTCATTAGAACTGCCCTGTATCATCCTCGACTATTATATGGATGTTATTTGTCACCATAATATTGCTAGTTATTCCCAATATACTCTAAGAAATGTTGAAGCTGGGGTGAACAGGTTAGATACTCCAGACATTTATGTCTGTACTCAGTTCAATAAAATAAACAAAATTATGACACCTGCTTGTGTTGAGCCACCTAACCATACTCACCAGTATGTTTAAGGGCCTATCTTCTGGAGGTGTAGCATATAGTGCTGGAAATCCCAAGGAAACTAATATTGAATCAGGGAAAGGGACTCAACAAAATTAACATAAGCAAAATAACAGTAATGAAGAAACTAAAGAGTGACAAGTCCTCCGGACCAGATGGTTTCCATCCCAAAGTTTTAAAGGAAGTAGGGGAGCACATTGCAGATGCCCTTACTATAATCGTCCAAAATTCTCTCGATTCAGGAACCGTTCCTTTAGATTGGAAAATTGTATATGTCACTCTGCTATTTAAGAATGGTGAGCAAGGGAAACCAGAGAATTATGGACCAGTTGGCCTAACATCGGTTGTCGGGAAATTACTAGAGTCTATAATTAAGGTTAGCGTGACTGGACACCTTGAAAATTTTCAGCTGATCAGAGAGAGCCAGCATGGATTTGTAAAAGGTAGGTCATGCCTGACGAACCTGCTTGAAGTTTTTGAAGAGATGACTAAAGTAGTGGCCAGGGGAATGTCTATGGATGTTATTTACATGGACTTCCAGAAGGCATTTGATAAAGCTCCTCATAAGAGACTAAGGTTGAAACCCCTGGAATTGAAGACGAATTATTGACCTGGTTAGAAAATTGGCTGAGCAGCAGGAGACAGAGTAGGGGTAGTGGACAGGTACTCAAATTGGCAGGATGTGACTAATGGTGTCCGGCAGGGATCTATGCTGGGGCCTCAGCTATTCACTATTTATTAATGACTTCGATGATGGGAGAGAAAGCCACATATCCAAATTAATGACACAAAGGTGGCATTGTAGGCAGTGTAGATGAAAGCATAAAATTACAGAGATATTGATAGATTAAGTGAATGGGCAAAACTGTGGCAAATGGATTTCAATATAGGCAAATGTGAGGTCATCCACTTTGGACCTAAAAAGGACAGAACAGGGTACTTTCTAAATGGTGAAAAGCAAAAAAACAGTGGAGGTCCAAAGAGACTTGGGGTCCAGGTATATAGATGATTAAAATGCCATGAACAGGTACAGAAAATAATCAAAATGGTTAATGGAATGCTGGCCTTTATATTTAGAGGACTAGAATACAAGGGGGTAGAAGTTATGCTACAGCTATACAAAGTCTTGATTGGACCACATCGGGTTGTATTCCATGGAATTTAGAAGGTTAAGGGGTGATTTGATCGAAGTTTTCAAGATATTAAAGGGAACAGATCGGGAGAAACTATTTCCGCTGGTTGGGGAGTCTAGGACTAGGGGGCATAGTCTAAAAATTAGAGCCAAACCTTTCAGGAGTGAAATTGGGAAACACTTCTACACACAAAAGGTGGTAGAAGTTTGGAACCGATCAATTGTTAATTTTAAATCTGAGATTGATAGATTTTCGTTAACCAAAGGTATTAAGGGACATGGGGCAAAGGCAGGTATATGGAGTTCATAGAAACATAGAAGATAGGAGCAGGAGTAGGCCATTCAGCCCCTCGAGCCTGTTCCGCCATTCAATGCGATCATGGCTGATCATCCAAATTCAGTACCCTGTCCCTGCTTTCTCCCCATATCCCTTGATCCCTTTAGCCTTAAGAAATATATCTAACTCCTTCTTGAATATATTTAATGAATTGGCCTCAACTGCCTTGTGTGGTAGAGAATTCCACAAGTTCACCACTCTCTGGATGAAGAAATTCCTCCTCATCTCAGTCCTAAATGGCTTACCCCTTATCCTTAGACTATGACCCCTGGTTCTGGACTCCCCTGCCATCGGGAACATCCTTCCTGCATCTAGTCTGTCTAGTCCTGTTAGAATTTTATAAGTTTCAATGAGATCCCCTCTCATTCTTCTGAACTCTAGCGAATATAAGCCTAATCGACCCAAACTCTCCTCATACGTCATTCCTGCCATCCCAGGTATCATCCTGGCGAATCTTCGCTGCACTCTCTCCATGGCAAGAACATCCTTCCTCAGATAAGGTGACCAAAACTGCACACAATACTCAAAGTGTGGTCTCACCAAGGCCCTGTACAACTGCAATAAGACATCCTTGCTCCTGTACTCGAATCCTCTCGCTATGAAGGCCAACATACCATTTGCTGCCTTAATCGCCTGCTGCACCTGCATGCTTACCTTCAGCGACTGGTACACAAGGACACCCAGGTCTCGTTGCACTTCCCCTTCTCCCAATCTATTGCCATTCAGATAATAATCTGTCTTCCTGTTTTTGCCACCGAAGTGGATAACCTTGCATTTATCCACATTGGGCAGATGCATGGCAAATGCAGTATAATCACCCAACCTGTCCAAATCATACTGGAGTTTCTCTGCATCCTTCTCACAGCACACACGTCCACCCAGCTTTGTGTCGTCTGCAATCTTGGAGATATTACATGTAGTTCTCTCGTCTAGATCATTTTATATATATTGTGAATAGCTGGGGTCCTAGCACCGATCCCTGCGGTACCCCACTAGTCATTGCCTGCCACTCGGAAAAAGACCTGTTTATTCCAACTCTTTGCTTCCTGCCTGCCAACCAGTTCTCTATCCAAGACAGTACCTTACCCCCAACCCCGTGTGCTTTAACTTTGCACGCTAATCTCTTATGCGGGACCTTCTCGAAAGCCTTCTGAAAGTCCAAATACACCACATCCACTGGTTCTCCCTTATCTACTCTACCAGTTACATCCTCAAAAAATTCCAGTAGATTAGTCAAGCATGATTTACCTTTTGTAAATCCATGTTGACTTTGTCCGATCCTGTCACTGTTTTCCAAGTGCTCTGCTATTACATCTTTTATAATGGACTCTAGCATTTTCCCCACTACCTTTTTTAAATAGTGAGGTTACATTAGCTATCCTCCAATCCATGGGAACTGTTCCAGAGTCTATAGAATTTTGGAAGATGACCAGCAATGCATCTACTATTTCTAGGGCTACTTCCTTAATACCCTAGGATGCAGATTATCAGGCCCTGGGGATTTATCGGCCTTCAATCCCGTCAATTTCCCTAACACCATTTCCCTACAAATACTTATTTCATTCAATTCCTCCCTCTCATTGGACCCTATGTTCCCGACATCTCTGGGAGGTTATTTGTGTCCTCCTTTGTGAAGTCAGAACTAAAGTATGTATTTAATTAGTCTGCCATTTCTTTGTTCCCCATTATAAATTCCCCTGATTCTGACTGGAAGGAACCTACGCTTGACTTCACCAATCTTTTTCTCTTCACAGATCTATAGAAGCTTTTACAGTTAGTTTTTATGTTCCCTGCAAGCTTACTCTCATAATCTATTTTCCCCCTCTTAATTAATCCCTTTGTCCTCCTTTGCTGAATCCTAAACTGCTCCCAATCCTCGGGTTTGCTGCTTTTTCTGGCCAAATTATATGTCCTCTCCTTGGATCTTATCCTATCCCTAATTTCCCTTGTTAGCCACGGTTGAGTCACCTTTCTTGTTTTATTTTTATGCCAAACAGGGATGAACAAATTCTGTAGTTCATCCATGCAATCTTTAAATGTTTGCCATTGCCTATCCACTGTCAACCCTTTAAGTAACGTTCCCCAATCCATCCTAACCAACTCGTGCCTCATACCATCGTAGTTTCCTTTATTTAAATTCAGGACCCTAGTCTCTGAGTCAACGACTTCACTCTCCATCTTAAATAAAGAATTCTATCATATTATGATCACTCCTCCCCAAGGGGCCTTGCACAGCAAGATTGCTAATTAATCCTTTCTCATTATATAATACCCAGTCTAAGATGGCCTGATCTCTAGTTGGTTCTTCGACATATTGGTCCAGGAGATCATCCCATATACACTCTAGGAATTCCTCCTCCACAGTATTGTTACTAATTTGGTTAGCCCAATCTATATGTAGATTAAAGTCACCCATGATAACAGCTGTGCCCTTATTGCACGCGTCTCTAATTTCCCATTTAATGCCACCCCCAACCTCAGCATTACTGTTTGGGGGCTGTATACAACTCCCACTAACGTCAAATCAAATCAAATCAACTTTTATTGTCATTGTTAGTGCACAAGTGCAGTACAACGAAATGTAGGCTTGCGGCTCTCGAGAGTGTACATTTAGATTAAGACATTTAAACATTCAACATACATTTGGCTTGTAATACATTAACATAAACATAACCATAATAAAGTGCATTGGCAGATGTGCAGGCTTTAGAGTTTATTTGTGGAGTTCAGTTGGATGACAGCCCTGGGAAAGAAGCTGTTCCTAAATCTGGTCGTACGGGTGCGAATGCATCTGTAGCGTCTCCCAGATGGCAGGAGGGCGAACAGACTGTGGCTGGGGTGGGTAGGGTCTTTGATGATGGACCGTGACCTCTGTAGACAGCGTTTCTGGTATATGTGCTCTGTGGTCGGTAGCCGGGTGCCGGTATTGCGTTGGGCAGTTTTGACTACCTGCTGCAGGGCTTTCCGGTCATAGTAGCTACAGCTGCCATACCATACTGTGATACAGTTTGTCAGGATGCTCTCTATTGTGCAGCGGTAAAAGTTAGAGAGGATCAGGGGTGACAGGTTACATCCCTTCAGCCTCCTTAGGAAATATAGGTGCTGCTGGGCCTTCTTCACCAGAGAGGAGGTATTGAGGGACCAGGAGAGGTCTTCCGTGATGTGGAATCCGTTTTCTGCCCCTTGGTATTTCTCAGCTCTGCCCATACAGATTCCACATAATCAGAGCTAACATCCTTCCTTACTATTGTGTTAATCTCTTTAACCAGCAATGCTACCCCACCTCCTTTTCCTTTTTTCCTGTCCTTCCTGAATATTGAATACCCCTGGATGTTGAATTCCCAGACTTGGTCATCCTGGAGCCATGTCTCCGTAATCCCAATTATATCATATCCGTTTACATCTATTTGTGGAGCTAATTCATCCACCTTATTACGAATGCTCCTCGCATTAAGACACAAAGCCTTCAGGCTTGATTTTTTAACACTCTTAGCCCTTTTAGAATTATTATTTACTGTGGCCCTGTTTGATTTATACCCTTGATTTCTCAGCCTTCCACTTTTGCTTTTCTCCTTCCTGTCTTTTGTTTCTATCCTTGCTCCCTTTCCTCTGTCTCCCTGCACAGGTTTCCAACCCCCTGCCATTTTAAATAGTCTACTCCTGTTCCTATGTTTCTATGCTGTCCAGCCTACATTCCTGAAATTAAACTAATTACTTACCTTCCTTTCTATTTTTCATTGGCAGTGTTACTGGAGGGCATTTTCTGTTGGCGATGTAGAGAAAATGGCTTTGGTGAAACTAGCAAAGTAAGTACTAATCTGTGGGGAGCTCTTACCCCATTGCAGATGACTTGGAAAAGTCTCATAAAAGGGCGCACGTTTCAAAGCAGACTATTTTGCAATTAAATGTTTTCACTTCCAGTAGTTGTGAGGAAGTCTGTTTTTGTTGTTTTGCCAAAAGGAGCTTGATGATTAAGGGATATTAGAGTCGTGGAAGGATTAGTGAAGATTCACTAGAATGATCCCAGAAATGAGCGGTTATAGCTATGAAGGCTTGAAAAGTTGGAGCATTTTTCAATGGCACCGAGGTTAAGATGACAGGTTTTCAAAATTCTAAAATGTGTTGAGAATAATTAGTGAAAAACTGCTATCAGTGGTTAGCAGTTGGTAACAAGGGTCATAGACTCAGGATTTAGAAGAATGAAGGCTCAGAGATGAGGATTGACCACTTGGTAAGATAGATGAAGTGGGTTGGTACCTGTGGAACTGTATCTCAACAAGGAGCCAGTACTGCAGAAGAGGAGAAAATTGGTGAGAAAAAGTGAGTTGTTTTTAAACCAAGGTCTCCCTGGACCATTTATGACCCACAGTTGACTGACCTGCCCTCATAACTGCCAATTCCATTCCAAACCAGTTGCTGAGAAATGGGTTGGAGTAAACTGGGGGAAATACAGCTAAGATTGGAAACTCAGTGGCATAAATCAAACCTACGTACCAATGCTCTGTACCAATGCACTGCCTTCCTGACGGGGTCTAAAGCGAGGATCTGACACCAGAAAACATTAAGCACCACTTTGTTAGTTGCCATGTTTCCCAAGACAGAGATCTCCATGATATCCTGCTGTGTCAAGAATTTTTATACGCAAGATATTGGCCCTGAATTTCTGACCGGAGGCTTCCTGCGGGCGGATGCCTCCGATCGGAAAAAAATCTACTAACCTACCTGCTGGTTCCGAAGATCCCGAGGCTTACGATCCTGGGCCTCTCCTGTTGGAAATGCGCAGAGGCCCAGGTACCCCAGGGGCGCATGCGGTTCGCAAATGCCCCGGGATCACGTGGGCCAGGCGAACCAATCAAAGAAGGGAATCTCCCTTCATACTTTTGACAGGTCTGTACGCACAGAACTGTCAAAAGTATGAATGGAGATCACATTTAAAAACACACTAAAACATTAATTTTTTTTTAATTACATAATTAAAATTAATTCCATTTAATTATATATTTTCAAAATAATTTTTTGAAGGAAAAAAGTTTAATGTTTTTACAGGGCTAAAAATAAACTTACCTTTTTGAAGAGTATTTTTAATTTATAAATGAGTTATCAAATTTAATTTTTCTATTTTTCAACACTCTTAAGCTGGTAAAAGCAGGCCTTGCAGGATACCATGGAGATCTCTGACTTGGGAAACATGACAGCTAACAAAGTGGTGCTTAATGTTTCCTGGTGTCAGATCCTCTCTTTAGGCGTAAGACTTCTATGGCCTTTCAGCGGGCGGAAGTTGTGCAAAAAGCGCAACTCTCCGCCCGCAGAGGCACTTTTCTTGGGCAGGCGGATGATTTGTCAAGAGAATTCTTGATAGAAAGCAAGTACTGGGTTTTAGCGCATGTGCTTCGCTTGCCTGAAACCGGCACTTGCGAGGCCCCTACCGTGCACACCTCGTACGCACCCGTGAGGGTTGGAAAATCCGGTGCATTTTAATCCATCTGTAGTCGAACAGAAATTACACACAATTGTGGAATTCGTAGAGGGAGTGTAAACAAAACGGTTCGCTGCAAAGAGCCTTCAGTCATTTGAGGTTTCACTTGGTGTAGTCTCTAATGTTCCCAGCATTGCTAGTGCAGGGGCCACAGACCATATTGTCTTAGTTAGTTCATACTGATTTAATGTCAATATTTCCTTCCATAACATTGCAGAATTCACGAACAGTTGGGTGAATCAGATCAAGCGGCTCAGTGCTACATCAAATATGTCCAAGACATCTGTGATTGCGGGGTAAGTCTCTTCTCCAGGGTTCATGTGGAGCTGGCACTGGCAAGTCCAAACCAGCACAGATTACATTGCTTCTGTTGCCTTAGATCCACGGCAGCATTTATAATGCTAGTGTTTCATTTGCAATAAAGTTTAAAAGGGAAACTTCAGACCTCACCCTCCAGTATTTGTCTATGTACTGAAATGTATCCCAGGCTGTTGAGAAGCAAGGGAGCACATAAGAACATAAGAAGTAGGAGCAGGAGTAGGCCATTTGGCCCCTCAAGCCTGCTCCGCCATTTAATGAGATCATGGCTGATCTGATCTTGGGCTCAGCTCCATTTCCCTGCCTGCTTTTCATAACCCATCACTCTCTTGTTAACAAATCTGTCTATCTCCACCTTAAATATATTCAATGACCCAGCCTCCACAGCTCTCTGGGGCAGAGAATTCCACAGATTTATGACCCTCTGAGAGAAGAAATTCTTCCTCATCTCAGTTTTAAATGGGCGACCCCTTATTCTGAAGCTATGCCCCCTAGTTCTACATTCCCCCATGAGGGGAAAATCTTTTCTGCATCTACTTGTCGAGCCCCCTCAGTATCTTATGTTTCAATAAGATCACACCTCATTCATCTAAACTCCAATGAGTATAGGCCCAACCTTTCTTCATAAGTCAACCCCTTCATCTCAGGAATCAACCTCGTGAACCTTCTCTGAACTGCCTCCAATGCAAGTATATCCCTCCTTAAATAAGGAGACCAAAACTGTACACAGTACTCTAGGTGTGGTCTCACCAATACCCCGTATAGTTGTAGCAGGACTTCCCTGCTTTTATACTCCAACCCCCTTGCAATAAAGGCCAACATTCCATTTGCCTTCCTGATTACTTGCTGTACCTGCATGCTAATGTTTTGTGTTTCATGCACAAGGACCCCCAGGTCCCCCTACTGCAGCATTTTGTAATCTCTCTCCATTTAAATAATAATTCGCTTTTATATTTTTCTTATCAAAGTGGATAACCTCACACGTTCCCACATTATATGCCATCTGCCAAATATTTGCCCACTCACTTAGCCTGTCTATATCCCTTTGCAGATTCTTTGGCCGTGATTTTATTAATGGAGGCGGGTTGAGTGTGGGACAGCTTGTTTCCGGCTTCTAGTCCTGCCCCCAGCTGCATCCGCTCCACAGACGTGATTTTGCCATGATTGGCCTTGTTAAGCCCGCCCTGCGGACTTGCCGGCCAATTAACAGGAAACCGATGATGCGTCATCTGCCGGTTTCCTTAAAGGGACCACGCACAATTTTATTTTGACTTGATTTCTCAGTGTTTGGCAGCATTGAGGTGCTGAAAACACTGACAATCACTGCACAAAGGTGAACTCTTGAACCCAGGCTCTCCAGTGACTTCCTCCATAGGCTGGAATAGATGGCAGCTGCAGGTGAGATGACAGAAGCGATCTGTCACTGGTGAGAGAGGTTCTCCCAATAAGGTAGCACTGGACATGGATTTAAAAACTTGTAAGCTAAAGAAATCTGTAAATGTATTAAAAATGCAGTACCCAACATTTTCTTTCCTCTGAAACTCACCATGTGCAACATTGCATCCTTCACACCACTTCTGCAGCTGTCATCAATCCAGAAACATTACAGCAGACTCACAACACGCCACACTTACCTGGCATGGTGTCCGGATGTTGGGAAACCCGAGCCAGAAGCGTCAAAATCCAAAAACAGGCTGTAAACTACTGGCAAGTACCTGTTAATAGGCAGGTAATTGCCTTTTAATCCGCTTCCCGCCGATTTGTGAATGGACCCGACAATTGGGAAAGCTGTTTGGAGGCGGGTTGACGGCAGGATCGGAACCCGCCGTCAATCAAAACAAATTTAACCTCTGACCCACCTCCAAACCCACCCTCTGAACGCCGGCAAAATCGCGGCCTTTGTGTCCTCATCACAACTTGCTTTCCCACCTATCTTTGTATAATCAGCAAATTTGGCTACATTACACTTGATCCCTTCATCCAAGTCATTTAATATAGATTGTAAATAGTTGAGGCCCCAGCACTGATCCCTGTGGCACCCCACTAGTTACCATTTGCCAACCGGAAAATTACCCATTTATCCCGACTCTCTGTTTTCTGTTAGTTAGCCAATCCTCTATCTATGCTAATATATTATCCCCAACCCCGTGAGCTCTTATCTTGTGCAGTAACCTTTTATGTGGCACCTTATCAAGTGCCTTCTGGAAATCCAAATACACCAGATCCACTGGTTCCCCTTTATCCACCCTGCTCGTTACATCCTCAAAGAACAACAGCAAATTTGTCAAACATGATTTCCCTTTCATAAAACCATGCTGACTCTGCTTGACTGTATTCTGATTTTCTAAATGTCCTGCTACTGCTTCCTTAATAATGGACTCCAGCATTTTCCCAGTGACTGATGTTAGGCTATCTGATCTATAGTTTCCTGCTTACTGTCTCCCTCCCTTCTTAAATAGGGGCATTACATTTGCGGTTTTCCAATCCGCTGGGACCTCTCCAGAATCCAGGGGAATTTGGTAGATTGCAACCAATGCATCCACTCCTTTTAAGACCCTAGGATGCAGGCCATCAGGTCCAGGGGACTTGTCCACCTTTAGTCCCATTATTTTACCAGTACTTTTTCTTTAGTGATAGTGATTATTTTAAGTTCCCCCCCTCCCTATAGCCCCTTGATTATGTATTATTGGGATGGTTTTAGTGTCTTCTACCGTGAAGACTAATACAAAATAATATTTGTTCAAAGTCTCTGCCATTTCCCTGTTCCCCATTATTAATTCTCCAGTCTCATCCTCTAAGGGACCAACGTTTACTTTAGCTACTCCCTTCCTTTTTATACACCTGTCGAGGAAATAGCAGAGGCTCTGACCATCATTTTGCAATCCTCTCTGGCTACAGGTGTGGTACTGGAGGGCTGCTGACGTTGTACCATTGTTTAAAAAGGGAGAAAGGGATAGACCGAGTAATTACAGGCCAGTCAGCCTGTGGTGGGCAAATTATTGGAAATAATTCTGAGGGACAGTAGGCACGGATTTCTTTTATTCGTTCATGGGATGTGTGTCGCTACGGCCGGCATTTATTGCCCATCCCTAATTGTCCTTGAAAAAGGTGGTGGTAAGCTGCCAATTCAGAGAACAGTTAAGAGTCAACCACATTGCTGTGGGTCACATATAGGCCAGACCGAGTAAGGATGGACTAAAGGACATTAGTGAACCAGATAGGTTTTTAGAACAATCTGGTAGTTTCATGGTCACCATTACTGATGCTAACTTTTTATTCCAGATTTATTTAATTAACTGAATTTAAGTTCCCCAGCTGCTGTGGTGGGATTTGAACTCGTGTCTCTGGCTAACTCGTCCAGACTTCTGCATTACATGTCCAGTAACGTAACCACTATGCTACCGTACCCCTAAAAATTTATGGGAAGGTCGTGTCTGACTAACTTGATTGAATTTTTTGAGGAGGTAACGATGAGGGTAGTGCGTTTGATGTAGTCTACATGGATTTATGCAAGTCTTTTCACGAGGTCCCACATGGCAGACTGGTCAGAAAAGTAAAAACCCATGGGATCCAAGGGAAAGTCAAGTTGGATACAAAATTGGCTCAGTGGCAGGAAGCCAAGGGTAATGTCAACACTGTGGCAGAGCCACTAAGGGACTCCAATCATCAATTGTATATAATTCCCTTTAACAATATGTTGGCTGCAGCCTGAGTCTGTATCTTTGTTTTCACTGTTTACATGTACAGAGCGCGATCACTTTAATAGCGCGGGCAAACGCGATGACGTCACGCCGTTCATCACGTGATCCCCCACCGGCGGGAAAAACGTGATGACGTCAGCCACGGGACCGCCCTAGCAGTCCTTGTGGAGCCTCCGAACTGACTAGACCTATATTCGATGTTCTCCTGTAGTTATCTGTTAAACTCTGTTACTTTTCATTAAACCTCGTTTATTTGATCGCCTGAGTGGACCTCAGTCTTTTGGATAGGAACTAGACATTCCTACATTGGTGACCCCGACTTTTGCAAACGGTTTTCGCAGAAGTTACCGAACATGGAATCGAACGCCGTTGCTTTAAAGCTACCACAGTTCTGGGAGCAACAGCCAGCCGCGTGGTTCATCCAGGCTGAAGCCCAGTTCGCCATCAGGAACATCGTTGCGGATCAGACCCGTTACTATCACGTGGTCTCCGCCCTCGACAGCGCCACAGCCTCGCGGATTGTCAGCCTGCTTGGTAATCCACCAGAAGACCGCAAGTATGATACGATAAAGGCGCGGTTGTTATAGGTCTTCAGGCTCACCGAAGTTGGAGCGCGCCCGCCAGCTGCTCAATCTGCCCGGCCTCGGGGACTCCAAGCCGTCCGAGCTCATGAGCCAAATGCTCACGTTCCTGGGCTCCGAACTGGCATGCTTCCTCTTCAGGGAGCTATTCCTCAGCTAGCTACCGGAGCAAGTTCAAGCTGCCCTAGCCAGGTCGGAAGTCACCGACTGCGCAGAGCTGGCTGCCGATGCAGACAAGATCTTCGCGGTGACACAGCAGTGCTGCGCTGCCACGAGGCGCCCATCCCCCACGGACGCCTCTCCAGCCCCTCAACCTGCGGGGTTGTGCTTCTACCACGCCCATTTTGGCGCTAAAGCAAGATGCTGCCACCCTCCCTGCAGCTTTTCACTCAAAAAAAAAAAAAAAAAAAAAAAAAACAACACAACACAACAGCAGCCACCCTGTCGAAGGAGGACCGGTTATAACGAGCGCCCCGCGGCTGCGATGGCAATCGGTAATTCGGGAAAACTCCTCTTCATCAACGATTCCCTATCTGGTCGACGTTTCCTTTGCGACACCGGGGCGCAGTGTAGCATCCTACCCGCGTCCGATCTTGATCTACAAGTTGGGCACGGCCCCTCCCTCCAGGCGGCTAATGGCGGGGCCATTCGGACCTTCGGAAGCCGGCGGGTCCAGGTGTGCTTCGGCGGCCAGCGGTTTTACTGGGATTTCATCACGGCCAAAGTCTCAAGCCATCCTCGGGGCGGATTTTTTGTGCGCCAACGGCCTCCTGGTGGATGTACGGCACCGCTGGTTGATCAATGCGGCCACTTTTCATTCCATCCTGTGCTACCGTGGTAACACCATGGCACGCACTGTCTCCTGCATGTCCCCACCTCCGGATGACTTCACTCACCTCCTCGGAGATTTCCCAGACCTGACCAGACCCACTTTCTCTTCCACGGCCACGAAACATGGTGTCAAACATCACATCACCACTACTGGCTCCCCGGTCTACGCATGGGCCCAGCGCCTCGAAACTGGCAAGCTCACGGCTGCGAAAGCGGAGTTCGACACGATGGAGCGGCTAGGGATTATTCGCCGGTCGAATAGTCCCTGGTCTTCGCCTCTCCACATTGTTCTGAAACCCGGCGGCGGATGGTGGCCTTGCGGCGACTACCGATGCCTGAACGACGCCACTACTCCTGATCGGTACCCGATCCCTCATATTCAGGATTTCTCTGCACATTTGGCGGGAAATACCATTTTTTCAAAAGTCGACCTTGTCCGTGGCTACCACCAGGTCCCCGTACACCCGCAAGACGTCCCGAAAACTGCAGTCTTCACCCCATTCGGCCTGTTTGAATTTCTGCGGATGCCGTTTGGATTGAAGAACGCTGCACAGGCTTTCCAGCACTTGATGGACTCCGTGCTTCGGGACCTCAAGTTTCTATTCGTCTACCTCGACGACATCCTCATCGCCAGCCCTAATAAAGAGGAGCACATCTGCCATTTGCGCACCCTCTTTAGACGCCTCAGTCAACACGGTTTGATCATCAACCCGGCCAAGTGCCAGTTCGGCCTGCAGCAGATTGATTTTTTTAGGCCATCGCATCACATCAGACGGCGCAATTCCCCTGCAAACGAAGGTGGAGGCAGTTACTCCGCGCCCGCAGTCCGTCAAGGCCCTGCAGGAGTTCCTCGGGATGGTAAATTTTTATCACCGGTTCGTCCCTAATGCAGCTCTGCTCATGCAGCCCCTGTACGAGACCCTCAAGGGCAAGTCCGGCAAGGATCCGATCAGCTGGATGGTCGAAATGGACCGGGCGTTTGTCGACACAAAAGGCGCTTTAGCCAACGCAACCATGCTGGCACACCCGCTGCCAGGTGCCACCATCGCCCTTACCACCGATGCGTCAGACTACGCCATCGGCGCAGTGCAGGAACAGTGGGCACATGGGACGTGGCAACCGCTGGCGTTTTTCAGCCGTCAACTGCGGTGAAACGAACGAAAGTACAGCACGTTTGACTGGGAGTTGCTGGCCCTTTTTCTGGCCATCCGCCATTTCTGGTTCTTGCTAGAAGGACGTCCGTTCACGGCTTTTGTGGACCATAAGCCACTAACTTTCGCTATGGCCAAGACCGCCGAACCGTGGTCAGCTCGGCAACAACGTCAGCTGACGTTTATCTCAGAATTCACCACTAACATTCAGCATGTGTCCGGTAAGGACAACCTGGTGGCGGATTGCCTCTCCCGCGCGACCGTTCATGCAGTCCAGCTCGGCATCGACTATGCCCTCATGGCTGCGGATCAAGCCTCGGATCCGGAGGTCCAATCTTACAGAACCAACCCCTCTAGCCTCCAAGCGGCTGACGTCAAATTCCATGCTGCGGGCACTACACTACTCTGCGACATCTCCGTAGGAGATCCTCGCCCTATCGTCCCGGTCGCCTGGCGCTGAAAATTTTTTGACGCCATACACGGGTTGTCGCACCCTGGCATGAAGGCCTCGCAACGGTTGATGTCGTTCAAATTCGTGTGGCGGGGCATGCACATGGATGTTCGCGACTGGGCCAACACCTGCGTGGTCTGCCAAAAGGCCAAGGTGCAGCGTCATGTTAAGGCTCCATTGGCCACTTTCGCCGTTCCGGAACGTCTGTTTGATCATGTGCATGTGGACCTGGTGGGGCCACTTCCGCCTTCGCATGGGTTTACTCATCTTCTTACAATGGTGGACCGCACCACTCGATGGCTGGAGGCGGTTCCTCTGTCTTCCACCACTTTCGCCGACGTCGCCAGGGCATTCATCTCCTCTTGGGGCGCCCGCTTCGGGGTACCGGCAGACAGCTCGTCCGATGGTGGGCCGCAGTTCTCTTCGGAGCTCTGGAACGCTGTGGCTCAGGGGCTCGGCGTCAAGCTACATCGCACCACTGCTTACCATCCACAGGCGAACGGCCTGTGCGAGCGATTCCACAGGTCGCTCAAAGCTGCACTGCGAGCCAGCCTTCAAGGCGCGGGCTGGGTGGACAGGCTTCCATGGGTCCTTTTTGGTTCTTCGTACGGCACCTAAAGAAGATCTTCAATCGTTCTCGGCGGAGCTCGTGTATGGCCAGCCGCTACGCCTACCAGGGGATTTCCTTCCGTCTCCAACAGAGTCATGGTCCGCGTCCCAGTAGCTCATTAGCTACCAGGAGGCAGCCAGAAGTTTCGCTCCAGTGCCTACGTCGCATCATGGCTTACAGAGCTCCCATGTCCCAGCTGCGCTGAAGAACGCAGACTATGTGTTTATCCGCCACGACGCTCATCGGGACCTGCTCAAACCCCCTTACGCTGGTCCTTTCCGTGTGATAGAGCCGGGAGACAAATCTTTTTCGGTCGATGTTGGAGGTAAACCGGACCACATTTCGGTTGACCGGTTGAAACCTGCTCACTTGGACCTTGACCGCCCAGTCGAGATTGCACAACCGCCGAAACGTGGCCGACCGCCCACAGTCGCCGTGCCAGATCAAAAGCAATCGCCCGCCGTCCATCAGCTTCCACTTCAAGGCTACAGAAGTCGATCGGACAGGCTTGTCAGGCCCCCTCGCCGTTTTACTTTTGCTATTAAAGACAATTCTGGGAGGGCGCATGTGGCGGAGCCACTAAGGGACTCCAATCAATTGTATATAATTCCCATTAATATGTTGGCTGCAGCCTGAGTCTGTATCTTTGTTTTCACTGTTTATATGTACAGAGCGCGATCACTTTAATAACGCGGGCAAACGCGATGACGTCACGCCGTTCATCACGTGATTCCCCCACCGGCGGGAAAAACGTGATGTCAGCCACGGGACTGCCCTAGCAGTCCTCGTGGAGCCTCCAAACTGACTAGACCTATATTCGATGTTCTCCTGTAGTTATGTTAAACTGTTACTTTTCATTAAACCTCGTTGATTTGATCGCCTGAGTGGACCTCAGTCTTTTGGATAGGAACTAGACATTCCTACAACACGTGTTTTTGTGACTGGAGAGCTGTTTCCAGTGGGGTTCCTCGGGGCTCAGTACTAGGTCCCTTGCTTTGTGATATATATCAATGATTTAGATTTCAATGTAGAGGGCATAATTAAGAAGTTTGCAGATGACACAAAAATTGGCCGTGGGGTTGATAGTGAGGAAGAAAGCTGTAGCCTGCAGGAAGATATCAATGGACTGGTCAGGTGGGCAGAAAAGTGGCAAATGGAATTCAGTCTGGAGAAGTGTGAGGTAATGCATTTGAGGAAGGCTAACAAGGCAAGGGAATGCACAATAAATGTAGTGGAACAGAGGGACCATGTCCACAGATTCCTGAAAGTAGCAGGACAGGTAGATAAGGTGGTTAAGAAGGCATACAGGATACTTTCCTTTATTAGCCAAGGCATAGAATGCAAGAGCAGGGAGGTTGTTTGAACTGTATAAAACACTACTTAGGCCACAGCTGGAGTACTGCGTAAAGTTCTGGTCACCATATTACAGGAAAAGTGTGATTGCACTAGAGAGGGTACAGAGAAGATTTACGAGGATGCTGCCAGGACTGGAGAATTTTAGCTATGAGGAAAGATTGGAGGCTGAGGAGGTGACTTAATTGAGGTGTATAAAATTATGAGGGACCTAGATAGAGTGGATAGGAAGCACCTATTTCCCTCTAGCAGAGTGGTCAATAACCAGGGGCATAGATTTAAAGTAATTGGTAGAAGGATTAGAGGGGAGTTGAGGAGATTCTTTTCACCCAGAGGGTGGCAGGGGTCTGGAATCCTCTGCCTGATAGGGTGGTAGAGTCGGAAACCCTCCTCACATTTAAAAAGTACTTGTAGGTTACGGCACTTCAAGTGCATATCCAAGGCTACGGATCAAGAGCTGGAAAGTGGGATTAGCTGGATAGCTCATTTTGGCCGGCATAGACATGATGGGCCAAAAGGCCTCCTCCTGTAAGTTTCTATGATTCTATGGTATCACGCCATTCTTTTAAAACTTGTGTTGAACCAAACAATTAATTCCAGCTGTTCAGTGCTTTCAATGAGTATATGATGCTGGGAGCCATGGTTGGCACAGATTTTAACTTGTGGTGCTTTTGGGGTGGGAGGTGATGTGCCTCAATAATTCCGAGACTCGAAGTAGTGGGTGGGTAAGAGTTGCTGTGATCGTCGTTGCCGTGGTTGTTGTCGATGCCGGCTGGGGCGACGTCTTTTATGGACACGGTGTCCTCCCTTCCGTCGGCGTGCCGGACATATGCGTATTGGGGGTTGGCGTGGAGTAGGTGTACTGGCTCCACGAGAGGGTCCGTCTTGTGGCCCCTCACATGCCTTCGCACGAGTACCGGACCTGGGGTGGAAAGCCATGACGGCATGGATACGCCCGAGGTGGATTTCCGGGGAAAGACAAACATTCGTTCATGAGGCGTGGTATTAGTGGCCGTACACAATAGCGACCGTATCGAATGGAGCACATCCGAGAGGACTTCCTGCCAGCGGGAGATAGGGAGGCCCTTGGTCCTTAGAGCTAGAGTGACTGCTTTCCATACTGTCCCGTTCTCTCGCTCCACTTGGCCGTTACCCCGGGGGTTGTAGCTGGTGGTACGGCTCGTGGCGATCCCCTTGGACAGCATGTACTGGCGTAGCTCTTCACTCATGAAGGACGCCCCCCTATCCGTATGGATGTAGCTCGGCATACCGAACAGGCTGTTGAGGCATTTAATGACCGTGGCGCTGGTCATGTCTGGGCAGGGGAAGGCGAATGGGAACCGGGAGTATTCGTCTACAATGTTCAGGAAGTAAACATTGCGGTCGACGGACGGGAGGGGGCCCTTGAAATCTAAGCTGAGCCGCTCAAAGGGCCGTGTAGCTTTGATTAAGTGGGCTCTATCTGGGCGGTAGAACCGAGGCTTGCACTCAGCGCAAGTGCGGCAGTTCCTGGTCAGGGACCGA
Source organism: Somniosus microcephalus (assembly GCF_052327205.1). NCBI lineage: Eukaryota > Metazoa > Chordata > Chondrichthyes > Squaliformes > Somniosidae > Somniosus > Somniosus microcephalus. The sequence goes on along the minus strand of NC_140994.1, from coordinate 141,415,926 downwards.
ACTTCCTCAATCGAGTAGGGTAAGTTACGGGACTTTATGAAGTGGAACAGCCGCGTGACCCCTGGTTGGCAGAGGTCGTTGTGGAGGGTCTGTAGCTGATCCCCGGTGGCGCTGGCACACATCCCTCGTGAGAGGGCGTCAGGGGATTCGTTAAGGGCCCCTGGCTGGTAAATGATGTCGTACTCGAAGGTGGAGAGCTCGATCCGCCACCTAAGAATCTTATCATTTTTAATCTTCCCCCTGTTTATTATTGAACATAAACGCTACCGACCGCTGGTTGGTAAGTAGGGTGAAGCGTTTGCCGGCTAGGTAGTGGCGCACTGCCTCCACGATGGCTTGGGCCTCCTTTTCCACGGAGGAGTGTCTGATCTCGGGCCCTTGGAGGGTCCTCGAGAAGAAAGCTACGGGCCGCCCCGCCTGGTTGAGGGTGGCCGCCAAGGCGAAGTCAGACGCATCACTTTCCACTTGAAATGGAGTGTTCTCGTCCACTGCCTGTAGCGTGGCCCGCTCAATATCCTGCTTAATGCTTTTGAAGGCGGCGTGGGCCGCAGCAGAGAGCGGGAAAGAGGATGCTTTCAAGAGGGGGCGGGCTTTGTCGGAGTAGTTGGGGACCCATTGGGAATAATAAGAAAATAACCCCAGGCACCTTTTCAGGGCTTTGGGAGTGTTGGGCAGGGGCAGCTCCCGTAGGGGGCGCAATCGGTCGGGGTCTGGCCCGATTTCCCCATTCTCCACCACGCTGCCTAGTATGCAGAGGCGCGTGGTGTTGTAAACGCACTTGTCCTCGTTGTAGGTGAGGTTGAGTTTTTGTGCGGTTTTCAGGAACCTCTCGAGGTTCGAGTCGTGATCCTGCTGGTTGTGACCGCAGATGGTGACGTTGTCGAGGTAGGGGAAGGTTGCCTGCAAGTGGTGGTCATCGACCATGCGGTCCATCTCCCTCTGGAAGACCGAGACCCCATTCGTCACCCCAAAGGGGACTCTGAGGAATTGGTAGAGGCGTCCGTTCGCCTCGAAGGCGGTGTACAGGCGGTCCTCTGGGCTGATAGGGAGCTGGTGGTACGCTGACTTGAGGTCGATGGTGGAGAACACCCGGTATTGGGCGATTTGGTTCACCATTTCTGATATGCGGGGTAGCGGGTAGGCGTCTAGTAGGGTGTACCTGTTGATCGTTTGACTATAGTCGATCACCATCCGTTTCTTCTCGCTACCCCTTACCACTTGGGCGCGCCACGGGCTGTTGCTGCGTTCAATAATGCGCTCTTTCAGGAGCCTGTCTACCTCGGTCGCGATAAACCGCCTGTCCTCCCAGCTGTACCTCCTGCTTTTGGTCGCTATTGGCCGGCAGTTAGGGGTAAGGTTCGCGAATAGCGAAGGCGGCTTTACCTTCCGGGTAGCCAGACCGCACACTGAGGGGCGGCTGGGACCCACCGTACTTGAGCGTGATGCTTTGGTGGTTGCACTGGAAATCCAGGCCCAAGATCACGCTCGCACATAGGTTCTTCATGATTAATACTTTAAAATTATCATATACAGTTCCGTTAACGCACAATTGTACCGTGCAGTAACCCAGAATGGTCGATGTCTGGGTTTTATCAGCCATAAAGATGGTACCCTGAGTAGGGACCACCTTTAGGGAGAGTTGTTGTGCCAGTTCTGGGTGGATAAAGCTCTCCATGCTTCCACTGTCAATTAAGCATTTAACCCGACACCCGTTTACCTCGATGTCCACCATTGATCTGGATAGCGGGTGCGGCCTGGTCTGGTCCACTGTGACCGATGCCACTGTAGGGCCCTGATCGATACAAGATGGCGGACCCCACGAGGTCGGGCAAGATGGCGTCCAAGATGGCCGCTCCCACGACGCACACGCGGCGGTGGCGGGTTTTCCGGCGGGGTTCCCTCTGCACACCTTCCCGAAGTGCCCCTTCTTACCGCACTTAAAGCAGGTGGTGCCTTTCGCCGGGCACAGGTTTCTGGTGTGCTTTGGCTGCCCGCAGAAGTAGCAGTTGGGTCCCTGACGCGTCGCGGCTGTCGTAGGGCTTCTGGGGGGAGAGCGGGGCCCAGCCGGTGTCGGGCTGGGAAGATGCCTTCCAAGATGGCGGCGCCCTCGGTGCACACGTGGCGGCGTGGACTGAAGAGTAGGCGTCCGAGTTTCTCTGGGCCACATCCAGGGATCGCGCGGTGTCCGCAGCCTGTTTCAGGTCCAACCCCGTTTTTTCCAGCAGTCTTTGCCGGATGTAAGTGGAGCTGAGGCCTGTGATGAAGGCATCGCGAACAAGCTCGTCAGTGTACAGTGCGGCTTTTACATCTCGGCACTTGCAGTCTTTGCCAAGCATTTTCAGGGTGCTTAGGAACTCCTCCACCGATTCCCCAGGTCGCTGTGCGCGGGTAGCGAGCAGGTGCCTAGCATACACCTCATTCGTAGGCTGCTGGTAATGCGCCTTTAAGATGTCTCGGCGTCTAGGATGAGGGGGTAAACCCGGTGGCTTACCCAATTCCGCAGAATTCCGAGTCTCATCCTCGCAGCGTCCGTAGCGTCTTCGACGGCTGCGGAATTGTCCAGGAAGAATTCCATACACTCAAACCAGTGTCCGAAGCGTGCTGATGCGTCCGGAGCATGTTGATCCAAATCCAAACGTTCGGGTTTCAGGAGTTGATCCATAGTGTTGAAAAATAAGTTAATAATAAAATTGATGTGCCTCAATAATTCCGAGACTCGAAGTTAGCAGAACAAAAACAAGGCTTTTATTAACTTAGAAAGTAACACGTAAGAGAGAGAGATGTCTTCCTTCTGGAGACTGAGGCCAGACTGAAGCTAGCTTACAAACGGGGCCAGGTATGGGCGGAGCCCTACACACAGCACATTCCAGTACACAATACAATGAGGTCTGGGGGAAGGGAAATGACACTGAAACCGATCTCAGTCACAGGCAGTGGTGAATGGAATATTTCATCACAGGAGGAACCTCCATGGGAGCTAAGTGTGTAAGGCCTGGGTCATTTTAACTCCTATACCTCATTTTAACAATCGAGGACAGCCTCCGGCTCGAAACCAGCACAAGTGACCTCAAGGCCAGTGAGCAGGAGTAAAAATCAGGTTAGGATCCAGAGGATGCTGGGAACATAAGGGAACAGTCTCCAGTGTAAAGTTAACACAGAGAAAGGCTGGGGAGCCCAAGGACTCCTTGTGGGTTATGCTCCACAAGGATTCCACAGAAAAGTAACATTTTCTAGACTTACCTTGGCCTCGTTTGACCCCATACATGCTCCCCAAATCTGGAAATTAAAGTGCTGGTGGTGACTTCATCAGGCCACAACCTTTCTATCCTGCTTTAAAATACTCCTTAAAACTTACCTCTTTGACCAAGCTTTTGGTCATCTGCCCTAACTTTTCCTTCTGGGGCTTGGTGTCATTTTATAACACTCCTGTGAAGCACCTCAGCACATTTTACTACATTAAAGGTGCTAAGTTGTTGCCTGCTAGGGGCGGGCAGGATCGTGGCATTAACCCCCTTCTACACAGATCCAACCACTGTCAAATGTAAATTACGCATTAGGAATGTATTCTGTAAAATGCAATATAGAACATTCTTGTATTACCAGGGGAAAGAGGTAGAACTTGCATTTAAATTTTTTATTTTGTTTACAGAAATGCAACCTGTTGGGGTAAGAGAGTAACTCTCTACTATCCTAGTTTGAATTCTGAATGCATGGAATTTAAAAAAAAGGAATCTAATGTTTTTAGGAGCTGTAGCTGTTGAAGTGAATAGCTTATTCTCCTAAAACCCAAATTATAGGTAGAATAAGTGCATTTTGCATTGTGACTTTCAGATTTAAAGGGTTCCAGAGAAAGTTATTTCAAATGTATACAAATGAAAAATAAGTAGCTTTCGTTTAGTCACTCCCCGGACTAATTAATTTTTGTTCAAATCTTTTAGGAGATTCTGGAGCATCATGAAATGAGCACTGCATTTCGAGCCCTAGCACAGTATTATTTCAAATGTAAGCGGTGGGATGAGGCATCAGTCTGCGCACAGAAGTGTTGTGATTACAATGATGTAAGTCTTAACCACGCCTCTTTACGGTAGCCATTTCAGGGAAGTTGCTGGCTGACTATGTGCAGGTGGAGATGAGAGGAGAACTAGTTTTAGTTTCCAGATCGTATAACTGACTAAAGCAATGTAATCCAGTAGATTTACTAGTTTCAAACTTGCTGCACGCATTACTGGAATAAAAGGACAAGTCTCTTCTGCTAACATTCAGGACAATGTTTCCTACAGAGTAACTCATTTTAATATCTTTCATTTAAAAGAGCTGGTGTTTGAATTTTAGAAAGATTACCCAAAATTTAGCTATTCTAATTAAAGTTAGAAAGCCTTTTAATTTTCTGAAACCCAAATCATACATGGCACTAGTCTGGGCTAATTCTGACCACAATTGGATGCTACCTCATTTCTTCAAGAGGCTCAACAACGCTGCCAGCTGATAAAAGCAGAATCGCATCAATCAGCCAGTCACTGTTGGTGGATTGCTCGAGTATGCTATTGGGAATCTGGCCTCTGTGCCAGCCTGGTGTTCTGGTAGCCATAAACAGTCTTGCACTCGTCAGTACTTCACTTACATGCTGACGAGTGTAAGTATGCTCACCTTGTTCCTTTATCTTCATCTGACCCCTCGGCACATAAGGCACTAATTGAAAAAGAGCAAGGGAGTTTTCCCACTGTCGAAGCCAATATATTTATCCCTTAACCAACACTTAAAATAGGATTTAATAGGACTTAAATATTCTGATTTATTCCAGACCAGAGAAGAAGGAAAAGCTCTGCTCAGACAGATTTCACAGCTTCGTAGCCAAGGTGATGTGCCACAAACGCCCATGTCTGCCGATGTATCACGGACATTTGTCCCTGGAGTCAACACCCCCTCTGTAAAACTACCTCCACTCAACCTATCTTCCATCACACCATGAAAATTTCAGTGCTACTATCTAAAACCAACATGACTGGCTCTGTTCCTATTACAGCCTCAACATCACCGTAGCCAAGAATAAGTTCAACTCCTGTGTGGATTTAAATTAAGAAATGTATTTATAGTTTCTTCTCTTCTCCCCATTTGCTCAATCTGACTGTGTACTACTTTCATCCATTTCAAACTACAAGGTGCTTTGCTAAGTGGAATCCCAAATGTCACCTTAACCACCAATGTTGGGGACAAGTGAAAGGTGGTTTGCTTTCTTCATTGCGGTGCTTCAATACGGACAGTTGTTTTCGGATTCACCCTAATGGATTTCTGTGATCAGTCGCCCCAGATGAAGAAAGCCCTGATACCACAAGCCAGCAATAAGTATGTGGTGGTGCTTTGTAGAGCCTGAAAAGAATCAGTCACAGGTAATGGCAAAGCAAGAATAAAATGGATGGAGATGTATGATTTTAGAAATTCCAAAGGTTGAGTGTGTGCATGCATTGCAATAGTTGATATGTAAAACATTATGCTCCACTAGGCATATAGACAGGAAGGGGACAGGTTCATCCACTGATGCAGTACTACAATTGAAGTCAGTCACTACTCTTAGGGCAGGGAGAAGAGTATGTAAAGGAGGGAGACGAGATTACTAGATGGGGGTTTAGCTGGTCAAATAAGCTGCTGCTATTCTTTGTCTGCATTCCCTGTAAAATGTAGCCAATTCCCCATTAAAAAGGAAGTCAGTGCCAGTAGGAAAGAAACTTAAACCTGCTCACATGTATGTAGTTAAAGCCATTTATTTAGAGAAAGGACATTTGGATTTCATGGAAACCGATTATCTTTAAGAGTACTGCATAATGTCCAAGTATCTGCATGTGTAAATATTAAACATGTTGTTTATTAAATAGTACACTTCAGCTCCTACTTTCTTGATTGGTACATCTTCATTGCATAAATAGAAATTCTGCAACCCAACTGACCCACCCCACTTTCTCTTTTGCTTAATAATTCTCAGTAACTAAATATGAGGGGGCAGGTACATCGTCAATCCTGCAGAACAGGGCTCATTCACCTTTCAATTTCACTTGGCCAGTGAACACCTACAAGGGGCAGACCATTAAACAATTAACAGGAACAGTAGCTTAGTGGTTAGAGACACGAGTTCAAATCCCACCACAGCAGCTGGGGAATTTAAATTCAGTTGATTAGATAAATCTGGAATATCAGAACTACCTAATTGTTGTAAAAACCCTTCTGGTTCACTAATGTCCTTTACCGAAGGAAATCTGCTGTCCTGACCTGCTCTAGCTACTCCAGGCCCACAGCGAACTTCCCTCCTAACTGCCCTCTGAAATAGCCTAGCAAGCCATTCAGTTGGATCAAACCGCTACAAGAAGGTATACCTTCGCCACACGGACTGCAGTGGTTCAAGGTGGTGGCTTGAGGGCAATTAGGGATGGGTAATAAATGCTGGCATTGCTAGTGATGCCCACATCCCATGAATTAATTAAAAAACAATTGCACTAGCTTGCTGTAACACCAACAGTCAAATAAATAAAAGTAAAGATTCAATTAACTTGATTTTTATAGTCACAGTCCATTAGTATCTATTTGACTTTATGGAAGAATGTTAGACAACATCTAGAAAAAATATTGGCAATCAGAACTCAACTACCCTTTGGGTTGAGTTAAGTTGTTCATTTCACAGATCAGCAGCAATGTCTGAGAATCAAAGACATCTCTGAACTCATGACTCTATGCTGATGGTTGCTAGCTGTACTAAGAGCAAGATACAGGAAACTTTTTAAATCCGGCACCGACGTGGTGCCGGTTCATCAAAAATTCCAGATAACCGAGAGCTATAGTAAAAGACACGGAGAGTGGAGAGCTCCGTATAAAGCAACAAACCCTGTTGCTTAGCAACAGGTTCAGAAAAATGGCCACAAGTTCCAAGCGTCTCTGTAGCTTAGCAACACCCTTGCACAGCAACAGATCGAGGAAGGCAAGTAATATGAACCTACTCCTGAATTTTGCCAGTTAACCGAGATTTCTGGTTATTTAGGTGCCGGTAAATCGAAAGTTTCCTGTACACCAATATGGACCATTTTTCATAAACAATTACAAATTGTAGGTGAAACTCAATTTTAATTTCCCTCATTTCACATGCATATAGCAAGAGGGCGAGTAGACATTTCAAAAAAGATTTATAAAGTTATATACCAATACAGTAGTGTGTAAAGTACAAGAGTGTACAAAATTACCTTTGCATTTTACAAGCAAATTTATTCTTACGGAATATACCTAGTAACCTCAGCCAACCAAAGCAGACATTCTCGTGCTCTGCAGAAACTGCCCTATTCATGATATAGCAGAGGCGATGAAGTATGAACAATCTGCTTGCTTAAATTTTCACTTAATATTTTTGGTATGCCAGGCACAATGACTCATGTAGCCCAAAGGTTACATATGTATTATGAAGACAATTATTTTTACAAGACTGCCTTAAATCAAAACAGGGTAAAGAAATAATTGCCCAGCAGAATGATAGATACACAGCATGTACTGCACTATCCGTTAATATTTCCTATTTCTAATCATGTTTAAAAAAAAAATCACAAACTTCAAGCACCTTTACTGCATTTTTAAAACTAGTATTGTACCACTCCACATTCCCATTTTAATAAAAGCTCAAAGTTGCATTAGTGTAAACACCACTCATTTTTAACCATTATACCATACATGGAGGAATGATTTAAGGCATTTTACAATACATTCAGCAATATACAAGGCACTAACAGAACTGTTCAAACTTTTAGAAAAGCAGGTGGAAGCTTATAAAATGGACAATAAGAGACAATTTACATTTTTTGGTACAAAACTTTCCCTTCAAGTGAGTATCTTTGGAATATACAGGAAGCACACCACACTCAAATATGGCTTAATTGAAATTGTCAGTAACATTTCATATATAGCTTAACAAAAGCAGACAAAAAAAAGTGTTGATGTCTAAATAGCTAGTCTTATTCCACATACAGCAGATTCAAATACAAGATCCAACACTTAATCCAAATCTTCTACACAAAACGTATCAGGCCAACAGAAAGGAAATGCTCAATCCCAAGTTTTAAAAAAAATAATGGGAATCTCAATGTCAGGACAGATGAGGATACAATCTCTACCTGTACTCACCCTTACACACTATATTCCCTAAACAAAATATCTAATGCATTAATAGAGTCCACTGTTCCTTGTTGGCTGACTCGTGTAGAGCAGGACTGCAACCCACATTTCAACAAATGGCTACAAAGAACAAATACTAGCCGGACACAAAAACAACAGGAAGAACAAATACTGGCCGGACACAAAAACAGGATGAAGAGTGGATTCTTCGAGCAGCACAATACACAAAATACTTAAAAGTAACCAATGATCGTATAACTTCTGACCAAATCTCCCAGCATATTATTACCACTCACTCCCATACAATTTCTTTTGCCAAAAATTGGACTATCACAAGGTTATAAAAACAGAGCATTACCATCGTGAAGTGTCATTTCTATGTTGGAAGTCATCACCGTGTAAATATATTTCAGTGGATTTCATTTCCGAATAAAAGGCTAAAAAAAAAAAAAACAGCTGACCATGACTCCCCTAATAGTTTACTCGATATGTTCCACTCGAGAATGGCAATGGCTTGGCCAGTCTTGCCCGGGATCGCAGAATATATTCGGAGGGATTGGTATTGCTTTGCTGCTGGGCACGCCTCCGTGGGGTCAGGAGACCAGTTAGGAACGGCCTCTTCTCCGGGGGTGGTTGATTTTCAATATTGCCAGCACAGCGACGCTTGTTGCAGCCTGCACCCTCCTGGAGCTGGCGGACTGCGTGATACTGCTCCGCAATGCATGCATTTTTTTTCTTCAGGTCCAATTTTAGCACAATCATCAGGTTCTGCAGCTCTACCAAGGTGTGATCCTGTCAGTAAGAAAGACTCTTCAATTTCAAGTTCTCTACAGTGAAAATAAAATGTCCTAAATGTACTCGCACTGAGGGCAAGCCCATCCCAATTAAAAAAAAACACATTTGGCTTCCCTCGACATACACACTCCCAACCAGAAGCATATCTAGGGGAACTTATTCAGTCTCTTACCAGAACCATTCTAAAATTGCATCATGCAGCCTCAGCCCAGGGATAACTCTCCCCTCACTGCAGAAGTGCTAGGTCTGTCAACAGCTTCTCAGCAACGTGGTTGAGACCGGTAACTCATCAAGTGACAAGCATAGCCAGGCATTGTACTAAGCACATAGACTAGCAGGCCCGAATTTTGATTTCTGGTCTGTGCTGACTTAACTCATTTTCAGCCAGGACAGCAGTTGAGGCACAATTAGACTCAGCACCCTTGGAGAAAAAAAGTCACAGTTGCAAATCCATACACTAACTAGCGACTCCGGCTGGAAAAGGTACGTGTGTGGATATGAGGCAACGACTGGATGGGGCTTGCCTGTGATGCCCTCCAATGATCAAATGATCTGCAGACATGAAGAATGGCCACTTCAACAGGGTAGCAGAGGGCCAGTGGTACTCAATTGTACCACAGCGAGACTCTGCACCTTTTGAAGATAAAGTACCATGGTCTAGATGTGAACCCAGATTCCTCCATAACATCCATGAGTTACACGAGATAGCGTGCTGTACAATCCTACAGCCATTTTTGGGTGTAGATATGTCCCTTCAACACAGTAGTCAGCTTTATTCTCAATCTCTGGCCAAAACATCTTCATTGGGGAATGCTGCCTACAGCTGACAGCAAGTAGTAATTATAAGTCAGCTAGAATCAAATCAGAAGCAACTCAAAATGCTCACGATCCAGATTAAGTAGCAAGGCAGAGGGACAGTGCAGTGGGAGACTGAAAAGGTGTAAAATCTTAATTACAGTTTAGCCAATTAAATTTGAAACACTGTTTAATCTTATTTTCAAATGCTGGCAGCTAAATACAAATGCATGCAATGTGTAAATATTAAAACTGCAGTTTTGTAATAGCAGAGTGGTTTCAGCAGGATTCTTTGGTGCTAGTGACCATAATTCTGCTAGATTTAAAGTAGTTATGGAAAAGGACATGGATAGACCTGGAATTAAAATTTAAATTGGGGAAAAGCAAATTTTGCTAAGCTCAGAGGGGATTTAGCCATAGTGGACTGGAAAAGGCTACTTGAAGGTAAATCAGTGTCAGAGCAGTGGGAGGCATTCAAGGAGGAGATCCGGAGGGTTCAGACCAAATATGTGCCCTTAAAGAAAAAAAGGTGGGACTAACAAATCTAGAGCCCCCTGGATGTCTAGAGACATACAGGGTAGGATAAAGAAAAACAGGGAGGCGTATGACAGATACCGAGGGCTAAATACTCCAGAATTTTAAAGGAGTACAGAAAGTGCAGGGGTGCAATTAAAAAGGATATTAAGAAAACAAAGAGAAAGAGAGCATGAAAATTTCTTGGCAAGTAAAATCAAGGAAAACCCAAAGATGTTTTATAAATATATTAAGAGTAAGAGGATAGCTAAAGAAAGGGTAGTGTGTGTGGAGGTGGGAGATGTCGGTAGGGTTCTTAATGAATACTTTGCGTCTGTTTTCACAAAGGAGAGGGGCGAAGCAGACATTGCTATCGGGGGAGGAGTGTGAAATATTAGGTGAAATAAACAGTGAGAGAGGAAGTATTAAGGGGTTTAGCAGCTTTAAAAGTGGATAAATCCCCAGGCCCAGATGAAATGTATCCCAGGCTGTTAAGCGAAGCAAAAGAGGAAATTGCAGAGGCCCTGACCATTTTTCAATCCTCCCTGGCTTTAAGTGTGGTACCGGAGGACTGCTAATGTGGTACCCTTGTTTAAAAAAGGGAGAAAAGGATAGACCGAGTAATTACAGGCCAGTCAGCCTAACTTCGGTCGTGGGAAAATTATTGGAAAGAATTCTGAAGGACAGGATAAATTTTCATTTAGAAAGACACGGATTAATCAAGGATAGTCAGCACAGATTTGTTAAGGGAAGGTCGTGTCTGACAAACTTGATTGAATTTTTTGAGGTGGTAACAAAGGAGGGTAGTGCGTTTGATGTAGCGTATATGGGCTTTTGATAAGGTTCCACATGGCAGACTGGTCACGAAGTTAAAAGCCCATGGGACCCAGGGCAAAGTGTCAAGTTGGATTCAAAACTGGCTCGGAAGCAGGAAGCAGAGGGTAATGGTTGATGGGTGTTTGTGTGACTGGAAGGCTGTTTCCAGTGGGGTTCCGCAGGGCTCAGTACTAGGTCCCTTGCTTCTTGTGGTATATATCAATGATCTAGACTTGAATATAGGGGGTATGATTAAGAAGTTTGCAGATTATACTAAAATCGGCTGTGTGGTTGATACTGAAGAAGGATGCTGTAGACGAGGAAGATATCAATAAATTGGTCAGAACAGTGGCAAATGGAATTCAATCTGGAGAAGTGTGAGGTAATGCATTTGGGGAGGGCCAACAAGGAAAGGGAATACACATTAAATGGTAGGACACTGAGTAGTGTAGAGGAACAAAGGGACCTTGGAGTGCATGTCCACAGATCCCTGAAGGTAGCAGGCCAGGTAGATAAGATGGTTAAGGCAGCATACGGAATGCTTGTCTTTATTAGCTGTGGCATAGAATACAATAGCAGGGGGGTTATGCTTCAACTGTATAAAACACTAGTTAGGCCTCAGCTAGTATACTGTGTGCAGTTCTGGTCACCACATTACAGGAAAGATGTGATTGCACTAGAGAGGGTACAGAGGAGATTTACAAGGATGTTTCCGGGAGTAGAGAATCTTAGCTACGAGGAAAGATTGGATAGGTTGGATCTGTTTTCCTTGGAACAGAGGAGGCTAAGGGGAGACCTTATTGGAGGTGTATAAAATTATATGGGGCATAGATAAAGTGGATAGAAAGGACCCATTTCCCTTAGCAGAGGGGTCAAAAACCAGGGGGCACAGATTTAAAGTAATTGGTGGAAGGTTTAGAGGGGATGCGAGGGGAAATTTCTTCACCCAGAGGGTTGTGGGGGTCTGGAACTCACTGCCTGAAAGGGTGGTAGAGGCAGGAACTTGAACCACATTTAAAAAGTACTTGGATGTGCAGTTGGGATGCTCTAACCTGCAGGGCTACGGACCAAGAGCTGGGAAGTGGGATTAGGTTGGATAGCTTGGATAGCTTTTTGTTGGCCGGCGCGGACACGATGGCCCGAAATGGCCTCCTTCGGTGCTGTAACTTTCTATGATTCTTTCTTGCAGCTGATGGATCAATTAGCATCCAATGTAACTGATCCATTACGATGTTGATTGGCAGATATTGGCTATACACAAAGGTGGTGGTCCACCACCACCAGCTCAAATTTAAAGCTTGGAAAAACACATTAAGTAATTGCTGATTTTACTTGTAGCCAAGCAGAAACTGTTGCACCAAAAACAAGGCCTGCAAGAGAGCATCACAGGGAGCAATTAAGTAGAATACACACATTACCTTTTAACATTAAAAAAAAATTAGCCTTCCAGTTCTGTGATGCCGACCTTCAAATTCTGCCCCCCTCCCACCCACCAAAATACAATTATTGGCTTCATACAATTTTGTCTGAACAAATGCTTTGAAAATTTATCCAAGGTTGCAAGTCTCCCTACTTCTCTCTACATTTTTGAAATCTGTGCATTGAACCAAGATCAATGTGGGCTGAAGGCTGCCGCTGACTTATAGTCAAAGGACAATTGTAAACATACCTGTTTTACCATTAGGTCTTCACACTTGGCTAGAGTCTGCCGTAGTTTCTCTGCTCCAGTGTTGTGGCAACATGCTCTCTCCGATGTCTGCAATGCCTGCCCTATTTTCTGTAGCTCTTTCTGCAGGGCTTTTGCAGTCTGAAAATTAAGATATTAACGGAGATCATCACCAAAAGAGGTATCAGGAATTTTTATTAAAGCAGAAGGTTATTAGAATAGAGAATGTCCTGGCAGAAACAGTAGTGCAAGAAGAATTCATAACAGCTTTTAAAGGAGGAGGAGAAGTGGATAAATCATAGAATTATATTGGCCCATTGTGCCTGTGCTGGTTCTCTGAACGAGATACCAATTAATCCCACTCCCCTACTCATTCTCCATAGAGATACCAATTAATCCCACTCCCCTACTCATTCCCCATAGAGATACCAATTAATCCCACTCCCCTACTCATTCCCCAGATACCAATTAATCCCACTCCCCTACGCATTCCCCAGAGATACCAATTAATCCCACTCCCCTACTCATTCCCCATAGAGATACCAATTAATCCCACTCCCCTACTCATTCCCCAGAGATACCAATTAATCCCACTCCCCTACTCATTCCCCAGAGATACCAATTAATCCCACTCCCCTACTCATTCCCCAGAGATACCAATTAATCCCACTCCCCTACTCATTCCCCATAGAGATACCAATTAATCCCACTCCCCTACTCATTCCCCAGAGATACCAATTAATCCCACTCCCCTACTCATTCCCCATAGAGATACCAATTAATCCCACTCCCCTACTCATTCCCCAGATACCAATTAATCCCACTCCCCTACTCATTCCCCAGAGATACCAATTAATCCCACTCCCCTACTCATTCCCCAGAGATACCAATTAATCCCACTCCCCTACTCATTCCCCATAGAGATACCAATTAATCCCACTCCCCTACTCATTCCCCATAGAGATACCAATTAATCCCACTCCCCTACTCATTCCCCATAGAGATACCAATTAATCCCACTCCCCTACTCATTCCCCATAGAGATACCAATTAATCCCACTCCCCTACTCATTCCCCATAGAGATACCAATTAATCCCACTCCCCTACTCATTCCCCAGAGATACCAATTAATCACACTCCCCTACTCATTCCCCAGAGATACCAATTAATCCCACTCCCCTACTCATTCCCCAGATATACCAATTAATCCCACTCCCCTACTCATTCCCCAGATACCAATTAATCCCACTCCCCTACTCATTCCCCATAGAGATACCAATTAATCCCACTCCCCTACTCATTCCCCAGAGATACCAATTAATCCCACTCCCCTACTCATTCCCCAGAGATACCAATTAATCCCACTCCCCTACTCATTCCCCAGAGATACCAATTAATCCCACTCCCCTACTCATTCCCCATAGAGATACCAATTAATCCCACTCCCCTACTCATTCCCCAGAGATACCAATTAATCCCACTCCCCTACTCATTCCCCAGAGATACCAATTAATCCCACTCCCCTACTCATTCCCCAGAGATACCAATTAATCCCACTCCCCTACTCATTCCCCAGAGATACCAATTAATCCCACTCCCCTACTCATTCCCCATAGAGATACCAATTAATCCCACTCCCCTACTCATTCCCCAGAGATACCAATTAATCCCACTCCCCTACTCATTCCCCAGAGATACCAATTAATCCCACTCCCCTACTCATTCCCCATAGAGATACCAATTAATCCCACTCCCCTACTCATTCCCCATAGAGATACCAATTAATCCCACTCCCCTACTCATTCCCCAGAGATACCAATTAATCCCACTCCCCTACTCATTCCCCAGAGATACCAATTAATCCCACTCCCCTACTCATTCCCCAGAGAGATACCAATTAATCCCACTCCCCTACTCATTCCCCATAGATACCAATTAATCCCACTCCCCTACTCATTCCCCATAGAGATACCAATTAATCCCACTCCTACTCATTCCCCAGAGATACCAATTAATCCCACTCCCCTACTCATTCCCCAGAGATACCAATTAATCCCACTCCCCTACTCATTCCCCAGAGATACCAATTAATCCCACTCCCCTACTCATTCCCCAGAGATACCAATTAATCCCACTCCCCTACTCATTCCCCATAGAGATACCAATTAATCCCACTCCCCTACTCATTCCCCAGAGATACCAATTAATCCCACTCCCCTACTCATTCCCCATAGAGATACCAATTAATCCCACTCCCCTACTCATTCCCCATAGAGATACCAATTAATCACACTCCCCTACTCATTCCCCATAGCCCTGCAAAAGTTTCCTTTGAGTATATATTCAATTCCTGTTTAAAAGTTATTATTGAATCTGCTTCCACTTTCAGGCAGTGCAATCCAGATCATAACTTGCTGCATTTTTTGCCAATTATCTTTAATCTGTGTCCTCTGTTTACTGACCCTCCTCTCCATGGAAACAGTTTCTCCCTATCTACTCTGTCAAAAATCACTCATAATTTTGAGCACCTCTTAAATCTCCCCTTAACCTTCTTTGCTCCAAGGAGAACAAACCCAGCTTCTCTCATCTCTCCACTTAACTGAATTTCCTCCTCCCTGGTATCATTCTGGTAAATCTCCTCTGCACACTTTCCAAGGCCTTGACAACCTTTCTGAAGTGTGGTCCCAGAATTGGACACAATACTCTAGCTGTGGCTTAACCAGTGATTTATATAAAAGGGTTTCCATAACTTTCTTGCTTTTGTACTCTGTCTCAATTTATAAAGTCTTATCAACTTGTCCTGCCACTTTCAAAGATTTGAGTATGTGAACCCCCAGGTCCCTGTTACTGCACCCCCTTTAAAATTTTACCATTTAGTTTATACTGCTCGCTTCATTTTTCCTTCCAAAATACAATACTTCTCTGCAATAAATTTCATCTACCAATTTCACCAGTCTAAGTCCCCCTGAAGTCTGCTACTATCCTCCTCACGGTTACTATATTTCCAATATTTGTGTCAATATTTGAGGAAAAATCAGAAAGGATAGAGGAAAAAGGGGTGGAACTGAGTGGATAACTCTTCCAGAGAGCTGCCACAGGATTGATGGACCAAATGGCCGCCTCCTATGCTATAAAATTTTATGATTCCCATTCTATTTGTTGTAGTCCCCTTTCCGTCGTTCACATTTGTACAATGGGGTTTGTCCATCTGTCCTTAGGCAAATTTTAAGGTTACAAGTAGCACATACAAGCTAGATTATGTTTCAAGGTAACCAGGACACTGCACTCAAGAAACAGACCAAGTGCACAAACTATGTAAAACCATTGAGAGACCACCTCACCCACAATGGTTTCTCAATTTGTTCCTATGGCACTTGTCATTAATCACCACACAGCAGCATTGCACATCAAGCATTCCAGCTAGGCTCCCTCCCTTGACAGCATTGCTCAGATGAATGCATCATAGTGCCTCAGTGGTGCCATGATGAAGCTATGTGTAGGCACCCAAAACCTCTCAGTCGTCTGCTGGCCACAAAATGTTAAAGAAAAAACCCACTATGCTAGATTAGACCAAGAGGGAACTACACGACTCACCCTCTGTCCCTCTTCTAGTTTTCGGTCTGCATCAACTGTAAGATGTTTCATTCCAGCAGGAGGCTCGACCATGTCCTTGTATCGCTTCAATTCTGTAACATGGCAGAGAAACAGTCCATCACAAAAAACAATGATTGTGAAAAACCATCGCCAAGCATATTTTTAGTCCAAACTAGGCAATGACTCAAAATCCAAAGGCACATGTCCTAGGGAAATTCCCACTAGTCTAGATGCCAAACATTCAAATTACAGTATTAGGAGAGACATTTAATGGGTGGATAGGAGGATAAAGGCTGCTTTTCAAGCCAGTAGAAAAACTTCGTCACAAAAGTAGTTGCTTGCAACTTGTAGGTACGCAAGAACTGGTGCAGAAATTGGACTAGAACTTCGATCCCAGGCAGGCAAAGATTACTTACACTGCCACAGGAGTCAGAACCTAGGTCACAGGCAAACTGAACTGTGGAATGGAGTTCACAGTAAATGAAAACTATTCCATTAAAATTGCTATGCAAAAGGAAAATTAAATTAAAACTGGATATTGGGAAAGTTCCTTTCAGCCTGTAGTTAATCTCCATTAGTAGCTCATCCTGGGGGTCACCATTGACCAAAAACTTAACTGGACCTGGACCAACCACAAATACTGTGGCTGCGAAAGCAGGTCAGAAGCGGTGTATTCTGCAGTGAGCATCTCACCTCCTGACCGCCCCCCATCATCTACAAGGCACAGTCAGGGGTGTGATGGAATATTCTTCACTTGCCTGGATGAGTGCAGCTCCAACAACACTCAAGAAGCGCGACACCATCCAGGACAAAGCAGCCCGCTTGATTGGCATCCCCTCTACCACCTTAAACATTCACTCCCTCCACAACTGGCGTACCGTGGCTGCAGTGTGTACCATCTACAAGATGCATTGCAGCAACTCGCCAAGGCTTCTTCGACAGCACCTCCCAAACCCATGACCTCTACCACCTAGAAGGACAAGGTGTTCCTATGCACCTGCTGCCCATCACCTCTTAAGTTCCTCTCCAAGTCACACCATCCTGACTTGGAACTATATCGCCGTTCCTTCATGGTCACTGGGTCAAAATCCTGGAACTCCCTCCCGAACAGCACTGTGGAAGTACCTTCACCACACGAGCTGCAGCGGTTCAAGCTGGCGGCTCACCACCACCTTCTCAAGGGCAATTAGGGTTGGGCAATAAATGTTGGCCTTGCCAGCAATGTACCCTCTAATTTTTTTTGGCACCGTGCAGCCCCTTTATGGGGCTGCGCGGGCCATTCAAAATACCATGCATGTGCGGTTTTTGCATTGAAAAAAGTCAGCAAGCCAGCTGCGTGGGTTCCTTGGCCAATCCCGTTTTTGTTTCCCATTTGAACTGACTATTTATGCACAAAGAATAACCAAGTTGATTTTTAATAAATTAACTGGTTCCTCAGAATTTTAAAAGAATTACTGCAGGTTTTCAAACGTGGTTCAAAGGGGCAATGTGTTGGTGCAATGAAAAAGTGGCATTGCATCATAACTGACTGCAATTACAATTTCTTAGTGCTCTTCAAGCAGTTAAGAAACCACTAAACCACCAATGTCAAAGCTCAGCAATCCATCTGTGTATAGTGTGCAACTGTTGAAGGGAACTGAACGCCAGCAAAGAGCTACCCCATGGGCAAGGCTCTGCAACTGCTGGAAAGTATAGTAATGGAGTAAGAGAAGTGCATTTTGTGTGTGTGGGGGTGGAGAAGGACAGCTTTCCCTGTATGCAAGAAGGTTCAAGAGCAGCAATGCAACCATGATGGAACATAGGAGCAGGAGTAGGCCATTTAGCCACTTGGGTCTGTTCCACCATTCAATGAGATCATGGCTGATCTGCAACCTAACTCCATATACCTGCCTTTGCCCCATATCCCTTAATACCTTTGGTTAACAAAAATCTATCAATCTCAGATTTAAAATTAATTGATCTAGCATCAATTGCCGTTTGCGGAAGAGTTTTCCAAATTTCTACCACCCTTTGGGTGTAGAAGTGTTTCCTAATTTCACTCCTGTAAGGTCTAGCTCTAATTTTTAGGCTGTGCCCCCTAATCCTAGACTCCCCAACCAGCGGAAATAGTTTCTCTCCATCTACCCGATCTGTTCCCCATAACATCTCTAAAACTTCAATCAAGTTACCCCATAACCGTCTAAATTCCAGGGAATACAATCCTAGTTTGAATAGTCTCTCCTTGTAATTTAACCCCTGGAGTCAGAGTATCATTCTGGTAAAACTACACTGCACTCTCTCCAAGGCCAATGTATTCTTCCTAAAGTGTGGTGCCCCAAACTGAACTCCAGGTGTGGTCTAACAAAGGCTTTTTATAGCTGTAGCATAACTTCTACCCCCTTGTACTCTAGTCCTCTAGATATAAAGGCCAGCATTCCAAAAGCTTTTTTGATTATTTTCTGTACCTGTTCATGACATTTTAATGATCTATGTACCTGGATCCCCAAGTCTCTTTGGACCTCCACTGTTTTTAAGCTTTTCACCATTTAGAAAGTACTCTGTTCTATTGTTTTTAAGGTACAAAGTGCCTACATTGAAATCTATTTGCCACAGTTTTGGCCATTCACTTACTCGATCAATATCGCGAAGTAATTTTATGCTTTCATCGATACTGCCTACAATGCTACCCACCTTTGGGACATCAGCAAATTTGGATATGTGGCTTTCTATCCCATTATCTAAGTCATTAATAAATACTGTGAATAGTTGAGGCCTCAACACAGATCCCTATGGGAAACCACTAGTCACATCCTGCCAATTAGAGTACCTGCCCATTATCCCTACTCTGTCTCCTGCCGCTCAGCCAATTTCCTAACCAGGTCAACAATTTGCCTTCAATTTCATGGGCTTCAACCTTAATTAACAGTCTCTCATGAGGGACTTTATCAAATGCCTTCTGGAAGTCCATAAAAATTCCCCATCCACTACTTTAGAATTTCAAAACCCGAGATGATCACTGTTCTACATTCACTCAGATCAGATGTCCCCACCAATGGCATGCGTGAGCAGGACCAGCTGGTTGCCATGCAGGTCAGTGGCAGCTCTATGCCATCATACAGCCATGTATAAGTGACATAAAGCACCACGCCAAGTGACTGCAGAGACCAATTGTGGTACTGATGCAGGTCTCAAGGCTAGTCGCAGATACAGGTGGACAGCCTTTTGCATCACCTGCAGCTTGGTCATGTTGCCATACTTCACTGCTAGCTTCTCGACTACATTTAATAGATTATATCCCCAACCGAACACAGAAAAGTTCATGACACATGGCAGCAAAACAAATACTGAAAACAAAGTTAATTCATTAATGTTGCAGTCCATTATTTTATCATTGTGCAGAAATACATTTTCAGTTATCCTAATATGTCAAACGTAAACAGAGATGATAAATAATAGTCAGTGACTAAATACATGCAAAAGAAAAAAGAGTGCCCAGTGAGAGGACATGTTAATATGACCCATGTGCACCTGTGAATATCTGTCTGTAATCACCGTTCTGCTGCTGGTTCTTGTGGAGATGAACATAATGTGGGTCAGGACCTTTAAAATCAATTTTTACCTATTTTCAATAATAAATTTTTTAGGGTGGTGAATCGGGTAAAAACAATTTCCTCAAATGAGAAAAGAAAACAAAATTTCCCATCGTTACCAAAATATCCAGCCTGGAAATGTGTGTGAATTGAATTGGGGATGTCAGCACGTACACCGTGTGCTGTACGTACCATGCTGACATGATTGACAGGACGCACGTACAACTCTGGAATTGCACAGCAATCCAAGCCGGAGTAATTTTGATTTCTTAAGGGAACCTGGATCAACTCTAGATACTGTTGGGAGGATCAGATTCTTTTTTACTATAGAAAATAGCAGTCTCATTCCTAGATGGGAATGGAGCAAGGACAGCAGTGCACTGGAACAGTTATCACACTGACCTAGAAATTCGGTGACGCCCCCACCGAAAAAAATGGCCGCCCCGCACCTCCACCTTAATTTGCGCCACTACTGCCACAGGTAGGCCCCGTGAACCGGGCGCGATTTGCGACCGGCGTTAGAGGCGGGCGCGACCAAATATCGATCGGGGCGCTGCGCACACCGATGACGTCATTAGCGCCCCGTTAAATATCGCGGGAGGCGTGGCAGGTGGCACTAAAGCCACTGAGTGCCCTCTTTAGGCGCCAACTGGTGCCGTAGCCCACTGAATTTCTAGGCCACTGATTCCTGAAGACCAATGTCATCAATCATAGGCTGAATCAGGTCATTCATCAAGGCAGTTTAATAAAAGCAATATTACAACGATTCCCATGTGTAACCTCCAACATCATAGTGACAGGCAAGTGGTGATTGAATGTCAATCATCACAGCCCCAGGACATCACTGCAGGAGGTCCTCAGGGCAGTGTCCTAGGCCCAGCCATCTTCAGCTGCTTCATCAATGACCTTCCCTCCAACATAAGGTCAGAAATGGGGATGTTCACTGAGGACTGCACAGTGTTCAGTGCCATTCACAACTCCACAGATAATGAAGCAGTCCATGCCTGCATGCAACAAGACCTGAACGACGTTCAGGCTTGGGCTGATAAGTGGCAGGTAACATGCGCACCACAGAAGTGCCAGGCAATGACTATCTCCAACAAGCGAAAGTCTAACCACTGCTCCTCGACATTCAATGGCATTACCATCGCTGAATCCCCCGCCATCAACATCCAGGGGGTTACCATTGACCAGAAACTTAACTGGACCAGCCACATAAATACTGTGGCAACAAGAGCAGGTCAGAGGCTAGATATTCTGCAGCGAGTGTCTCACCTCCTGACTCCCCAAAGCCTTTCTACCATCTACAAGGCACATGTAAGGAGTGTGATGGGATACTCTCCACTTGCCTGGATGAGTACAGCTCCAACAATACTCAAGAAGCTTGACACCATCCAGGACAAAGCAGCCCACTTGATTGGCACCCCATCTACCAACTTAAAACATCCACTCCCTCCACCACTGGTGTACTGTGGCTGCAGTGTGTACCATCTACAAGATGCACTGCAGCAACTCGCCAAGGCTTCTTCGGCAGCACCTCCCAAACTCGCAACCTCTTCCACCTAGAAGGATAAGGGCAGCAGGCGCATGGGAACACCACCACCACCTTCAAGTTCCCTTCCAAGTCACACACCATCCTGACTTAGAAGTATATCGCCGATCCTTCATCGTCGCTGGGTCAAAATCCTGGAACTCCCTACCTAACAGCATTGTGGGAGTACCTTCACCACACAGACTGCAGCGGTGCAAGAAAGCAGCTAACCAACATTTTTGCAAGGGCAATTAGGGGTGGACAATAAATGCTGGCCTTGCCAGCGACGCCCACATCCTGTAAAAACAAACAAAAAGTGGTGCCTGTGAACTCTAAATAATTGTGGGCCGTCATTTAGCTTAATTGTTCCTTTTCTTTTAAGTCCCTTGCTTTTTTTTGAGTTTTAAAAACGAGTTTATACGGATTCTCTCGATGTGGGAATACATGGCTTCAGGCTTCACTGGACAAACTGACCCGACTCGAGGTGGCCCCTGTGGATACCGGGACAGTCTTTGCAGGATAAAAAGTTAACAGCAGTGACCTTCACTGCCACTGGTTGTGCAGTGCACATGGTTCACTGTCCCTGCGGATTTTCATGTTCCAGGTGGCTCACCCCTGTCACAGCCTGCCCAATTGGTGTGAGCTTCCTCATCCACTATATCCAAGTAGCTGACTGTTCAGCAGGTGGTACCTGCAAGTTGGCAGCTGCCTTCTCCTTTTGCTTCACTACAATGAGCCCACCAATGGCATTCTCTATGTAAGAAATCCTTACTATTCAGTTCTTGATAGTTTGAAATCTTCTCATTTGTTAATCTTACCTGTTTTTGAACAGTAGAAATGCTCAATAGCACTGACCACACAAAAAAACCATTGGTTCTTTCTCCTGACATTTCTGCCCTCTTTACTCATCTATTATTTGCCAAGATTAGCAAATGCTAGTGTCAACCCAAAGGTGCACTCACCTTCTGCATTGAATGCTGCTTTGGTTTTGCTTTGCTCCAGCTCAGTCTTTACATTTACCAGCTCCAGTTGCAGAGTGTGCAGTTCATTACTGAGGTTCATACTGGCCAGGCGAGCAGACTGCCTTGTTGGCTGGCCAACGGACTTTCGCTCTGCCTTCAACTGCTGAATAGTCGCCTCTAGTTCACTGATTTTCTTCGACTTGGAGGGATAAAACAATCTCTCAATAAAAAAAATTGAGACCAAGGAGCTATTACTAAAATACTACAGCCATTTGTGTTCTTCTAGGAACATTACAACAAGTATCCCAACTATGTGGGATGCTGCTACCCTTGGGCTTTCCCCCCTACGGACCTACCTTCCTGCCAACCGGGTCAGCCTCTGGACCGCCTGATATTCACCAGCCTGGAGTCAGCAAGCTGCGGATGTCCGCTCAGGGTGTGCAACTTGCTGGTGGCATGGTAACGAGGCCCGGCCTCAAAATAGATCGGGTCTCCCACCAGCCAGCCACCCAAGAGTTAAAATCTGCCCAGTAGTTTCAGCTGATACTTTGAGTGGAATAGCAAATGAATTCTAAACCCAGTTCCTTGAATGGTGTCTATTCCCACAAGTGGAATACACCTTTCTACATTCTCCTAGAAAAGAAGTATAGCTACAGTCAAAGGATGCTCCAATTCTCACCACCCAAGGTAACCCTCCCCATAAAAAAGTACCAATATATTGGGAACAAATACATAGCTGGCTGGCAGTTGAAGGTATTAAAATCATATGCTGATCTTTGTAAGCCACCTAAACAATCCTAGCAATTATCAGTTCTAAGCATTTGACTTTTTCCTTATTGCGCCACAAACCAAAATAGGATATAAAGATTATTCTAGATATCACAATATTAGTAATTAAAAAGGGACATTTCTTACCGATACTTTACCATCACACGTTTCATCGTCAGAATCATCAGAATCTTGGTCTTCAGCAGAGGATAGCTGATAATAGAATTTCACATACTCTTGATAGTTTTTCATCTTTGCTTCAAAGGCATCTTCCAGACGATCCTTTTGTTCCTCAAGTTGCTCTCTGTGAGGGTAAACAAATGGTTGAATTTCACCCCGTTCCCACAAGGAGGCTGCCTTCTCTCCCAGGAAACTGGAACGTAAATTGAAAGCTACAACATGTTTTCCTTCACAATATGCATTTTGGTGGTCTGTGGGTGAAAAGGGGTTTTCATTGCAAAATACATGTCAGCTGTTTTCAGGGGCTGCTCTAAAAAAAGATACTGGTGAAGTAGAGTATTTAAAAAAAGGTTCAAAGTCCATCTCTACAGATACGGAAGAGGACAGGAAAAAAAACACACTGGCAAGACAAATGAGACCCAAAGTTCAAAACGGTCAAGGAATTGCATATGCATGTTGGATCACAGTTAACTAGTATGTAAAATTTTCAAAAAGGTTCAAGTATGTGATCCTCAGTATCTCAGGGATCTACATAAAAATGTTAGTGGAGGGCAGATCTCAAACTTGAACTGGAACCATCTCCAGCAATAAACGAAGCTAAAATACAGCACAATCTACACATCCAAGCCCAGGGTACAGAAAACGGTTCAAGCCATCCTTTGAGTATCAGCTTGACTCAGTGGTAGTACTTTTGCCTGAGTTAGGTCGTATGTTCAAGTCCCAGCCCAGAACTGAGGGATTGGTGCACCTTCCGGATGTTAAACCATTGGACGCAAGTGACCCAGTGAGACTTTTTCGAAGAACAGCAAGGAGTTGACCCTGTATCCCAGCCAACATTTATCCTTCAACCATCACCACCAAAACAGATTAACTGGACTTTTATCTGATTTCGGTTTGTGGGAATTGTGGTAAACCACTTTTACCGTTCACTATCGTTACACTATAGTTATCACTGTTAGATCGTTTCCCTATAGTTATCACTGTTCACATTGTTGTATCACTGTACGAGGTCGCCTCTGGTCACGCTGCTATACCTGGGCTGACCACTGCCGACTCCGCCCATGGCTCCGCCTACCTGCCCGGGTATAAAGGTGGTCGACTGGCTGGTATTCCTCCTTCTTGGATCCGATCACCCACGAGGGTGGGCTCGGTTATTTAGTCAATAAAAACCTATAGTTACTTTCTTAACTCGTCGCTTTTCATTGGACGAATTGATAGGTATATCAATTTTATTGACTAAATTTTAAAATGTCGTCACTTGAGCAGCCAAACAACCAGTCAACGGAGCAGCCAAACGACCAGCCAGACGCCCAGCTACAACAGCCACAGCAGCCAGCTTGGCTGCGAGCCCTCAAACCACCGTACCTGGATCTAAACCCACAAGCAACAAACGCAGCCCTCGACTTCAAACACTGGCTGTGCTGCTTCGAATCCTACCTGGAAGAATCTGGCGTCCCTCAGAGATCCAAACTGAGAGTTCTGACCGCCCAAGCGAGCCCTAAAGTATACGCACTCATCCAGGACATTACTACTTACGAGGCCGCTATCAACCTACTGAAACAGCAGTACCGGAGCCCGGTAAATTCCATGTATGCCAGACACCTCCTAAGATCCCGCCCGCAACAGCCAGGAGAGTCTGTAGCTGAATTTTTACGGGCGCTACGAACACTCGGCAGGGACTGTGACTTTAAAGCAGTATCGGCTGCAGAAAACACTGAAGATAACATCCGTGATGCCTTCGTGAAAGGCCTTCGGTCCGACTACTCACGGCAGAGACTGCTGGAATCAAAGGACCTCGACCTGAACACAGCTGCAGCCTTGGCCTACTCCCTAGAAGTGACCCAGCGGGACCTCGAGGTGTATTCCAGGTACAGTTCGCGACTCTGGGACTCGGGCCCGACCCCGACCGCAATACCCCTCGTAGCGCCGCCCCCGGGACCTACCTCAGCGTCGGCGTCCCGGACCCGATCGGGACCGCCACCCCCGGTACCGGCTGCGACTTCGGACCCCCGCGACCGGGCCGCCGGCTGCTTCTTCTGTGGGCAGGCGAAACACCCGAGGTCGCGCTGCCCAGCCAAAAACGCGACGTGCTCCAGCTGCCTGAAGAAAGGCCACTTCGCGAAGCCCTGCAGAGGGAGAGCAGCAGAGGCCAGCAGTGCCTCATGCGAACTGTGGGGGCGGCCATCTTCTATCAAGGCCACAGATGAGCAATGGGGGCGGCCATCTTTGATCCAGGCAACCGACG
The DNA here is from genome assembly GCF_052327205.1 of Somniosus microcephalus. Taxonomy (NCBI): domain Eukaryota; kingdom Metazoa; phylum Chordata; class Chondrichthyes; order Squaliformes; family Somniosidae; genus Somniosus; species Somniosus microcephalus. The sequence goes on along the minus strand of NC_140994.1, from coordinate 141,390,349 downwards.
CCAGCAGTGCCTCGTGTGGGCAGCCATCTTCTCCACCATTTTGCCCCACCTCGTGGGCGCCTCCATTTTACCCACCACGCTCGACCGCCACCTTACCTCCAGACCTGACGACCGCTTCACCTACAGACTACAGCGACCCGCTCAGCCACACACTAGCCTCCGTCACACTAGACCAAGCTCGCCCGCATCAGCTGTCCAAGTCAATGATGGACATCAAAGTAGACGGCCACGCCACGACCTGCCTGTTCGACAGCGGAAGCACGGAGAGCTTCATACATCCAGACACGGTGAGCCACTACTCCCTCACTGTCCAGCCAACGCGCAACCGGATCTCGATGGCATCGAGGTCCCACGCCACAGACATCAGCGGCTACTGTGTTGTGACCCTGTCGGTTAAGGGCACGGAGTATAAAAACTTTAAACTCCTCGTCCTGCCCCAGCTATGCGCTGCCGTCCTACTAGGGCTGGATTTTCAATCCCACCTCCAAAGCGTCACTCTAGCATACGGTGGACCCCTCCCCCCGCTCACAGTCGACAACCAGCAGCCTTTAAATCGCCCACCGCGTAACACCTGCGGCCTATCCACCCTCAAGGTCCCGCCACCTTCCCTGTTCGCTAACCTCACCCCCGACTGCAAACCCGTCGCTACCAAGAGCAGGCGGTACAGCTCCGGGGACAGAGCTTTCATTAGCTCTGAGGTGCAGCGTCTCCTGAAGGAGGGCATCATCGAGGGGAGCAGCAGCCCCTGGCGTGCCCAGGTTGTAGTCGTTAAGACCAGCAATAAAAACCGCCTGGTCATCGACTACAGCCAAACCATAAACCGGTACACCCAGCTGGACGCATACCCCCTTCCCCGCATATCTGATATGGTCAATCAGATTGCTCAATACCGGGTATTCTCTACCATCGACCTTAAGTCGGCCTACCACCAACTCCCTATCCGCCCCGAGGACCGCCAGTATACCGCCTTCGAGGCGAATGGCCGCCTCTACCACTTCCTTAGGGTCCCCTTCGGCGTCACCAACGGGGTTTCAGTCTTCCAAAGGGAGATGGACCGGATGGTTGACCAGAACGGGCTGCAAGCCACGTTCCCCTATCTAGATAACGTCACCATCTGCGGCCGCGACCGGCAAGACCATGACGCTAATCTGGAAAGATTCCTCCGTACGGCCCACCGGCTGAACCTCACCTACAATAAGGAGAAATGTGTGTTTAACACCTCGCGCCTTGCCATCCTCGGCTGCGTAGTAGAGAACGGAATCATCGGCCCCGATCCCGAAAGAATGCGTCCCCTCATGGAGCTACCCCTTCCCCACTGTCCAAAGGCGCTGAAGAGAACCCTGGGGCTCTTCGCCTACTATGCCCAATAGGTGCCGAATTATGCGGACAAAGCCAGACCCCTCATGAAGTCCACCTCCTTCCCCCTTACGGAAGAAGCGCGCGCGGCCTTCTCCCTCATCAGGGGAGACATTGCTAAGGCCACTATGCACGCAGTGGATGAGTCCATCCCCTTCCAAGTGGAGATGCATCCGACTTCGCCCTAGCCGCTACCCTCAACCAGGAGGGGAGACCGGTGGCCTTCTTCTCAAGGACCCTACAGGGCCCTGAGATCCGACACTCTTCAGTCGAGAAGGAGGCCCAGGCGATTGTGGAGGCGGTACGCCGCTGGAGGCATTACCTCGCAGGCAAGCGATTTACCCTCCTCACCGACCAGCGTTCGGTCGCTTTTATGTTTAATAACAAGCTGAGGGGTAAAATCAAGAACGACAAGATCTTGAGGTGGAGAATCGAGCTATCCACCTACGATTATGATATCTTGTAAGCCTGGTAAGCTGAACAAACCCCCTGACGCTCTATCGCGAATTACATGCGCCAGCGCGCAAATTGATAGACTTCAGACCCTCCACAACGACCTCTGCCACCCCGGGGTCACCAGGCTTTACCACTTCATTAAGGCCCGCAACCTGACCTACTCCATCGAGGAGGTCAGGACCATGACCAGGAACTGCCAGACCTGTGCCGAGTGCAAACCGCACTTCTTTAGGCCGGACAGAGCAAGCCTGATCAAGGCCACCCGCCCCTTCGAGCGCTTGAGCATCGATTTTAAGGGGCCCCTCCCGTCCTCTGACCGTAATGTGTACTTCCTCAACATTGTTGATGAGTACTCCCGTTTCCCCTTTGCCTTCCCCTGCCCAGACATGACCAGCACCACGGTCGTTAAATGCCTGAACGACCTCTTTGCCTTGTTCGGGTTCCCAAACTATATACATAGTGACCGGGGCGCCTCCTTCATGAGCGAGGAACTCCGTCAGTTCCTACTAGCGAGAGGCATCGCCACTAGCAGGACCACCAGCTACAACCCCCGAGGGAACGGCCAGGTGGAAAGAGAGAACGCGACGGTATGGAAGGCCGTCCTCTTAGCCTTAAAGTCTAAGGGCCTCCCAACCTCTCGCTGGCAGGAGGTCCTCCCGGCGGCGCTGCATTCCACCCGGTCACTACTTTGCACTGCCATTAACGCCACCCCCCATGAACGAATGTTTGTTTTCCCCAGGAAGTCGACTACGGGAACCACGCTACCAACTTGGCTGACCTCTCCGGGGCCTGTCTTGCTGCGAAAGCACGTGAGGGCCCATAAAACGGACCCCCTGGTCGAGAGGGTGAACCTCCTGCACGCCAACCCCCAGTACGCCTACGTGGCATACCCAGACGGGCGGGAGGACACAGTCTCCTTATGAGACCTCGCACCCTCGGGCACTCCGGAGACACCACCGCTACCCCCCCCCCAACCAACCCCCAATTCCAGCCCAGGTAGACGGTACACCGGAACCCCAAGAGCCTTCGCCTACCTCGCAGACGCCAGCATTAACACCGGAGAACGCAACACCGCCGCTGCGACGATCAGACAGGCTTACGAGGCCTCCGGACAGACTGACATACCAGAACTGGTAGTACACTTCACCCCGCCGGACTCAAATCTAAACAAGGGGTGAATGTGGTAAACCACTTTTACCGTTCACTATCGTTTCCCTATAGTTATCACTGTTCACATTGTTGTATCACTGTACGAGGTCGCCTCTGGTCACGCTGCTATACCTGGGCTGACCACTGCCGACTCCGCCCATGGCTCCGCCTACCTGCCCGGGTATAAAGGTGGTCGACTGGCTGGTATTCCTCCTTCTTGGATTCGATCACCCACGAGGGTGGGCTCTGTTATTTAGTCAATAAAAACCTATAGTTACTTTCTTAACTCGTCGCTTTTCATTGGACGAATTGATAGGTATATCAGGAATTTGCTACACTTGCCTACAAAAACGTGTGTCTATACTTCAAAAATTCATTGGTTCTGAAGCGCTTTGTGATGTCCCGAAGATGTGAAAAGTGGTACATAAACACAGTTCTTGCCTTTACACAGGCACAGCACCAGTTTTGCCTTTTCATCGTGGATCTCAGTTGAGTAATTATCAAACCTCAAAATGCAAAACAATTTTGGATGAGTCCAGTACAACATATCTTCATACCCTTGCCAATCCTTAGTGATACTTTAATATTTACTTAAAAATTAACCATAGTAGGCAAGTGTCACACTCTACCCAGCAATATCTACCTCCAGTGTCTCTCCATTGTGTTGTATTGTTCCATCATCTCATTGACAACGCTTTGCCTGATCTCACTTTCCATTAGCAGCTTCTCCTGCTTCTCCTTAATTAGGTGTTGTTGTAGGCCTTCAATAACTTTCTGCAGTGACTGAGGAGTAAACTCACAGTCAGTTAAATGATAAAAGCACAAGACAGACAAAAAAATCAGAAACCAAAGTCAGCTTTTTGCAGAACTGTTGACAAGTCACCCCATCTCAGCCAGGGGCAACAAAAGCTTTATAAATTTATTAAATGCCAGTAAGTAAATGTTTGCTGAGGATAAGGTCACCAACTAACAGATTAACAAGTGTATTTCAACCAGAGCATGTGCAGCTTCCATGGAAACCGCAATATTAACACACACTCTCCAACTATCAGTTTGCTTCTTGTTACAAATGTGTATTTAAAAAAAATGCAAGTTATTAAAAAATCAGGCCAGATTTTCCTGTCAAAATAACATGAGGCTAATGGTACTCAGTTATTTATGCACAAATGGTGCAGCAACCGGTAGATGCATGGTTAAACAAGAATATCCAAATATTGCTGTCAGAGTTGTGCCGCTACGCTGAGAGCATTGCAAAAACAGCAACTTCCTGTCTGCTCACCATTGAAATGCTTTGAATAACATGAAGTTGCTATATTTGCACAGTAGACACAAACTAAACTCTCCATAGAAAGTTAAGTCTTGTCATTTCAAGTCGAAGTACCCTTTTAACAAAGTGATGTGTTAATTACTGCCAATCAACCTCTCTGGCACTGAAAATTAACTATTAAAAGTGTCGAGTTTCATTCCTCCAGGTATTAATTGTTGTTAGAGATTTAAAAAAAAAAATTTTTTTTAATATTTAAATTTTAAAAACTGTGTCTCTTTCTCTCAATCCAATCTTTCTTTTCCTCTTTCTCTAGCTTGAATTCACCCTCTCTAATTTACACTTCCTTCTCAGTCTTTGAGCTGTTTATTTCACAATCCTTCAATCTGATTGGTTGTTTGCCCTGTTCACTCAGGTCCCAGATGCCGTTTCCCTCGCTGCGTTGTTATCAGCTCACTTTCAGCAACACGTCATGCAAAAAATGTAAAAATCTAAACGTGCAGGAGCAAGTCTACCTAATGCAGAGCCCGTTAGAAGCCCTACAACAGCAAAATTTGGTGCTTTATATATTTTGTAACACTGTTGAACTGGCATTGACTGCTTTGCTTTCTTCGTTCCCCACTACATAAACTAGAGCTGTACAGCCAAGACCCTACAATCTTGCAACACAAGGGAAGACTAAAGAGGCACCGAAGACCAAGGACCTTATGATAGAAATTTTCTGCTTTAGGTGCCAATGTGCAATAAGAACCTACCTCCTTGTCCAGTATACTGATATCAGTCTCATCTTCACTGTCATCCTCATCATCCAATTCCTCCTGTTCCTCAACTGGTTCTTGAGCATTGCAGTTGTTCCAGCCATCATGCTCTCGGAGTAGTGACCGGATAGAAGGAAACAGCTTCAATGAAGGTGGCTGTATCAGCTACAATGAAAGGTACAGCAATCAATCAGATATATCCCATTAAACTGGGTTCGTGTGGTATACAGTAACAGATTAGATCTCAAACTAAATCACCTCCTGGTACCGAGCGCTGGGAACAAATCAGAGACTTTACCATTGAGTATATTAAGCAATATTATAATAGTAATTGTCAAAGATGGCCATACACATGTGACATGCAAACACCAAAGTATGTGAATTTCTTTTTATAGTGTAGGAGCTGAACCATGTTCAGATATAGCAAGTAGTGTCAAAAGAATCCCAAAAGACCAGGCCACTTGCTAACTGCTATATTATCCTGGAAAGTGATCTGCCAATCACCGAGTTCCTACTTACTGCTAAGTGAACAGAGGCATTTGGTGTAAAGAAACTTGCCTACGGCTTTGCCTCACCCGGGAATTAAAGCCGCTCATTTGCGAGGCGAGCGCACTATCCACTATATTATAGGAGCCCAATATTAGGCAATAGTAACCCCTTATTATTATTATATTAGGCAATAGTAACCCCTTATTATAAGCACTTTTCATCTAACCCCTTAATTTGCCTAAGAACTGCGTACCCTTTTCTTCAAAAAGGAGCAACATTATGTAGAGTACATTTAATCGATTGAATTTATATATTAATTCAACAGGACTTACACCACCTGTCTCAAGAACAGACTGCTAGAGACAAAGATGGAGATTACTTTTACATAAAAATAATGGTAGCTGACTACAGACAAATGTTGTAAAACATTGTTTTATCTCAATTAAGTCAATAGTGTGACTATCAAATGATGAATGTTTGACACCTGGGGATTTTTATTTATTGTAGTGATAAACCCAATACAATGGAACAGCATGGCCCACAACATCAGAGCTCCAGCATCAGTTGCCATTTAGGAGGACATAGGTCCAAACCCAAAAATCCCACAAGACTAATTGCTCACCTCAGCCATGCAGTCAGTCTGGGGTGGGGTAATTTAAATAAAGGTAGCATACAAGATCAAATAATGTTTAGTGGAGCACTGTCCTTAGTGAAATTGATAGTCATGATTGTGGCACATGCCTGCAAAGTCACAAGAGTATAAAAAGGAAATCAGGCTAGAAAACATCTTGTATAAAAAGAACTCAAGTGAACAGTGCAGTACAAGAGCCAGGGAAGACCGTTACACCTCAATTTCAAAAGCAAAACCAAACCAAATATGCACAGGTGACAGGTCCCAAATCATCACTGATGAGATTCCGTAGTAGCTTGCACTATTCACTAGCTTTTATACGGTCATTATGAGAGCTGTGGATTGCTTACCTGGCTGGCAATAGCAGAGAATTTCATGACCTGCAATGTTTCGTCATACGTGGACGCACACTGATTAATGTTCACGATCATACAGGACTTCCCATGGTTAGAGAAAAATCCTTGGAACACACGAGTCAATTTACTGTCCCGGAAGGGCACCACATTAGGCTTTGACCTGGAAATACAGCACAGATACTTCAGGAATCTGGTCACTCAGAACAAACTTGAATCACAAGGAGGTCAAGTGCCAGAAGGTGGCACTTGTGAGCTAGTTGCAAGGCTGCCTAGTGTTCAAATCACCAAGCCAAGTCAGAGACTCAATTCACAGCCAGCAGTGCATCACTTAGCAATAGACAGGGAAGTCAACTTTCCGAAATAAGGAAGAATAAAAATCTCAATTTTTCTCATTCAATTTCTATATTCTGCTCTGTAGTGGCTGTACATTAAAAAAAATAGAAGTGCTTTCACTGCATATGCACAAGTTTTGATGCCTTTATTCTAATTTCTCACTTCCACTGGACAGGCAGCTCCATATCCATGCTACTCCAGTGGCCGCGTGACAAGATTGAAAATCTGCAAGAGCTGGCACAATGAAATGAAGTGGAGTGGACCTGTAAAAGAATAAGATCATGGTGTACGTACTTGATCTGCTGGTTCTGGCGCAGGGCATTGATACACCTGCTTAGTGTGTGCAGGGAGGTGTTGATGTTAGTTGCCTCCTTCATCCTGTCACCACACTTCTGTTCTTTGCAGCGTTCAGAGCCCGCCAGGTCACACAAAGTTAGTCTGATGTAAAGAAAAGGAATCAATTATTGGTTTTGCCTGGGTTACAGCAAATTCTTGACTACAGCAAAAACAAAGTTTAAAACGGAAGAGTTTTCCCATCAGCAGCACAAAGTTAACACTGTCAATTTCCCCCTCTCAAATGGTGTTTTTGTTTATAGAGTGCTTCCCCAAAACAGCAGGAGAAACAGACAACACTGGCAGAGTGGATGCGCTGTACCTGGCTCTGCCAACAGCTGGAGCTACTGAAGTATCTGGCAATAGAAACTCCAATACAATTCATCTATGCTGTTTAGCGGCGCAACTTCTCCAGTTACTCCCCCAATGGTGTCACCATCAAAAAAAATTCTCTGAACCAAAAAGTTTTCCACCTTAAATAGTTTTTAAGTATTGTTTAAGTGAAGGGAGTTCTGGCGGTGAGACTAAAAGATTCACAATAAAAACAGTCAACAAAAGTCATGGAAACGTTTTGAGGTGGGTAGACAATACACTGCAGCATCATATGTGCAGGTTCATTTTACAACGTAAAATTTGCAATCACTAAAAACGAGAGATACATAGCAGTCTTTTTAATCTATCCCGCTGGACAGGAAACAGGCCTGCTCGAGTCTGCTACCCGTTTTTACTTTCCATTGACTTCAATGGAGAGTAAAAATCCAGCATGGTGCAAAAAGGGTGGCCAATTCAATCCAGTCAACTGCCGTCAGGTGGTTTAGGTTAAAACTATCCCCATACAGTCTTTTTGCCAAGATTTGCGTGAAGCTTTTCTGCACTGCAGACTTAATTATTAGAAGGCTTATAATGCCCATGAATATCTGCAGCAGCCAGAAGTACAACTGCAAGCTTGGCTCAAAAGTAGCACTTTCGCTGTAAAGTCACATGTTCAGGCCCCACTCCAGGACTTGAGCACATAATATAGGCCGACAGTAGAGGGAGGGAGCACTGCACCGTCAGAGTGCCATCTTTCGCATGAGACGTTAAACCAAGTCTGCCCTCTCCATGGAACATTAAAGATTCCATGGCACAATTCAAAGAAGAGCTGCGTGTTCTCCTGGTATCCCGGCCAACATTTATCCCTCAACCAGCAACACTCATCTCATTGCTGTTTTCCGAGACCTTGCTGCGCGCAAATTGGCTGCTGCATTTCCCATCAAAACAACAGTAACTACATTAGCTATGAAGATCTTTGGGCTTTGAGGTAGTGAAAGGAGTTACATAAATGCAAGTTCATTCTTCTTTTAAAAATCTTACATCTGTGTCCAGTTCCTGTCTACCAAATTTGCTTTCTGTTGTCAATTTTTCCCATTCCAAATTCCTACATCTACATTTATAATGGAAGCTGCCGATGTAAACTTGTCACAATGTAATCACGTCAGTGGTCGTGCTGTAGCACCTCAGTATTATATCTTCCAGCTAATCAGCCTGTACTGCAGGAAACTCCTATGCTCCAACTAGTTTTGATTTCCAAATTTCTAGAAGTTTTGCTATTTAATAAATATAAAATCAAAAATATATAAAAATAATGTACAAGATGTAGGACTTTAAAATGGGGACTGAATTACAGTGTACCGTGGCCCAATTATTCCCCGCCCGCTAACCCTGCTTCACCTGAAGTGAAAATTGGTCTCGACTCCTCATGTGGAATACCACAAGATATTTATTCTACATTTAACACTGCAAAGGATAGTCAGGATAAAAGCAACAATGTTTACTTAGATCAATACTTACTCGCTTGTTTTAAGAATAGACTTCCAATCTTCAGACACATGCAGGATTCGAATGGAGAAGATACTGTGACTATAATCAAGAGGGAAAAAGAGTCATGACCAAAAAAGGCAAAATGCCGAATATTTCATTTCCCCCATGCAACAAAGGTACAGTGCATCAGAATACAATAAGGGGCATTACAGCACAACTGCATTTTTAATAAGCAATATTGTTTGATCTTACAAGAAATGGTTACTTACATTCTTCACTTTCAAACTAATTTCAAACTTTTACTTTATTTAAAACACAATTAGTCTCAAGATTAAAGATCTGGAGTGTGGACAACTCTTAACAATCGAGATTAATTCTCTAGAGTTGTAAATTGCCAGTACAAATATTCAGCTTTGTGCAAATTAAATCTTAGAGCAGGATTTTTTTTTTTTTGGGGGGGGGGGGGAAAGGAGATGCAGAGTGGGGTAAATCCAATGCTTTAAGAACAATCAGATGTGAATATTTTTATTATGGGAACATTGCACTTTATGATCTGGGGTATGTTCTTCCCCATGCAGTCTCTGGCCCAACTAACTGGACCCCAATAACCACCTTTAATGGAGCAATGGACAAAATCCTGAATAAAAATACTTGCCTCCTGCTGGAGCTCTGGTTCATGTGTGTGCTGGCCATGCTTTGGTTTTTACGGCCAATTTTGAGAATTTTCCAGGCTTCTTCTGCATCGCTCACATTGATCCAGGTCAGATCTGAAATGGAGCAAATAAAACTCTGAAATTGGTTAAAGAACCCCTTTACAGAAGCTTTGATTCACTAACAGCCAGAATGCTGTAATCATTGTTGACACACAAGGGGTTCATGATTCTAGTTCTAATTTGTCAAAAACTTGGGTCTGGGTTTCTGCATCAATTCCAATCTCGAGCTTTTTTTTTTTTTTTTTTTTTAAGCAGGGGAAATCCCAAACTCAAATTACCAGCACAGAATACATCATATTAAAAAAATACATGTCAAATACAACTAGGTCATAACCTGAACATATTGCAAGGGTTCATCTAGGGTTTATATCTCAGCCTAGTTTCTGGAAACTCCTGAAACAAAATCTCCCAAAAACAATTCCCAACTTTCCACTAAGACACTCACTATAGCACATTCAACCAGAACAGGCTATAGACAGGCGGGTGCAGAACACTAGGTTACAAAGATTTTCTGGGAAGAGCTGTCCTGTTTCAGTGAGTGGTTCAAGCCCAAAGCAAAGGATGGAATCATGTGATCAGCCCCACGATGTGTGAACTGGCCAGCACATGGCATCCACATTCTCTCACTCATCTCACTACATCCTCAGCTTTTATTTAAAAAAAACAGTAGCACAATCTCCATTTTCAGAATGTGAAACAAACATACCAGGATCAACACATTATTCTTCCAAAAATGTGAGCAAAAAAAGTAAAAAGCCATTTGCAGATTAGGAAAAGTACCTTTTACATAAGTATTTCCATTCTTATCCTCACACAGTTTTAAGGTTTGTCGTTTGCGGTTTGCAGCAGGAGGAGTGTCCAGCAAGTCATAGGCAAGTTCGTTGTAAATCTCAAAGAAGGAGACCCAGATGGAGTACTGGATGTGCTCTTCCGGACGGAGAAGGACTGTATCATGATCAGCCCAGCGGGATGCAGACTCTAGGAGAGCAAGGAAGGGAAAAGGGAAGGAAAGAAAAGATGGCAGAAACCAGTGAAATCTTTCAGTTATGAAAGTTTTGATAAAGCATAGTGATGCGTTGCATTTAAATTTTTGCATAGCACTTACACAAGTAATTTCAAGTATGCAGACATTTTAAGCAATACCAAAATATTCTCCCAAATTGCATCTAGAAAGACTTGCAAAGGATCTGTACTGAAATATGTCTTCTAAATGAATGTATATTTTATTTTTATTTTTTTAAGCGATGCAAACAACTATGCTGGAACTGATCCAGACACTGAATACACCAAGAGGCCAGATTTGATAACTGAGAAAGGCAGTTTTTTCCTGGGAAAAGTTCCCTTGTGTCCTGGCCAACATTAATCCTCCAACCACCTAAAACCAATTAACCGGTCATTCATCTCATTGCTATTTGTGGGATTTCCAGTATGCAAATTGGATACCACTTCAAAAGGTAATTCATTGGTTGTGAAGCAATCTAGGATGTTCCGAGGACATGAAAGGCACTGCATACATGCAAGTTCGTTCTTTAAGGCACTTTATGGGCAGACTGCTCCCATGACCACTGTACAAAGGCACTGTAAGCTGCTGCACACGTAATAAAACCGCTGCTACCGTGTCGAGATCAAAATTGCGAACCAATTGAGATGATAATGGACAGATTCAAAATGGAGGAGGTCAGTGTGTGTTCCTTTGCTGTATGGATTCAAAATGGAGGTGGTCAGCATATGGTCCTTTGTTTGGAAGACCACATGGACAGGAAGGGGAGGCACCGGATGAAGAGGAAGTCTTGCCCCCACACACTGATGTGCCTCAATAATTCCGAGACTCGATGTTAGCGAAACAAAACAAGGCTTTTATTAACTTAGAAGGTAACACGCAGTGGAGAGAGGTATCTTCCATCTGGAGGTCTGCAGTACTGGATATGAGGCCAGACTGAGCTTGCTTACATAGGGGCCAGGTATGGGCGGAGCCCTACACACAATACATTACAATATACAATACAATGGTGAGGAGACGGAACTGAGGTAAGGGAACTGAAACCTGAAACCAACCACAGTCACAGGCAGTGATGAATGGAATATTTCATCACACACACATCACAAGAACATGTCATGCAGAAGGAACTCCAATCAGGGAAGGTTGGGAGTGAAACTGACCTATCAGAGGGAGGCAGCTGAAGATATACAAGGGGGTCCAGGCAGGAAGGTACTATAAAAGAAAGACACAGAAGCGCGAAAATTCAAGAAGGACAAGGGGAGCTGTTTGAAATGGCCAGTTGACTTTTGCAGCCTACCACTGATCACCCGAAGAGTGTATGTATGTATGTATGAATGAAAGTCAGGCAGAGCATATAAATTGCTAAAGTAAACTGTGGAGCATATAAATATTGCTGGGGATACTTTTATGTACGTTTGACTAAACTGTGGGGCATATGAATTGCTAGGGGTACTTCTATGTATGGACTTATTAATATACAAGTTTGACTTATTAAACTGTGGGCATATACATTGCCGGGGGTATTTTTATGTACAGTCGAATTAATAAACTGTGGGCATTTACATTACCAAGGGTGCTTCTATGTATGCTTGATTTTTTAAATGTAGTGTGAATAAAGATCATTTTATTTATAACAAAGTTATTGTTACGCTTTTGTAATTCTCAAGGTCCGAACAGTAGTAGGAGAAAGTCCTACAGCACAAACAAGTGAAATTATTCCAGAACTGAATGCTGGTCACAGATCTCCATTTAAGCACAACATCTAAACCAGATACATTTCAAATGAGTGAGTGACCACCTTACCTTCCAAATTACTGACAGAGGACATGCCCCCAATGCCACTATCAGAATCACAGCTGAGAAGTGTCCTCAGTCTAAACTCTGTGCTGATGTTCTTCTTCATTGGAGTTTGCAGATCCTCCTAATTAAAAAGTCAAAAATTGATTACTTCAGGTTACTACCACAAAATAAAGTGCTCAGCACCAATATTTAAGCGGTTTCCCACCCTAGTACACTAAGGGGATAAAAAAGAGCAGAATTTTACCTGGCCCTAGGAAAGTTTACACGGTACACTGAAATCAGGTAGTATAATGCATGCACTGGTGGGCAAAAAAGAGAAAGTGAAGCTGCAACACATTATTGGTATTTACGTACAGAATTTTTCCTTTTGGGAATCCCCAGCTTTGAGAGCATGGTATTGGCCCTTGGTATAAAGGCCTTGTACCAGGGAGGCAGGAAATAAAGAGAGAGACATGGTAAATTCCAATGGGGTGAAGAACTATAAGCAAGATAACAAGACAGCAGGATAGGGTTGTGGAAAAGTACTGAAAAAGGAATGGCCAAGATGCTAACCTTAGTCTGAGTGACAATGGTATTTTGACCATTAGAACCAATTAAAGGTGGTGATTTTGTTAAAGACCATATATGGACACTGGCCAAACCAACTTTTGATAAAAGGGTTAAAACCTCAATACTCAAAGAACAACTTTACAAAAGGAACAGACTTAAGACAACGTCATCTGTGTCCGAGAGGTTCCAGAGACCAAGGGCTGTGAGCTACTTGTTAACACTATCACCTATTGTGAAGTATATTACGCTGTAAGCTTAATAAATCTTGATCTATTGCTCAAACATACTGGTTGCTGCCTATTGGTGTCTTGTCCAAGAACTCATGAAATCATTAAGATCTCTCAAATACTAAGTGGACAAACTGCTTGGATGGTCAGTCCAAACTACTTTATAAAAGAATAGATTAATATCTGTACACAAAGTGGTCTCTTGACCCAAGCATAGAAGTAATGAGAAACCATATGGGTTACAAAAGAAGTGAATGTACATTAAAAAGAAAGACTTGCATTTATATAGCACCTTTCACAACCACCAGAAGTCTCAAAGTGCTTTACAGTCAATGAAGTACTTTGAGTGTAGTCACTGTTGTAATGTGGGAAACACGGCAGCCAATTTGTGCACAGCAAGCTCCCACAAACAGCAATGTGATAATGACCAGATCATCTGTTTTAGTGAAGTTGATTGAGGAATAAATATTGGCCAGGACACCGGGGATAACTCCCCTGCTCTTCTTCGAAATAGTGCCATTGGATCTTTGGCGTCCACCTGAGCATGCAGACGGGGTCTCGGTTTGACGTCTCATCTGAAAGACAGCACCTCCGACAGTGCAGCACTCCCTCAGCACTGCACTGGAGTGTCAGCCTAGATTACACCCTCAGCACTGCACTGGCGTGTCAGCCTAGATTTATGTGCACAAATCCCTGGAGTGGGACTTGAACCCACAACCTTCTGACTCAGAGGTGAGTGTGCTACCCACTGAGCCACAGCTGACACATAACCATAATAAACAAATACAATGTGCATTACTGCCTCAAATGTTTTGAGAGTGGCACCATGGAAGACCAGATGCAGTTTCTATGCAAGAAGGGTTTCTGTTCTCAATGAACAGGATTGGCACTAGTGAGTCAGCATATTGTGCTCAACACGACATATTAAATGGCTCACCTACAAGGCCCACTATTGGCATAGCCTCATTTTAAGCATTGTAACTGTATGTACGCAGTCGAAATTCAACACTGACCTCCCTGACAACGCCCAGTAATGAGAGTTTCTTCAGCTCCTCTTGTCTCACCATCCTGTTATCCAGTTTGATTACATCGTTACAGAGGTTAGGCTTCAGGTCCATCCTGGGATACAGCTTTCCTTGGATGCTGTTGAAAATCACTGCCAGTGATCGAGGGAGAATTCCATTATCACGCTTGCTGCCTACAAATAAAACAGGATCCAATAAATTATACTCCTTGTGCGGTGCCATAGAGCACCTCTTCCACGTTAGTGTAATATAGCTCCAACCACATTAAAGCAGACCCTAAATGCATTTTACCTTGAATGGTATAGGTTTTTCCTGAGTTTGATACACCATAGGTGTAAACTAAGCAATTCTGACCCTCCAGAGCTTCCTTTACTAGGTTCTTCATGACAATATCAAAGAACAACTTCTGGGTTGTCTCAGGGTCAAATATCTGAAGGAACAAACAAAATAATGGTATGTGGGTTTATATGTTATTCAGAACAATTCTTCCAAGATTTTGTTTTTAAATGATTCATGGTGATTAATTGTTTTATTTTAATACCACATTTTTACATTGTTATTGCATGCCTGTGTAAATAATAAAAGTAATGCTTGTATTGATAGAGTGCCTCATCATGTCAAGATTTCTTTCATAATAGTATTTTGAGATGCCGTATATGTATAAGATTTGCAAAATTTCTGCATTTCCCCAAAGGCAGTTATTAATAAACAGGACCCTGCGTGGACATTTTAAATCAAAAAGGGTACTCAAGATGGCGTCCGTGCCTCGTGGCAGAAAGCCTGTGAGATTTTAAAATGGACTCTGCAACACAGACAGCTTGTGGATCGAAACCCAAGCTGCAGTGTCTGTGAAGAGAGACTTTGTATTTTGAAACCAGACAGGACTCTGAATTATGCATTAGACCGAATTGGAGACAAATCTAAATTCAGTTTAGGCCTATAGTTAAGGCCATCAAGCAGTCTACATATATAATCGGAAACAGATTAACAGAGCCATCGAGGCTGGACAGGCCCATCAAGGAACTTTCATGACAATACAAGTCAATTATCGGGCCGGTAGATGCGATTACCGGCCATCTAAAAACAGCTAGTATGGATTGCTACCATTATTTAAAATAGCCCGCCAAAATTAAGACAAAGAACTAACCTGATTTGGCACACAGATAAGGGTTTTCAAAAAGGGTATAATTGAAGGCCCCCGGGTAGCAATCGGGGGGCTGGTGCTGCTGTTCTCTGCTCTTTGGCCCCTCGCCCTCGTGGCTGCCACTCTTTCCCCGTCCCGCGCTTACCCCCTGGCCTTTGCCCGTGCCTTTCCCCACTCCATCTGGAATCGCCCCAGCACTGGGTTGGGCGGACGTGGACAATTCAGGCCAGGCGAGGCGGGACGCGACGAGGAGGAGGGAGGAAGACAACCGGAGGGAAGGCCGGCTGAAGACCAACTGAGGAGACGAACTGAGGGGAGGCTTCGAATTATCAGGCCTTCAGCCTCAGCCGACCTTCGAATATCTGCACACCAAGTCAAACTGTCGGCTGGCGATGAAGAATCATCCCTGCAAGGTAAAGTACCCAAACAGAGACTTTAACTTTGGGGTACTCGAACCTGGACAACGCCCTTGCAGCGCCCGGAGACCACGTGACGATGGCAGGCTCCAGAAAGCACCAAGAGTGAACCCCGAACCCCACCGCTGTTTTGAGTCCAACAAACCTTTTGATTGGTGAGCATGAAGTGCTGACCCCTCATAGCTTAATCTAGTTAGGTATAGGGGGTGGGATAAGGATAAGGGGATTGTCAAGAAAGTTGTTTTCCCTCGATGTGCCGTGTGTTCCCCATTCCCCGTATAAGTATAGTTATTCTTTTGTATCTTTTGCCTGTAGAAGTGTACACTAGTAATTTTCCATAAGATTGTATCAGTTTTTCCTTTTTCAATAAAATCTTGGTTTTTGTTTACATCCAACCACCTGTCTACTCGAGTCTTCTCTGTACCACCGCCTTGTACCCAAGTCCGGTGTCTAGAACCCAGAGGCGTGGGAGCGATTCGAACCGCTCACAAAACAGTCAGAGGCATAACTGACTGGGCGTACGTGCCAAACACCACCCCCTACATATGAGTAATATGAGACACGACACATGGTTAGTGCAGCATGCTTGGGAGGAACAGGTGACATTGGGCGTATGGTTTCCAAAGTTTCCCACCAATGGGGTTTTCCTCGCCTCATGATATTGATTGCCATGATTGGTCAATTCCACTACTGTTGCAATGAGACTGCCAGGATGGTAGATGGCGAACTAGATGGACCATGGTCTTTTTTCAATCTAACAATTCTTATGTTCCTACTTATAATATTTGACTCCTCCTGAGCAAGTGAAAAGGAAAAAAAAAAAAAGGGAATTCTTGGACATATAGCCACCACAATATGATAGAGTTTAAAATAAGACATGCAATAGAAATAAACGAGAATACAAATGTTTAACTTCAGGAAAGCAGACTTTGAAGAGACGAGCAAGGAACTAAGAATGATGGATTGGCGTACACTGTTAGATGGGGTAGGTATAAAGTAAATGAAATATATTCGGAGACATGATTAGGGAACTGAAGCACAAATATAGCTCATATGATAAAAAAAAGTACAAACGTACACAAGATAAGTACAAAAGTACACATGATGAAAAGAAAAGACAGCCTTGCATTCATACAGCGCCTTTCACGATCTCAGGACGTTCCAAAGCGTTTTACAGCCAAGGAAGTACTCTTTAAAGTGTAGTCACTGTTTAATGTAGGAAATGTGGCAGCCAATTTTTACACTGCAAGGTGAATGACCAGATAATCTGTTTGTGGTGTTGGTTGAGGGGTGACTATTGGCCAGGATACCAGAGCGGGCAAGCCAGGCCTCAGTTTAACATCTCATTCGAAAGACAGCACCTCTGACTAATGCAGTACTTAGTCAGTACTGCATTAAAGTGTCAGCCTAGATTATGTGTTCATGCCTCTGGAGTGAGGCTCGAACCCACAACATTCTGACTCAGAGGTGAGAGTGCCATCACTGAGCCAAGGATGACAGCCCCAATTTTCTTAATTCCTTTGTGGCAGTATTTACAAACTAATTAGAGGATTGCCTTCCCCATAAAGGATTGGAATGAAGAGCAAAATTGATAATATTGAAATCCTACACACAAGCATGAGTGTGTGCTTTCAAGGACTTTAAAAAGGAGGTGGCAAAAGAAATCAGACACTGGAATCCCTGATTATGGGAGTTTTACTAATCGACTGGAGAAGCAAATGTGATGCCAATTTATAATAAGTGATAGAAGGGTACTCCAAGGTACTATAGACCTGTGAGCTTGACACAATCTACAGGACAAGACATGATTCAAACAAATGAGAAAATAATGAATGCACGGTAAATACATAACTTTAAACAAGCAAAGAGTGGTAAACATGTAGAAGTGGAGGAAGTTATAAATGTTAATAGTGTGCTAAACAAGTGTTTGATAGACAGGTCTATTGAAGGGCATCAGAAGTAAAGTGAGCCAAGCAGCTTGTAACTGTTCAAACCAGCCCAATAGTTGGAGATGGTCATTTTTGATTCAGTATAGCCCTATCCCCAGGGAAACTGAGGGGGATAATAACAAGAGAAAGCCATGGGTTATTCAAGAATGTCCAATGATATGTCATGGCTAACCAAGATCTCCAAGCTTGCTCGATTGCCATAGGAAGTTGAGGAGGAATTTCTTCAGGAGCTGCCCACCCCCTCAGTTACTAGCAGTTGGGGTAGGTGGTGCACGAGGTTACACCGTGTGGATGGGGCAAAGGTGGAAGGTTCCAACCAGCTTTCTTTTTGTATGACATTATGTTACTATAGAGAACACGCCAGAGCAGTTTAATGGAGCCATTTAATCAAGGAGCAATCACGAAAACCCAATTAAAATAACAGGTCTTCCAGGCCGCAAGTCAAAGTTTAGTAGGTTCAGTTCACTTTTGCCAGCAACTGCTCAAGACCTATGCACTGGGAGCTGGTGGCTCAGGATCAATATAAAAGCAGCTTACACCAAAATATGAGCCATGTCACTACTCGAACTAGTTCTTCATTATAATGTAAGTGAAGCACTGCATACTGATTTAGAATCTATCCAGTAGTACTTATGCAGATTGGCAAGATGCAACTCCTTAAAACCTGTTGATGATCACCTGCAGGAGGCCAACAAATAATCAAAAGCTCCCTATAGGTGACCATCAGGTAATTAAAGAGCATGTCAAATTCAGAAAGCAGCTCCAATTACAGCTCAGCTCTCATTAGTCAGCTGAGTAGGTACTGAAGATCGGCTGGTCCTCGAGGAGTTGGCTAGAAGCATGGAGTTGCAATACTACTAGAGTAGTCTGCTCTCTGTTCCTTGACAACTGGAAAGATAGATGGGAAGATACTACTAGATGCATATTTAGAGTTAATTTGCTGACTCTAGTGAGGTCAGCACACCGAGTGAATGATTCAAACCATAGTCTGCAATAAAGAATTAATGTACTGTACACAGTACATTCACTTGTTCCGCTGAACTCCCATGTAGCCCAATTACTTTCATCCCCCACTGTGTTTTCAGTTAAACAAGGTTTCCCTGTATCAAAAACAGAAGACAGGAAAAACAAAGAAGGACGTGAAAGTTAATCACAATTCAACTGCAACGTACTGAAAGCATTCAACAAACTGACTGTCTCACTTCTGATGACTTTGGCACAGCTCTTTAAAACATCTAATTTCTATATCAAACCTGAGAGAAGGTGAATTTGTGCACAGCCTGGCCAATCCCCCGCTCAGAGCTCCTCATAGCGAATGAGTCCTTGGGAGCTTGCAGTACAAGTGTCTCAGAACCCTTAATGAGAACACAACCCTGTGGAGAATTCAGAAATATTCACAATTGAGTAACGTTTTCCAGAATTTAAACCTATGAGTATTAACATTTCAATTAGATTGGGTTCACTCGTGGTAATGTTTTATTATTTCAGCACAACAGAACTTCAGGGCAAATCTGAAAGAGCAGGGTAGAAAGAAGAACTGATTCAGTTCCAATTGGTTTCCTTTTGGCTAACAATGCCTTGTTTATATGACTTGGCGCTATGGTTAGCATTAAACTTGCTGCTTCACATTTGATGAACTAGCCCAGTAACTCCAGAAATCATAACACAAAGAAAAGCTGCTGTACGCATTTAGAGCCTCACCAACAGTACAATGGATGCTATATACAATTCTGAAGGTGAACTAGACACAAAACCATACAGAATGGGAATAATTAGTTATGGGGAGGGGAGACAAAATGTTTAAAGGACGTGTCCAATTATAGCTAATTGTGTGCTGCAGACACACTCAAAACCAGTACCTGGGTAGAGACAACCCCAGACTCAATTTGCATCAGATCCTCTTGGTGACAAGCTCAGAGGGTAGTTATAAGAACATAAGAAATAGGCGCAGGAGTAGGCCATTCGGCCCCTCGAGCCTGCTCCGCCATTCAATAAGATCATGGCTGATCTTCTACCTCATCCCCACTTTCCTGCACTATTCCCATATCCCTCGATTCCCTTAATAGTCAAAAATCTATCTACAGGAAACTTTCGTTTATCCGGAGGTTAAATGTCCGGAAAGCTATCTACTGGCAAAATTCAGGAGTCGGTTCAGATAAGTTTTTTTTCTTTTCGTTGCTTCTTTTCTCCAGTCCTGGCTCTGCAAGTGTCTCTGTAGCTAAGCAACAGCTTCAGCTAGACGCTTGCAAGCTGCGCCGACTGTTTTGAAGCTGTTGCTAAGCAACAGGGTTTGTTGATTCACACGGAGCTCAAAAGCTCCGTATGTTTTAACATTAGCACTGGTTTCTACGGCAGTTTTGATGGTACGGCACCAGCTCGGTCCCGTCAGTGCCAGATACCAGAAAGCTTCCTGTATCTCTGTCCTGAATATACTCAACGACTGAGTCTCCACAGCCCTCTGGGGTAGAGAATTCCAAAGATTCACTGACCTGAGTGAAGAACTGTCTCTTCATCTCCATCCTAAATGGCCGACCCCTTATTCTGAGACTGTGACCCCTGGTTCTGGACTCCCCAGCCAGGGGAAACATTCTCCCAGCATCTACCCTGTCAAGCCCTGTAAGAATTTTGTATGTTTCAATGAGATCACCTCTCATTCTTCTAAACTCCAGAGAATATAGGCCTAGTCTACTCAATCTCTCCTCATTAGGACAATCCCCCCATCCCAGGAACCAGTCTGGTGAACCTTCGTTGCACTCCCTCTATGGCAAGTATATCCTTCCTTAGGTAAGGAGACCAAAACTGTGCACAATACTCTAGGTGTGGTTTCATCAGGGCGCTATATAATTGCAGTAAGACCTCTTTACTCTTATACTCAAATCCTCTTTTAATAAAGGCCAACATACTCTTTGCTTTCCTAATTGCTTACTGTATCTGCATGTTAACTTTCAGTGATTTGTATACATGGACACCCAGGTCCCTCTGAACACCAACATTTCCCAATCACTCACCATTTAAAAAAAAACTCTGCTTTTCTACTTTTCCTACCAAAGTTGATAACTTCACATTTTTCCACATTATACAGGAAACTTTGGCTTATCCGGAGGTTGTATGTCCGGAAACCTCAATCTACCGGCAGAAATCAGGAGCAGTTTTGTTAGGTTTTTTTTCTTCTCATGGCTCTGTTTTCAACAGTCGGGCTCTGGAAAGTCTCTGAAGCTGTTGCTAAGCTACAGAGATGCTTCCAAGGTACGGGCCGACTGTTTACAAGCTGTTGCTAAGCAACAGTGTTTGTTGTCAGATACGGAGATGAAAACCTCCGTATGCTTCAACATTAACTTTGTATGTCCGGCAGTTTTGATAGATCGGCAACAGCTCGGTCCCGTCGGTGCCAGATATAACAAAGTTTCCTGTATTCCATTTGCCATGTTCTTGCCCACTCACTTAGCTTGCCTATATACCTTTGAAGCCTCCTTGCATCCTCTTCATAACTTACATTCCCACCCAGCTTTGTATATCAGCACACTTGAATATATTACATTTGGTCCCCTCATCCAAATCATTGACGTAGGTTATGAATAGCGGATGCCCAAGCACTGATCCTTGCGGTACCCCACTAGTTACAGCCTGCCAACCCGAAAATGACTAGTTTATTCCTACTCGCTGTTTTCTGTCCGTTAACTAATCCTCAATCCATGCTAGTATATTACCCCCAATCCCATGAACCCTAATTTTGTTTAATAACCTCTTGTGTGGCACCTTATCGAATGCCTTCTGAAAATCCAAATACACCACATCCACTGAATCCCCCTTATCTAATTCTGCTAGTAACAACCTCAATTTTTTTTAATTTATTTATTTATTTATTTTTAAACAGATTTGTCAAACACGATTTCCCTTTCATTAATCAGTGTTGACTGTGCCCAATCCGATTATTATTTATTTATTTATTTATTTATTTATTTATTTATTTATTTATTTATTTATTTATTTATTTTTTTTTTTTTTTTTTTTTTTTTTTTAAGTGCCCTGTTTTCACATCCTTAATAGATTCTCGCATTTTCCCTACTATTGACGTCAGGCTAACTAGTCTGTAGTTCCCCATTTTCTCTCTCCCTCCTCTCTTACATTTGCTACCTTACAATCTGCGGGAACCTTTCTAGAATCTATGGAATTTTGGAAAATGACAACCAATGCATTCACTATCTCTATAACCACCTCTTTCAAAACCCGAGGATGTAGGCCATCAGGTCCAGGAAATTTATCAGCTTTCAGTGCCATTAATTTCTCCAGTTCTATTTTTTTTTTACTAATACTAATTTCTTTCAGTTCCTCATTCTCGCTAGAGCCTTGGTTCACCACTATTTCCAGGATGTTTTTTGCATCTTCTTCCGTGAAGACAGATACAAAGTATGTTTAATTTTGCTGCCATTTCCTTATTCCCCATTATCTCACTCCTTACTTGCGCCTTGTAGATGGTGGAAAGGCTTTGGGGAGTCAGGTGGTGAGACACTCGCTGCAGAATACCTAGCCTCTGACCTGCTCTTGTTGCCACAGTATTTATGTGGCTGGTCCAGTTAAGTTTCTGGTTACTGGTGACCCCCAGGATGTTGATAGTGGAGGATTCGGCGAAGGTAATGCCATTGAATGTCAAGGGGAGGTGGTTAGACTCTCGCTTGTTGGAGATAGCCATTGCCTAGCACTTTTCTGGCGCAAATGTTACCTGCCACTTATCAGCCCAAGCCTGAACGTTGTCCAGGTCTTGTTGCATGCGGGCATGGACTGCTTCATTATCTGGAGTTGCGAATGGTGCTGAACACTGTGCAGTCATCAGCGAACATCCCCATTTCTGACCTTATGTTGGAGGGAAGGTCATTGATGAATCAGCTGAAGATCGTTGGGCCTAGGACACTGCCCTGAGGAACTCCTGCAGCAATGTACTGGGGCTGTGGTGATTGACCTTCAACCACCACAACCATCTTCCTTTGTGCCAGTGGAGCGTTTTCCCAGATTCCCATGGACTTCAGTTTTACTAGGGCTCCTTCATGCCAGACTCGGTCAAATGCTGCCTTGATGTCAAAGGCAGTCACTCTCACCTCACCTCTGGAATTCAGCTCCTTTGTCCATGTTTGGACCAAGGCTGTAATGAGGTTGGGAGCCAAGTGGTCTTGGCAGAACCCAAACTGGGCATCAGTGAGCAGGTTATTGGTGAGTAAGTGCCGCTTGATAGCACTGTCGATGACAGCTTCTATCACTATGCTGATGATTGAGAGTAGACTGATGGGGTGGTAATTGGCCGGGTTGGATTTGTCCTGCTTTGTGGACAGGACATACCTGGGCAGTTTTCCACATTGTCGGATAGACGCCAGTGCTGTAGCTGTACTGGAACAGCTTGGCTAGAAGCGCGGCTAGTTCTGGAGCATAAGTCTTCAGCACGATAGCCAGGATGTTGTTGGGACCCATAGCCTTTGCTGTATCCAGTGCGCTCAGCCATTTCTTGATATCACGTGGAGTGAATCGAATTGGCTGAAGAATGGCTTCTGTGATGGTGGAGACCTCGGGAGTAGGCCGATATGGATCATCTTGGCACTTCTGGCTGAAGTTGGTTGCAAAGGTTTCAGCCTTGTCTTTTGCACTCACGTGCTGGGCTCCACCATCATTGAGGATGGGGATATTCTTAGAGCCTCCTCCTCCCGTTAGTTGTTTAATGGTCCACCTCCATTCACAACTGGATGTGGCAGGACTGCAGAGTTTTGATCTGATCCGTTGATTGTGGGATCGCTTAGCCCGGTCTATAGCATGCTACTTCCGCTTATTAGCATGCATGTAGTCCTGTGTTGCAGCTTCCCCAGGTTGGCAACTCATTTTTAGGTGCTGCTCCTGGCATACTCTGCTACACGCCTTATTGAACCAGGGTTGGTCCCCTGGCTTGGTGGTAATGGTAGTGAGGGATATGCCAGGCCATGAGGTTACAGATTGTGGTGGAATACAGCGCCTCATGGATGCCCAATTTTGAGCTGCAAATCTGTTCTGAATCTATCCCATTTAGCACGGTGGTAGTGCCACACAACGCAATGAAGGGTGTTCTTAATGTGAAGATGGGACTTCGTCTCCACAATGACCGTGGTGGTCACTGCTGCCATGGATAGATGCATCTGCGACAGGTAGATTGGTGAGGACGAGGTCAACTAGATTTTTCCCTCTTGTTGGATCACTCACCACCTGTCGCAGGCCTAGACTGGCAGTTATGTCTTTCAGCTCAGTCAGTAGTGGTGCTACCGAGCCACTCTTGGTGATGGACATCTGTGCCCTTGCTACTCTCAGTGCTTCTTCCAGGTGGTGTTCAACATGGCGGAGTACTGATTCATCAGCTGAGGGAGGGCAGTAGGTGGTGGTCAGCAGGAGGTTTCCTTGCCCATGCTTGACCTGAAGCCATAAGACTTCAATGTTGAGGACTCCCAGGGCCACTCCTTCCTGACTGTATACCACTGTACCACCAACCCTGGTGGGTCTGCCCTGCCAGTGGGACAGGACATACCCAGGGATGGTGATGGAGGAGTTTGGGACATTGGCTGAAAGGTATGATTCTGTGAGTATGACTATGTCAGGCTGTTACTTGACTAGTCTGTGGGACAGCTCTCCCAATTTTGGCAATTTTATTTAATTAACTGAATTTAAATTCCCCAGCTGCCGTGGTGGGATTTTATCTCACGTCTCCGGATCATTAGTCCAGGCCTCTGGATTACTAGCCCAGTGACATTACCACTACGCTACCGTTTGTTCTATGATTCAAACACAAGTGAAACAGCAGCTTTAAGAGTTTTAAAAAAACAAATTGGAAGGAAATAGTTACAGCATTTCTAATTTGACAAATTATATCAGATGGAATTTGCATTTATATAGTGCCTTTAGGGGCCTCAGCATGACCCAAAGCGCTTTACAACCAATTAAGTACTTTTGAAGTGTCATCACTGTTGCAATGTAGGAAACGGGGCAGCCAATTTGTGCAGAGTAAGCTCCCATAAACAGCAATGTGATAATGACCAGATAGTCAGCTTTAGTGATGTTGGTTGAGGGATAAATATTGGTCAGGACACTAGGGAGAACACTCCTGCTCTTCTTCAAAATACTGCCATGGTATCTTTTAGGTCCAGCTGATAAACCGAGGCCCCATCTGTCCTAACGTCTCATCCGATGAAATGAAAATAGAAAAAAAGTTATAAAATGAAAACACTTTCTGCAGTCTGCCACTGACCTGCGACTCTCCTTTCTCAAGTTCAGTCTCGGTGAAAGGTCTAACCCGAAGGTAAATCTTCACTCTGTCTTCTGAAGAGGTCTCCACAGGCGTCTGCCCTGGATCAGGGTAACTTGGTGTGTTGGTTCCTGGTGAGATGACAGAGAGTTCTGGCAGCAATTGCTTCTTCACAACAGCACCACTCACTAGATCAACAGCAGTTGATTCCCAAATGGCAGCCTCCTCATCATCAGAGAATACATTTGGAGAAATTATTCCTGTAGCCATTTCCTTTCAGCCACTGTCCCTGCACTGAAATACAAAATTGTATGATTACAATGCTGGCTTACAGCATTTCATGCCATCTCTTATTGAGTTAGAGGACCCAGCAAAATAATAGCATCTCAAAATTTAACTTTCATCTTTGAAGGCCAAATCACCAAGTAGTTTTACATTGTAGACTCATGACCATTGTTTTATTCTCTACCATTCTAGGGGCCAAACAGTGACCAAGCAGAGCCTCAACAAAAGCAAAGATAGAAGGAATGAAAAAGATCAAAAAAAATCAGTATAGCAACATGCAAGAAAAATGGTGATGTAATATTCAGAGACAAGATGTTCATTTTGTGCAGTTAACCACATTGTTCAGAGGCACAGACTATTTTGAATGAAATAAACCAGAGTTGTTCACAAAAGACACCATGTACATATATTTCCCTTTATTTTTACTTGAAACCTCTCATCAGTATATAGATGGAGCAGGAGGAAAGAGGATGACAGACACTCCATCCCCCCCCGCCGCAATTCTTTTGTGAACCACCCACTGGATAAAGAGATTCACATGTAATTCAGACAAATCCAGCCCATGTGTCTATACCAAATAAGACAATCTTCTACATTGAATTAAAAAAGCATTTAGGCTTTACAGCACTGATTCACAATTTTAGCCCTTCAAAAATGTCCACATGCCAAACAATGGCAGAACACAATCAGTTGGCGTGTAGAAAAATAAGAATGACCTATCTCAATTCTAACTCAAGTGAAGATCTATCATATCTTTATTGCTAATTCTCAGTTCCAGTAAGTAATGAAGCATTAGCCAATTATAGTTCAATTTCACATAGTAACTATGATAATGAAAGACAACGTTAGTCAACCAAAGTATTTCCACCCAAATCAATCTTATGGCTATTATACACAACACTCAGTCCAAGATATAGATGAACAAGTTTTCATTCACACTCAATCTAGAATTTGCAGCACGCAGTGATTCTACTGTGCCCTTGCCAGAGCTGGCTCTTCAACTTAAGTTAGCGACCATTTTAAATCCAGTGAAAAGACCAAGGGGGATAAATTGGTCTTGGGCAGTAGCACAAAACGGGAGTTAGCGAATCTGCAGCCCATTTTACACTCCGCTCAATTTTCTTTTCCAGAGTGTAAAGCAGGCTGGAAATTTGCTATCGCCTGCTTTGCACTATGTCTAAGACCAATTTCAACCCAAAATTTTTCAAGCCTTTCTTCAAACTTTATTACTCATCCTGAATAAGTCAGCATTCGATTGAAAACCTAGTATAGAAACAAATATTGCTGTGTGGTGTTGCCACATTGGGGAAACACTGTAGATAAACCTGTATAATCCCCTTTTAACTGCTGTATTCCCCTCCCCCCGCAAGACAGTTACAAGCGGAGAGGAATAAGGCACGTTCAGACTTGCCTGCTGCTGGGAGAAGGAAAACCAATCAGGTTCCAGCAGGTGACCAATCCGTGAGTCATCACAGGTTCGCAGGCTTCACGAATTCAGTACTGTATTGAGAGAGTTGGAGTAAAGACCTATTTCTTGTAGCTCGCTGTGTTGCCTATTTCTTTACGCGGGAGACCGTAGTCTCCCACATTGGTGACCCCGAATGTCGGCAGCCGAAGCCCCCGACTCACGCAGCCCTACAGAGGCCAGCAACGACCCGATGGCAACCAGCAGCAGCCTGATGTCGGCCGGCGCCGCGTCCTTGAAGCTCCCCACCTTCTGGGAACACCAAGCACCAGCTTGGTTCGCGCACTCGGAGGCCCAATTCACCCTTCGCAGGGTTCAAGATGAAGAAAGGTACCTCCACGTAGTCTCAGCACTAGCAAGCTCTACCGCTGCTGAAGTTCTCGACATGCTGGGGATCCCACCACAGACCGGCAAGTACTCAACCATTAAGGGCCGCTTGCTGCAGGCTTACGGCCTGTCCGGGGAGGAGAGGGCCCACAGGCTTCTCTCACTACCAGGCCTCGGCGATTCTACCCCGACCCAGTTGATGAGCCGGATGCTTGCGCTCCTGGGCTCTGAACCGCAGCGCTTCTTGTTTCGGGCCCTTTTCCTCAGCCTGCTTCCTCAGCAGGTACAGACTGCCCTCGCGGGGTCCCCGATCACGGACTGCGTACAACTGGCAGCCGCTGCGGACAAAGTCTTCGCCGTCGTCCAACTCGGCTGTGCAGCCGCGAGGCTCCCCGACACCACCGAGCGCGCGCCGCCACGCCAGGCCGCAGAACTATCTTACTACCACGCACGTTTTGGCCACAAGGCCCAACGCTGCAGAGCACCCTGCTCTTTCGATCAAACCAAGATGGCCACCCGAACCAACGCACCAGCTCCGCGCCGCCGCCTAGGCCCGCTCGACCGCACCCCCGCCGCCACGATGGCCATCGGCACCACAGGTAAACTGCTATACATAACCGACTCTTTCAGGGCGCAGATTCCTTTGCGACACCGGAGCCCAATGCAGCATAATTCCTGCCTCCCAGCTCGACATCCAGGTAGGCCGCAGCGGCCCACCCCTCATGGCGGCAAATGGCGCAGCCATCGCTACTTTCGGAAAGCAACGGGCCGAGGTTTGTTTCAACGGCCAGCGATTTGTGGGATTTCGTGACGGCCTCGGTGGCACATCCCTTGCTGGGCGCCGATTTTCTTTGCGCCCACGGACTCCTGGTCGACGTCAGCGACAGGCGCCTGATCGACGCAACAACTTCGCTTCACTGGCCTGCCAGCAGAGCAACAGCCCAGCCCTCGTTGGGTCCTGCTCCGCCCCGGCGCATGACGACTACGCCCGCCTACTCGCAGATTTCCCGAGGCTCACACAACCGACTTTCTCAGCCGCGGCAGCCAAGCATGTGGTCGAGCACCACATCGCCACCACGGCACCACCAGTGTTCGCTCGAGCCAGACGCCTGGACCCAGCCAAGATGGCGGTGGCCAAGGAAGAATTCGCCACGATGGAAAAACTGGGCATCATCCGCCGCTCGAACAGCCCTTGGTCGTCCCCCCACCATATTGTGCCCAAGCCGGGCGGTAGCTGGTGCCCCTGCGGCGACTACAGACGGCTCAACGACGCCACCACGCCCGATAGATACCCCATTCCGCACATCCAAGACTTCTCGGCACACCTAGCAGGAAAGTCCGTCTTTTCCAAGGTCGACCTGATTCGCGGCTACCATCAGGTCCCCGTCCACCACGCAGACGTCCAGAAGACGGCAGTCATCACCCCCTTCGGACTGTTCGAGTTCCTGCGCATGCCCTTCGGGCTTAAGAACGCCGCACAGGCCTTCCAACGGCTCATGGACTCGGTCCTACGGGACCCGAGCTTCCTGTTCGCCTATCTGGACGATATCCTCGTGGCCAGCACCAGCAAGGCCGAGCACATCGCGCATTTGTGCTCCCTTTTCCAGCGCCTCAGCCAACATGGGCTAATCGTCAACCCGGCCAAATGCCAGTTCGGAGCAGCCCAAATTGACTTTCTCGGCCACAGAATCTCGCCAAGGGGAGCCATTCCCCTACCTTCCAAGGTGCAGGCGGTGGCGGACTTTCCCCAGCCCACCTCGGTCAAGGCGCTGCAGGAATTTTTGGGGATGGTCAATTTCTATCACCGGTTCGTGCCCAAAGCCGCCGCACTCATGCGCCCCCTCTACGAAGCCACCAGGGGCAAAACGGGTAAAGAGCAACTCACCTGGCAGCCTTCCACCAGACCAAAAGCGCCTTGGCCAACGCCACACTACTGGCCCACCCCATCCCGGGCGCCAAGATCGCCTCACCACGGACGCCTCGGATTACGCCGTCGGCGCCGTCCAGCAACAGTGGGTCGAAGGCGCGTGGCAGCCACTGGCATTTTTCAGCCGACAGCTGCGCAAGAACTAGCAGGCCTACAGCACGTTCGACAGAGCTCCTGGCCCTGTTCCTGGCAATCCGACACTTCCGTTTCCTCCTGGAAGGCCGGCCGTTCACCGCATTCGTGGACCACAAGCCGCTCACTTTCGCCATGGCCAAAGTAACCGAACCCTGGTCCGCGCGCCAACAGCGCCAACTCAACTTCATCTCGAAGTTCACCACGGACATCCGCCACGTCGCCGGCAAGGACAATTTGGTGGCCGACTGCCTCTCAAGACCCTCGCTCCACGCAGTGCACCTGGGCGTCGACTACGCCAGCATGGCGAGAGACCAGGCCGCCGACGCGGGGATCCAGGCACTCAGGACGTCAACTACCAGCCTCACCCTGGCCGACATCCACTTCCACGCAGCCGGCACAGCCCTCCTGTGCGACGTCTCAGTCCCCTCGCCTAGGCCGGTCGTCCCATCCGCCTGGCGCAAGCGAGTTTTTGACATCATCCACGGCCTCTCACATCCAGGGATGCGTGCGTCTCAGAAACTTATGTCCGCCAAGTTCGTCTGGCCTGGACTCCACAAGGATGAGAGAGACTGGACCAACACATGCGTGGCATGTCAGCGCGCTAAGGTCCAGCAGCACACCAAGGCACCATTGGAGTGTTTCCCGGTGCCCGAGAGGCGTTTAGACCACGTCCACGTCGATCTGGTAGGCCCCTTGCCGCCGTCGCACGGTTTTACACACCTGCTCACGATCATCGACCGCACCACCAGATGGCCCGAGGTGGTTCCCCTCGCCTCCACCACCACGACCGACGTCGCGCGAGCATTCGTCTCGACATGGGTGGCCCGGTTCGGTGTGCCAACCGACATATCCTCGGACAGAGGCCCCCAGTTCACCTCCCACTTGTGGAATGCCATCACCGCCGGCCTCGCCACCAAGTTGCACAGGACAACAGCCTACCACCCGCAGGCCAACGGGCTCTGCGAGCGCTTTCATCGTTCTTTGAAAGCCTCCCTCCGCGCCAGCCTGGCCGACACCAGCTGGATCGACAAACTACCCTGGGTTCTCCTGGGATTGCGCACCGCACCCAAAGAGGACCTCCGCGCCTCCGCAGCCGAGATGGTCTACGGCCAACCGCTCGGAGTACCAGGCGACTTCTTCCCCGACAACGGAGCCGTGGTCGGCCGCCAGACAGCTTTCCCTGCACCAGGACGCGGCCCAGCAATTCCGTCCAGTGCCCACTTTGCAACACGGCCCACAGCCGTCCTACGTGCCTCGAGACTTACGACATGCGGAGTTCGTCTTCGTGCGCCGGGACGCGCACAGAGGCCCACTGCAGGCACCATACACCGGCCCCTTCCCAGTATTGGAGACGGGGGACAAAGCTTTTCTTATCGACGTCGGCGGGAAGCCGGACCTTATTTCAGTAGACCGCCTCAAACCGGCGCACCTGGACCTCAGCGTCCCGTTTCGGCCGGCTCTTCCCCCACGGCGGGGCAGACCTCCCGCGTTGGCGGCGGCCCCACAAGAGGACCAAGACACGCCAGAACCTTACTTCCCGGCCGCCGCCCCACCTTCGCCGGCAGCCCGTCCAGCCAGCCCACCGGCAGACCAGCCAACGAACCAACCGGCCGACCTCCCAGACAGCCCTCCTCACACGCCAGATGGTTACTACAGCCGCTTGGTCAAACCTCCGCAGAGACTGACTTTTACAGTTAACGAGGATTCTGGGGGGGGGGCGTGGCGTTGCCACATTGGGGAAACACTGTGTATGTAGATAAACCTGTATAATCCCCTTTTAACTGCTGTATTCCCCTCCCCCCCCGCAAGACAGTTGCAAGCTGAGAGGAATAAGGCACGTTCAGACTTGCCTGCTGCTGGGAGAAGGAAAACCAATCAGGTTCCAGCAGGTGACCAATCCGTGAGTCATCACAGGTTCACGGGCTTCACGAATTCAGTACTGTATTGTGAGAGTTGGAGTAAAGACCTATTTCTTGTAGCTCGCTGTGTTGCCTATTTCTTTACGCGGGAGACCGTAGTCTCCCACAGCTGCATAATTTCTGTGCGTCATGCTTTGTGCGTTTGAATGAAATCTTCACTTGATTTTGCCAGTGCATTCAAAACTAATCCACAGAAAGAGAGCAAGTGGCAAATTTAAAGAACTGGCTCCTTGGAAGGCAGATATAGATTGATTTTTATGATGTTAATAACTCCATTACTGTTGTATCATGCGACTACCAGAATGGTAGTAGGCGAACTAAAAGGACCTTGGTCTATTTCCATCTAGCAATTATACACATAAAAAGTAAAAGGATAGTTAAAAGAATGGTGGGGTCAATTAGGGGCAAAGAAGGAAATCTTGGAGGCAGAGGGCATGACTGAGGTACTGAATGAGTACTTTGCATCTGTCTTCACAAAACAAAAGGATGAAGTTAATGTCACAGTAGAAGAGGAGGGGGTAGAGATATTGGATAGGACAAAAAGAGATAGAAAGGAGGTGCTAAACAGGTTGGCATCACTCAACGTTAACAAATCACCCCGTCCAGATGAGAAGCATCCTAGTTTGCCAAGGGAAGCAAGGGTGGCGATAGTAGAAGCTCTGACCACAATCTTTCAATACTCCTTGGATATGGGACTGGTGCCAGTGGACTGGAGGATTGCAAATGTTACACCCATGTTCAAAAAATGGAGAGAGGAATAAACCTGGTAACTACAGGCCAGTCAGTCTAACGTCAGTGGTGGGAAAACTACTAGCGCCCAATGTCAAGGACAAAATTAATTCTCACTTGGAGGAGCGTAGGTTAATAAGGGACAGCCAGCACAGGGATCGATATCAGGACTATTGCTTTTCTTGTTATATATAAATTACCTAATCTTGGGTATGGGGAGTACAATTTTGAAGTTTCAGGAAGATGTAAAATGTGGCAACGTAGTAACTAGTGAGCAGGATAGTAGCAGACTTCAAGAGGACATAGACAGACTGGTGAAATGGGCAGACACAATTTAATGCGGATAAGTGTGAAGTGATGCACTTTGGGAGAAACAACATGGAAAGGCAATATATTCTAAATGCCACTATTTTGAGGAGGTTTGCAAGAGCAGAGGGACCTGGGGGTGCATATTCACAAATCTGTGAACGTGGCAGGGCAAGTTGAGAAGGCAGTTAAGAAAGTGTATGGGATACTTGGATTTGTAAATAGGGACATTGAATACAAAAAAGGAAGTCATGCTAAACTATTACAAATCACTGGTTAGGCCTCAGCTGGAGCAGTGTGTAAAATTCTGGGCCCCACACTTTAAGAGGAATGTCTAGGTCTTAGAGAGGATACAGAGGCAGTTTACCAGGATGATCGATTTCAGTTATGTGGAGAGATTTGAGAAACTGGGATTGTTTTCCTTGGAGCAGAGAAGGTTAAGGGGAAACCTAATAAAGGTATTCAAAATTAGGAGAGATTTTGATAGTTTCTCCCTACTTGCTCAGTTTCTCCCTATTTGCTCTGTTTCCTCTGGCAAGTGGGTCAGTGATCAGAAGACAGATTTAAAATAATTGGCAAAAGAACTAGAGGGGAAATTAAGAGACTTTTTTTTTTATAAAAAGAGTTAAGATCTGGAACGCACTACCTGAAAGGGTGATGGAAGCAGATTCCATAGCAACTTTCAAAAGGCAACTGGACATGTAGTTGAAGAGGGCTATTTTGCAGGATTATGGGGGAAAGCTAGTGTGTGGGACTAAATTGGACAGCTCTTTGAAAGAGCTGACACAGGTATGATGGGCCAAATGGCCTCCTTCTGTGCTGCAAGATTCTTATTCCTATAGGATGGAGCATGGCTATGGTGGCGTCCATCATTCACTGTCTAGACTTACACGTGAAAAATAGCCAGAGAGTTACCGGAGTATTGCTAGCATCTGTGGAATTCGAACGGAAAACGCTGGGGGAGGGGAGAAAGAGAAATCCGACTGCTATGCACACAGAACACCTCATGAGTCCAGACAATACCAAGGAACTGCAAGAGTGAAGCACAATCTAAACCCACTCAATGTCACACGCTGCTCTACTCATCATTCCAGACATACAGTGAACTCAATTTAAACATTTATCAATGATTACAAAAAGTGCTGAAGTTACATTAAAGACCAAGAAGCTACTGGGGTCAGCAGAATAATTACCATATGATTCGCAGAAATGCATATAGAAATTGTGCAGTTCTCAGCCAGAATGAAAAGAGGAAACAATGGCACTGATGTTAGCCGTTATAAACTTTGTTTGCATTCTTCATAAGCTCATCTAGCTGACTCACCAAATTTAAGTAGGCTGTACCAGGCTTCCCATTCGCCAGTGATCCAAACGGCAATTAAATTCAAAATTCTGACCCACACAAGAATGCTCCCAGTTACTCCAGGCACTAAATATAGTGACTTCACATCCAGCAGTCTTTGGAGTAAAACCAGATGTTGGTCGGTAGATCAATCATCACACAATCCAAGGAGAAAGCGCCAGGCTATTGCTAGCTGACACACTGAGCACTGCTCCAGCTCCTGCCACAAATTTTGTTTTATCCACACAATAAAAACATTCCAAAGAGGAAGCAGTAATTTGCTGTTATGCAGAGATCATTAGTAGAATTCTATCACCAGGACATGTAACACTGCCTGCTGTGATTACACACAAATGAGAGTTTTGGGTGTTTGAAGCTTTGCCCCTTATCCACAGTGCAGGATGGTCATTAACTTTCAGCTAATGATCTCTCCAGAGCAATAAATGGCTGTACTTGGTTAAAAAGAAAACAGCTACTTTGACACTTGCTTTAACTAATGCCAATGCTACGGGACAGAAATGTTTCCACAGGAAAACAGACCATCCACAAATGACAAAATAACTCAAGTGTGCTTTCTCAGATAGAACTGAGAATACCTGCAATTAAATTTGAACGAAAACATTAAAGATTACTGAACAGCCTTTAGGGCTTTCAAAACCCAGTGGAATCTCATTATCCAAATCACCATTATCCCTACTTATCTACACCCCAGAGTTCAGCTCACATTTGCCAAATGATTAGTTTTTAATATTTTAACATTTTTTCTCATTATAGTCTGTTTATGTTTATATGAAAAGCTGTGTGTGTTTCCTCCTCCACCTAAATGTCCCCAAGTGCTTCACAAGCAATGCATTCCTTTTGAAAATGCAAACACTGTTGTTAAATAGCCAATCACCACAGGCAATTTGTGCACAGAGCGCCACAAACAATAATAAAAATGCTGGAAACACTCAGGTCAGGCAGCATCTGTAGAGGAGGAAAGTAGGGTTAACGTTTCAGGTCTATAACCTTTCGTCAAACAAATAAGCTGAATGATCAGTTAATCTGTTTTAGGGTGTTGGTTGAGGGAGGAATGTTGACGAACACAGAACTCCCTGCTCGTCTTTAAATAATGCCATTTAAGTGCAATATTTTATGTTCACCCGAGTTACCAGAGTAGGCAGACTCAGGTTAATGTCTAATCTGATAGATGGCACCTCGGAGCTAAGTTTCAGCCTTGAATAGGAGCTCTAGTTCTTGAACCTACAACCTTTGACTCGGGTGAGTGATACCAATTTAGAGGTGGTGGCGAGCTAGAACTGGGCGTCGTCAGCGTACATGTGGAACCTGACGCCATGTTGTAGCTGGTTTATACTATCTGACATCCTCGTGGAATTTTGTGTTCCTGCTGTGCCGTTCATGCTGCCATAGCGGAGATGTGGAATCTAGCAGCAACTTTTGACATGGGGAGGGCAACCGAGAGGCAGTTTGAAAATGATGGTAATGCACGCCATTGTCCAACTCAACAGAGACACAGGCTCAAACTTGGTATCTCCCTGATCTGTGGCTCAGCTGCTTACTAGGTAAACTCAGCCATTAGGGAGCTAATTTAACAGTCTAAAAGGAGAGAAATTCAGTGGGTTAGTGCCTTCCGTTAGCGCCCCGTAGCGCGATAACGGGGCGCTAATGACTTACCACCCAGACGCAGCAAGATGAACGACTCCCGCAAACTGCGGAGAGAGGTTTGCGGCGGTGGTAAGACTTTGCAATCCAATCTCCTTCGCCCGGAGATCGTGACGTCATTGCTGTGCACATTGCCCCGGACCCGAACTTCGGTTCTGCCCCCTGTAGCATTGCCAGGCAATGACACCGACAGCTGCAGGAGGCATTGATTGGGAGGCCGGGCGCTTCGGGGGTGAACAATAAAGGGGAGGTCGCCGAGGTAAGTACCTAAATTTGTGAAATGGTTTTGGTCAATTTTTTTTTTTTTACTTCTCCTGGGCCGCCATCGATTGGCCCAGCACTCTGCAGGAGTGCATGGGGCTGATCGAGCCGGATCACGGCCGCCGTCGGTGACCAGCTGACTGGTCCCAATGCAGAGCCTGCAGTGATGGTCCTTTCCTTTAACGGGAAGAGACGGAGCCTTGGAATGTGGCAGCGCTGCACAACTACCGTCCCGCCTGCGTCCTTTAGCGCTCCAGGAAGGAAGTGGAGCACTTGTTTTAGCGCTCCACTTCCTCCCCGGAGCACTAAACCCAATTTCGTGAAAGCTGGGAATCATTAGTGCCTGGCGCTAGGTTTCTCAGCTTTCAAAAGTTACCGCCCCCAAACGGGGCAATAATGAATTTCTCCCCCTTAATGTTCAAGAAATCTTCTCTTCTCCTTCTCATGTGCCAATAACTGAATTAAACCACCCCAAAAATCAATTTGTCTCATCAGTTCCTAGAGAGAACAGGGAGCTCGTCCTCCTTACTTCAAAGCAAAGATTCTTGGCAGAGAATGGCGTGCATCGCCATCATTTTCAAACTGCCTTTCGGTTGCCCTCCCCATGTCAAAAGTTGCTGCTAGATTCCACATTCCACCATGGCAGCATGAAAGGCACAGCAGGAAAATACAAAATTCCACAAAGGATGTCATCTATCTATATATATAAATCGGTACTTCTGTCTATCTGTCTGTCATCGCGTGTGCGTTGCAGGTATGCACTCGAAAGTTACAGGGCGTACCTACGCGCGCGTTACCTCCAAAGAAAGCTTACGCTTCCGAGACGGTTTTAAGCGTATTTACGTTTCGGCCGGGCTAAAATTGCGCCCGCGGTATCCCAAAAACCTTCAACATTCCGCTCATTAGCATCTCATTATCCGCTCATTAGCGACAGAGTGACCTCGAGCTCGACCAATCGTACGCCGGGTTGCTGGCGTGTGCCGCCGGGCCAATCGGTGCGCGTGTGGCCGGGCTTTATCGTTCTGAACCGAGGTGAGTCACCGCCATCTTGATTCCAAACTTTTCCTTTCTTTTTCCCGCTTTCTGCGTCTTAAAAAAAAACGTTGCTTTTAAAACACATATTGTTTTTTAAAAAAATGATTTAGAAAGTAATTAACTTATCTAATCTCATTAATTTTCCTACCTTTCCCCGTTTTTCCAGGTAGGCCTAGAAGCCTCGGCGTCTCCTCCGCACCCACGCCCGAGCTAGGCACCTCCAGGCCCCACTCGAAGGCTGGAGGGCCGAGCCTCAGCCCAGCGCCGCTAGGGTGCGCGCGCAGCAGGAGCTGAGACGTCTCTCTCTGCCGGGGCTTGCTGAGCGTCCAGCGTTACCCTGGCAACGGGCGCAATCGGCGGTCTTCACCTCGGGGGGAGGGGGCGGGCGGCCGCGACCCTCGGGGGGGGGGGGGGGGGGGGGCCGCGCGCGCAGCAGGAGCAGCTGAGATGCGGCGTCTCTCTCTCTCCTCCCCCCAGTCGCTCTCTCTCCTCCCCCCAGTCGCTCTCTCTCCTCCCCCCAGTCGCTCTCTCTCCTCCCCCCAGTCGCTCTCTCTCCTCCCCCCAGTCGCTCTCTCTCCTCCCCCCAGTCGCTCTCTCTCCTCCCCCCAGTCGCTCTCTCTCTCTTCCCCCCCAGTCGCTCTCTCTCTCTTCCCCCCCAGTCGCTCTCTCTCTTCCCCCCCAGTCGCTCTCTCTCTTCCCCCCAGTCGCTCTCTCTCTTCCCCCCCAGTCGCTCTCTCTCTTCCCCCCCCAGTCGCTCTCTCTCTTCCCCCCCAGTCGCTCTCTCTCTTCCCCCCCAGTCGCTCTCTCTCTTCCCCCCCAGTCGCTCTCTCTCTTCCCCCCCAGTCGCTCTCTCTCTTCCCCCCCAGTCGCTCTCTCTCTTCCCCCCCAGTCGCTCTCTCTCTTCCCCCCCAGTCGCTCTCTCTCTTCCCCCCCAGTCGCTCTCTCTCTTCCCCCCCAGTCGCTCTCTCTCTTCCCCCCCAGTCGCTCTCTCTCTTCCCCCCCAGTCGCTCTCTCTCTTCCCCCCCAGTCGCTCTCTCTCTTCCCCCCCAGTCGCTCTCTCTCTTCCCCCCCCAGTCGCTCTCTCTCTTCCCCCCCCAGTCGCTCTCTCTCTCTCTCTCTTCCCCCCAGTCGCTCTCTCTCTCTCTCTCTTCCAACAACAACATTCCCTCGAAAAAGCCTCGGCACCGCCGGGCACTTCAGCTAGTATAGTATAAACCGGCTACAACTGAAGCTAATGTTAACTGCACATAAGCTGGATTTGCATGCAAAAGAATTGCTTACAAAGTCCATTACTGATAGACTGGGACAGCTTGGGTTCTTGAACATAAAACCATGCACAAAATTTGTAGATTAATAAGAGTAATTAAACGTAATTGCTGCCACACCCAATCTGTAGCAGCAGAGCGCTATCTGGCAAACCCTCCAATTAAAATTGTTTGGGGAAAAAAAATCCTGTAAGAGTTAAACCAGCAATAGGTAACTGTTAATATCAAACTAAGAAGGGACCACACATGCAACAAGACATTACTTGTTTTAGTTCATCTCTTACAGCTAAACATCAAATAAAATTATTCAATAATGATTTTCTTATCACTTAAAACAGATGAATTCAAGTCATAACAAACAATACAATAGACTGTAGGAACTCCGGCACTTTAAAAAAAGAAATATCAGGAGAGTGACCCCCAATGTGTCATTTCGTCCTTTTAACATTTGCATCAGATGCCAGTCTCTACCATGCTAATGGGCCCAGTTACAGAACAGGGAGACACAAGTGAGGAGAAATGCAGCAGACCAACTTCATGTGCTTTGCTGGAAGAGAGTCTTAATTTAATAGCGTATTAGTTGATTTTTTTTGCGATCCTCCCAGCAGGTTCTGTAGTAGCCTGAACTCCCTGCTGTAAAAGCATCTTCCAGATACCAAAATTAAAGCTTTGCAGAACACCTCAGTTCAGTCTGTAAGCATCACCCCGGGCTTCTGGTTGCCTGTCACTTTAATTCTCCCACTCGGATCTCTCCGCCCTCGTCCTCTTACTGTTCCAACGAAGCGCAACGTAAGCTCAAGGAACAGCACCTCATCTTTCGATTAGGCACTTTACAGTCTTCTGAATTCAACATCGAGTTCAACAATCTCAGACCCTATTTTTTTTTGCCTTTTTCTCTCTCATGGCAGCTGTTGATGATTATGCCATTTACACCTCATCTTGAGTTTCTTAACTTGCACCATTACATCTCCTTTTTCCTTGCACCATTACATCTCCTTTTTCCTTGCACCATTACATCTCCTTTTTCCTTGCACCGTCATCCCTTGTCTTTTCATCTCTCCTGCCTTCCAGCCTATCACAGATCTTCCCTTTGTTCTTTCCTCCCCTCCTCCCTTTCCCTGCCTTACACTTGCTCAAAAATCTGTCTGGTACGTCTCGAACTTTCTCCAGTTCTGACGAAGGGTCATTGACCTGTAACGTTAACTGTTTCTCTCTCCACAATGCTGCCTGACCTGCTGAGTGTTTCCAGCATTTTCTGTTGTTATTTCAGATTTCCAGCATCCACAGTATTTGGCTATTGTAAAGCTATTCTACTGTGTGGCCAGACACAGAAGAGCAGCACATTTTTCATTATTTAAGAGTCAATATTGCAAATACACACTATCAGCACAGAATTTCACTCATCTGTTGTACGCATCAGGAAATTGCAGGCATGCTGCCCACAATTTTCCACACAATTAAAATTATTGTTCAGAAACCCATAGGCAGCATGCCCAAGATTTGCAGATATGGACAGCCAGCAGGCAAGTAACACATTCAGAAAATCAGCTCAAATGTCTCTTTATATCTTACCCTGAATGAAAGCACCCCAAGGCAGAATGGTTAAACTTAATTGAATTCAGAATTCGATGATAGGTTACTTCCTTCCCTTTCTCTTGTGGTGGCCTCTTTCTGTCAAATTGTTTCCATATTGCCTGCTGTACAAGATCTCCTCCAGTGGGGTTTGCAGTTACTAATTTGAGCTTTTAAAACTAGAATCCCTGGAAATATTATCTCCAGTGATCAAATTTAAAAAATCAGATACCCCAGAGAACATCTCTCCCAATGGGTGAGCACCTCATCAGACAGGGTATGATAGCAGTGATTATGTTACTGGACTAGTAATCTAGTGAACAGGACTATTAATCCACCATGCCAATTTGAGAATTTAAATTCAGTTTTCAAAAACTGAAATTAAAAAGCAGTCAGATTGTCAACGGTTTGTGAATGTTGTTTAGGAAACCTTTACCTAGTCTGGCTTATATGTGACTCAAGTCCCACAACATGGCTGATTGCTTTCAGGCATGGACTAGCCAGTCACTCGGTTGTATCAAAACACCTACCCAGTGGTTGAAGGCCCACCACCACCACCTCAGGGCAACTAGGGATGGGCATAAATGCCAGCCTTGCCCACATCCCAAAAATGAAAATATTAAAAATATCCCAGCCTTCACCCATATGGTGAGTAAGCATTGATACCACAACTTCAAATGGGCAAACATATCAGATCCCCCACATGGATGAGCAAAGATTCAGATACCCCAGGTGGGTGAACAAAGGATCAGGTACCCCAGCCCCTTCTGAAGAAATGTTGCCGGCTCTTCCTGTAGATGTTGACAGTCCCGCTGTTTTCCAGTCGGTGTACTGTTGCAGCAACTTGCTTTTTAACCTCCCTATAAAGGGGACGCTTTGGCGAGTCACATTACGAACCTGCACCCCATGAATGCCCAGTTGTGGGGAGGCGCTGCGCGAGGAGTTGCCCGGGCCCGACCTCCTGCCTGACGGGGTATTAGAGCGACGGCCTGCAGATGATTAAATAGCGATCCCAGTCAGCACAGCTTGAGTCTGGGGGGGGGGAGCGAACAGAGGGCTGCAACTTGTCCGGTTAACCGTCAACATCACCGCCTCCCCCCCCTCCCGAGCTGAACTGGGACCGACCTACCTGGCACTAGCAGCCTTGCTGTCTCCAAGTACTTCCTTCACCGTAGCGCGCTGTTCGCTAACGACTCGCCTTTTTCAAACATCGCGCCGCTGCGGACAGCTTCCAATCGCCGTCCGCTTTCCAGTGACCTCACTCTACCGCATGCGCACTGTGGGGCTGCGCCGATTTGGGAAATGGGTGCTGCCATACGACATTGCGATTGTTGATACGGGACCTGGGGGCCCAGTCTGAACACTGAACCCCCACTCCTCGGCCCCGGAGCCGCGCCTGGACACCCAATGCTGCGGACCCGAGAAAGGCATCTCCCGTTTTGTGCCTTCAGCTTTTGGATTTCCCCCTTCAGGCTCTGCTCATATATTTTTTGCTCCAGTACAATAAAGGCACGTTGGGTATGGCGACAGCATAAATTTACAACAGCGTGTAGCAACTTGTCTCCAAATGTATATATCAGGGTGTTCTTGAGGTGTCAGCTTTTTTTAATTTTCCAGTTTGCCAGCACCGGACTTACATAGAAATATTGTGAAAGTGGTGCAATTTGTATCCATGAAGGCCAAGAACAGCAATTATGGAGGGTTAGATGGAGAGGCTGGGGTTGTTCTCATTCGAGCAGAGAAGGTTGAGAGGAGATTTGATAAAGGTATTCAAAATCATAAGGGGTCTAGACAGAGTAGATAGAGAGAAACTGTTGTACAGGGCTTTGGTGAGACCACACCTTGAGTATTGTGTGCAGTTTTGGTCGCCTTATCTGAGGAAGGATGTTCTTGCCATGGAGGGAGTGCAGCAAAGATTCACCAGACTAATACCTGGGATGGCAGGAATGACGTATGAGGAGAGATTGGGTCGATTGGGCTTACACTCGCTGGAGTTTAGAAGAAAGAGGGGATCTCATTGAAACTTATAAAATTCTAACAGGACTAGACAGACTGGATGCAGGAAGGATGTTCCCGATGGCGGGGGAGTCCAGAACCAGGGGTCACAGTCTAAGGATAAGGGGTAAGCCATTTAGGACAGAGATGAGGAGGAATTTCTTCACCCAGAGAGTGGTGAACCTGTGGAATTCTCTACCACAGAAAGCAGTGGAGGCCAATTCATTAAATATATTCAAGAAGGAGTTGGATATATTTCTTAAGGCTAAAGGGATCAAAGGATATGGGGAGAAGGTAGGGACAGGGTACTGAATTTGGATGATCAGCCATGATCTCATTGAATGGCCTACTCCTATCTTCTATATTTCTATGTTTCCATTGGCGGAAGGGTCGAGAACCAGAGGACACAGATTTAAGGTAATTGGCAGAAGATCCAAAGGAATAACTTTTTATGCAGCGAGTGGTTAGGATCTGGAATGCACTGCCTGAAAGGGTGGTGGAGGCAGATTCAATCGTGGCTTTCAAAGGGGAATTAGATAAGTACCTAAGAGAAATAAAATCAGGGCTACGGAGAAAGGGCAGGGGAGTGGGACTAGCTGAAGTGCTCTTGCAGAGAGCTGGCCAGGGCTCGACGGGCCGAATGGCCTCCTTCTGTGCTGTAACCATTCTATGATTCTAACTGGCACATCTACAGGCAGGAGTAATCATGTGATAAATGTAGTGCTGATTACTCTGCATCAAACCCTATCCTGAGAGATATTATAAACTTCTACAAAATAATGCTTAAAATAAATAATAAAATACACATTATGCTTTTTTTTTTACACTAGTGTTAAGATCCAGAAAAGCCCTTCAACAACATTCACTGCTGCATTTAATAAACCTAAGAAATCACACAACACCAGGTTATAGTCCAACAGCTTTATTTGAAATCACAAGCTTTCGGAGCGCTGCTCCTTCGTCAGGTGAAGTGGAGAGATGCATAAAAACACAGCTTATATAGTCAGAGAATAATGTCATGTTTACAGGTAATCTCTCTAACTGCCATTTATCACACCTTGGCAGAGAGATAATCACAGCAATCAAAGGTGTAAATGGTGTCCAAACAGGTCAGTCAGGAAAACATTACATCAAAGAGCAATGAGGTGGGGTCACAAGGGGTCAAATGTTGCAGATGCTGGGGTCTGTATGAAAAACAGACAAAAAACATTTTTTTTGCTGGAAATCACAGCAGGTCCGGCCGCATCTGTGTGGTGAGAACAAGCCAACGATGACTCGAGTCTGGATGACCCTACGTCAGGCGCGGTTACATGTAGCGTGACATGAACCCAAGATCCCAGTTCAGGCCGTCCTCATGGGTGCGGAACTTGGCTATCAGTTTCTGCTGTACGATTTTGCGTTGTGTGTCTCGAAGGCCGCCTTGGAGAATGCTTACCCGAAGATCGGAGGCTGAATGTCCTTGACTGCTGAAGTGTTCCCCGACTGGGAGGGGACACTCCTGCCTGGCGATTGTTGCGCGGTGTCCGTTCATCCGTTGTCGCAGTGTCTGCATGGTCTCGCCGATGTACCATGCTCCGGGGCATCCTTTCCTGCAACGTATGAGGTAGACAACGTTGTCCGAGTCACATGAGTATGTACCATGTACCTGGTGGGTGGTGTCCTCACGTGTGATGATGGTATCTGTGTTGATGATCTGGCATGTCTTGCAGAGGTTGCTGTGGCAGGGTTGTGTGGCATCGTGGTCGCTGTTCTCCTGAAAGCTGGGTAATTTGCTGCGAACAATGGTCTGTTTGAGGTTAGGCGGCTGTTTGAAGGCGAGTAGTGGAGGCGTGGGGATGGCCTTAGCGAGATGTTCGTCGTCATCGATGACATGTTGAAGGCTGCGAAGAACATGGCATAGTTTCTCCGCTCCGGGGAAGTACTGGACGACGAAGGGTACTCTGTTGGTTGTGTCCCGTGTTTGTCTTCTGAGGAGGTGTTAAAAGTAATTTGAAAGCAGAAACAAATGTTATAATAAAAATTATTCAAAGCTAGCAATCGCAGGTGGTTAAAGTTATTTTATATTTTATATTAATTAATTAATTAATATATACAATAAAAAAACAAATGTAAGAAAATTAACAACTGGAGAATGCGGGCATCGATCCCGCTACCTCTCGCATGCTAAGCGAGCGCTCTACCATTTGAGCTAATTCCCCGTCGAGTACAATTTTGTCCGCTACTCCCTTTGGAATAGTATTAGTTTCCATGACGTCGACTTTCATTCTATTTCCGCCTTGCGTTGACGCAGCTTGTTGACTGACAGCGAGCGGAGACAAAGACAGCCGCGCGCCTCCGGCAACGCTGCCCGCGTAAACCAATCAGAGCTGGAACTATAGCAAAATACTGCAGATGTTGGAAATCCGAAATAACAACAGAAAATGCTGGAAAAACTCAGCAAGTCAGGCAACATCCGTGGAGAGAAATTTGAGTTGACGTTTCGGGCTGGAACTAGGCGGGGGGGGGGGGGAGTCATCAATACAGCGATCTTCCTGATTGGTGTACCTTGTTGTCACTCACTACAAACACACCGGACGGTCTTGACGTAAGGCTGCAGCACTTAAAGGCTGAGTTCAGAAGATAGAAATAGTTGTATCATAAAAGGAGAGCAGCTATTTCAATACCTGCACACACACATGTGATTAAACATGTAGGAGTACATGATAAATGTAGTGTTACTTTACAAATTTAGCTGTAGATCAAGTATTTAGACATTAAATTATGCTATTACCTGGTAGAAAATGTACCTCTTTCTGTCCATGAATTGCAATTTATTTTACTGCAGAATTATGAACTCTTGGAGATAAAATACAGACCTATCAAGTCATACCTATTTGGAGTAAAACTAACCGCCTTCCATTTTAAAAAATGACTAATTTTGGTGTTTCTCACTCTTAAGAAAGCTTTTTTAAATAAATGTATTATCTGTCCCTCCTAAATCCAAATCTTTTATAAATTGGGAGGTCGTGGTGTGCATGTAGGGTACAGGAACATTTTTAACATGTTCATGAAAGGCTCAAATTTCCCAGGAGCCAATCAACAAAAAACATAAGAACATAAGAAATAGGAAGCAGGAGTAGGCCAATTGGCCCCTCGAGCCTGCTCCGCCATTCAAATAAGATCATGGCTGATCTGATCCTAACCGCCAATCCACTATCACAGAACCATCTCCTGAATCTAACAGAATTAGACACACGAAATAGGAGCAGGATCAGGCTACACGGCCCCTGGGCCCGCTCCGCTACCCACAGGGCCATGACCGATCCGAACCTAGACTCATGTCCAAATTCCTGCCCGCTTCACCCGTAATCCTTAATTCCCTTTACTTCTAGGAAACTGTCTATTTCTGTTTTAAAATATTCCATGGACGTACCACCCTCTGGAGTGAAGTAGTTCCTCCTCATCTCAGTTTTGAAAGAGCAGCCCCTTATTCTAAGACTATGCCCCCCTAGTTCTAGTTTCACCCATCATCGGG
This sequence comes from Somniosus microcephalus, assembly GCF_052327205.1. Lineage (NCBI taxonomy): Eukaryota > Metazoa > Chordata > Chondrichthyes > Squaliformes > Somniosidae > Somniosus > Somniosus microcephalus. The sequence continues at coordinate 141,345,613 of NC_140994.1, read as the reverse complement.
AACATCTTCCCTGCATCCACCCGATCCGACCCCTTCACAATCTTATATGTTTCAATAAGATCGCCTCTCATTCTTCTGAACTCCAATGAGTAGAGTCCCAATCTACTCAACCTCTCCTCATATGTCCATCCCCTCATCCCCGGGATTAACCGAGTGAACCTTCTTTGTACTGACTCGAGAGCAAGTATGTCCTTTCTTAAGTATGGACACCAAAAACTGTACGCAGTATTCCAGGTGCGGCACTCACCAATACCTTGTACAACTGAAGCAATACCTCCCTATTTTTATATTCTATCCCCCTAGCAATGAAAAGCCAACATTCCATTGGCCTTCTTAATCACTTTGCTGCACCTGCATACTAACCCTTCTGACGTTTCGTTCACACAGGACCCCGAGATCCCTTTGTACTTTCAGTACTTTCCAGTTTCTTGCCATTAAGATAATAACTTGCTCTACGATTTTTCCTGCCAAAGTGCATAACCTCACACTTTCCAGTATTGTATTCCATCTACCAAATCTCTGCACACTTACTTAGCCTGTCGATGTCCCCTTGCAGGTTTTTTATGTCCTCCTCACTCACCACTTTCCCTCCCATCTTAGTATCATCTGCAAACTTTGATATGTTACACTCGGTCCCCTCCTCCAAATCGTTAATATAGATTGTAAAGAGTTGGGGACCCAGCACTGACCCCTGCGGAACACCACTAGTTACTGATTGCCAGTCTGAGAATGAACCATTTATCCCAACGCTCTGCCTTCTGTTAGATAGCCAATCCTCTATCCATGCCAGAATATTACCCCCAATCCCGTGATTTTTTATCTTAAGCAATAATCTTTTGTGTGGCACCTTGTCAAATGCCTTTTGGAAGTCTAAATACACTACGTCCACTGGTTCCCATTTATCCACCCTATACGTTACTTCCTCAAAGAACTCCAGCAAATTTGTCAAACATGACTTCCCCTTCATAAAACCATGCTGACTTTGTCCTATTAAATTATGATTATCCAAATGTCCTGTTACTGTCTCCTTAATAATGGACTCCAAAATTTTACCTACCACAGATGTTAGGCTAACCGGTCTATAGTTTCCAGCCTTCTGTCTACTGCCCTTTTTAAATAAGGGTGTTACATTAGCAGTTTTCCAGTCTGCCGGGACCTTTGCCGAGTCCAGGGAGTTTTGGAAAATTATTACCAATGCATCCACAATCCCTACTGCCACTTCCCTCAAGACCCTAGGATGTAAGCCATCAAGTCCAGGTGATTTATCCGCCTTGAGTCCCATTATTTTACCGAGTACCACTTCCTTAGTGATTTTTGATTGTGTTTAGCTCCTCCCCCCCTTTAGCCCCCTGTTTGTCCAGTGTTGGGATATTCTTAGTGTCTTCTACTGCAAAGACTGATGTAAAATATTCATTCAGTGTTTTTGTGCCATCTCCATATTTCCCACCATTAATTTCCCGGTCTCATCCTCTAAGGGACCAACATTTACTTTAGCCACCCTTTTTCTTTTTATATAACTATAAAAACTCTTACTATCTGTTTTTTATATTTTTTGCTAATTTACTTTCATAATCTATCTTCCTCTTTCTTAATCAATCTTTTTGTTATTTTTTGCTGTCTTTTAAAGTTTTCCCAATCCTCTATCCTCCCACTAGATTTTGGCTACCTTATATGCCCTTGTTTTATAGTCGAATACTATCCTTAATTTCTTTACTTAGCCACAGATGGCTGTCTTTTCTTTTACACCCTTTTCTTCTCAGTGGAATATATTTTTTTTGGAAGTTGTAAAATAACTCCTTGAATGTACACCACTGATCATGTATCGTCTTACCCTTTAATCTATTTTCCCAATCCACTCTACTCAATTCCACTCTCATACCTTCATAGTCTCCTTTATTCAAGCTTAGCACGCTTGTTTGAGATCCAACCTTCTCACCCCCTAATTGAATATGGAATTCAACCATGTTATGGTCACTCATTCCAAGGGGATCCTTTACTAGGACATTTTTAATTAATCCCGTCTCGTTACACAGGACCAGATCTAAGGTTGCTTGCCCCCTGGTCGGTTCAGTTACATACTGCTCAAGAAACCCATCCCTAATACACTCAATGAACTCATCCTCAAGGCTGCTCTGCCCAATTTGATTTGTCCAATTAATATGATAGTTGAAATCCCCCATAATTATAGATGTTCCCTTATTACAAGCCTCAACTATTTCCTGATTGATACTCCGTCCAACAGAGTTGCCACTGTTCGAGTGTTTTTTTCCCCTTATTATTCCTTACCTCCACCCAAACTGTTTCATTATCCTGATCTTTTGACCCAATATCATTTCTCTGTATTACAGTGATTCCTTCCTTTATTAACATAGCCACCCCACCTCCCCTTCCTTCCTGCCTGTCCTTCCTGATCGTTAAATAACCTGGTATGTTTAATTCCCAGGCATTGTCACCCTGCAGCCATGTTTCTGTAATGGCCACAAGATCATACCCATATGTAGTTATTTGTGCCATTAACTCATCTATTTTGTTACGAATGCTACGTGCATTCAGATAGAGAACTTTCAAAGATGTTTTGTGACACTTAGTTCCTGCTTTTGCCCTTTTTATTACTTTACCTTTTACTCCATACCTTCTGCCCCTTCCTGACACACTCTGGTTTTTAATTTCCCCACTGCTACCTAAGTCTATGACCTTCTCTGTTGTCATTTTTATTATTTGCTCTCTAGGAACCTCCCCCCCACTAGTTAGTTTAAAGCCCTCTCTACAGCCCTAGTTATATGATCCGCCAGAACTCTAGTCCCAGCACTGGCCAAGTGAAGCCCGTCCCAACGGAACAGCTCCCTCCTGCCCCAGTACTGGTGCCAGTGTCCCAGGAAGCAAAACCCATTTCTCCCACACCAGTCTTTGAGCCACGCATTTAACTCTCTTCATTGTCTCAGTATTTTCCATAGTTCTCCCAGATATTTTCAGTGGCATTTTGGTTGCTCACCCAAGTATGTATCCCTGTGAATAACATTTATCTATCATATATAATCATAGAAATTTACGGCACAGAAGGAGGCCAGTCGACCCATTATGCCTGTGCCGGCTGAAAAAGAGCTACCCAGCCTAATCCCACTTTCCAATTCCTGGTCCATAGCCTTGTAGATTAAGGCACTTCAAGTGCATATTTAAGTACTTTTTAAATGTGATGAGTGTTTTTGGCTCTACTACCCTTTCAGGCAATGAGTTCCAGACACCCACCAACCTCTGGGTGAAAAAAGTTCTCCTCAACTCCTCACTAATCCTTCTACCAATTACTTTAAATCTATGCCCCCTGGTTATTGACCTCTCTGCTAGGGGGAATAAGTCCTTCCTATCCACTCTATCTAGGCCCCTCATAATTTTATACACCTCAATCAAGTCTCCTCTCAGCCTCCTCTGTTCCAAAGAAAACAACCCCAGCCTATCCAATCTTTCTTCATAGCTAAGATTCTCCAGTCCTGGCAACATCCTCGTAAATCTCCTCTGTACCCTCTCTAGTGCAATCACATCTTTCCTGTAATGTGGTGACCAGAACTGTACGCAATACTCTAGCTGTGGCCTAACTAGTGTTTTATACAGTTCAAGCATAACCTCCCTGCTCTTATATTCTGTGCTTTGGCTAATAAAGGAAAGTATCCCGTATGCCTTCTTAACCACCTTTCCTGCTACCTTCAGGGATTTGTGGACTTGCATTCCAAGGTCCCTCTGTTCTTCTACACTTCTCAGTATCCTACCATTTATTGTGTATTCCCTTGCCTTGTTAGCCCTCCCCAAATGCATTATCTCACACTTCTCTGGATTGAATTCCATTTGCTACTTTTCTGCCCACGTGACCAGTCTATTGATATCTTCCTGCAGTCTACAGCTTTCTTCCTCACTATCAACTACACGGCCAATTTTTGTATCAGCTGCAAACTTATTAATCATGCCCCCTAAAAATAACCACTGGAGAATGCAGGCATCGATCTCATTACCTCTCGCATGCTCAGCGAGAGCTAATTTGAGCTAACCATTTGAGCTAATTACCTGTTGAAAATATATTTGGTGAAAATAAGAATGGAAATAGCAGAGGATGGTTTCAATCGATCGACCTCTGGGTTATGGGCCCAGCATGTTTCCGCTGTGCCACTCTGTTATATATTTACCATAACATATGTAATAATCTATAGATATAAAAGACCTCTTCTGTCTGTCTTTCTGTCTGTCTGTCTGTCTGTCTGTCTGTCCGTTCTCTATACGTTCGAAAGTTATAGAGCGTACCTACACGCGCGTCACGTCAAAAGAAAGCTTACGATTACGGACCGGTCATAGGCGTATTTACGTTTCGGCCGGACAAAAATTGCGCCCGCGGTATCCAAAAAACGTTCAACATTCCGCTCATTAGCATCTCATTAGCGATAGAGTGACCTCGAGGTCGACCAATCGTACGCCGGGTTCCTGGAGCGTGCGGGCGGGCCCTCCTCCGGTCGAGTGACGGGACGATTGACCAATCCTGCGCTTCGGTGACCTGACCATCGACCAATCGGTGCGTGTGTGGGCGGGCCTTATCGTTCTGAACCGAGGTGAGTGGCCGCCATCTTGATTCCATTCTTTTTCCCGCTTTCTGCGTTTTTCTTTTCAAACCTACATTTCCAGCAAAAAAAAATTGATTTTATTAAATTGTTTTCAAAAAAACTTAATTCATTTGTAAACCCGAAGATTCTTTTTCCTATCTTTCCCCGTTTTTTTAAGGCCTCATAACCTAGGCCTCAAAGCCTGGGCCTTTCCTGCCCAGCCACGCCCGAGCTAGGTAATTGTCCCACGGCTTCTGCAAAGCTCCCCCCCCGCCACCCCCGTCGTCACGTTACCCGGGGCAACGGCGTCAGCCACGAGGGTCACGGGACATAAACAGGACGCGGCGTCTCTCTCTGTTCCCCGCTCGGCTCGGGAGGGGGGGCGGGGCTTGGAGAGCGGGTAGGGTTACCCCGGCAACCGGGCCCGCTGGCCGTCTTGAAACCAGCTCGGGAGGGCGGGAGTCAGCGCGCGCGCGTCAATGTTGGCCCGGACCGCAGCTAAGGTGAGTCCGGCCGGCCCTGAGGCGCTGATCCGCGGCGAGGGAGGGAGAGGAGAGAGGGGAGAGGACAGAGGGAGGGGGGAGAGAGAGGGGGGAGGGAGAGGAGAGGGGGAGAGGAGAGAGGGGGGAGCGGAGAGAGGGGGAGAGGAGGGGGGGAGAAGAGAGTGGGAGAGGGGGGAGGGAGAAGAGAGAGGGAGGGAGGGATAAGAGAGAGGGGGGAGGGAGAAGAGAGAGGGGGGAGGGAGAAGAGCGAGGGGGGAGGGAGAAGAGAGAGGGGGGAGGGAGAAGAGAGAGGGGGGGAGGGAGAAGAGAGAGGGGGGAGGGAGAAGAACGAGGAGGGGAGGAGAAGAGCGAGGGGGGAGGGAGAAGAGAGAGGGGGAGGGAGAAGAGAGAGGGGGGAGGGAGAAGAGAGAGGGGGGGAGGGAGAAGAGAGATGGGGGAGGGAGAAGAGAGAGGGGGGAGGGAGAAGAGAGAGGGGGGAGGGAGAAGAGAGAGGGGGGAGGGAGAAGAGAGAGGGGGGAGGGAGAAGAGAGAGGGGGGAGGGAGAAGAGAGAGGGGGGAGAGAGAAGAGAGATGGGGGAGGGAGAAGAGAGATGGGGGAGGGAGAAGAGAGAGGGGGGAGGAGAAGAGCGAGGGGGGGAGGGAGAAGAGCGAGGGGGAGGGAGAAGAGCGAGGGGGAGGGAGAAGAGCGAGGGGGGAGGGAGAAGAGAGAGGGGGGAGGGAGAAGAGCGAGGGGGGAGGGAGAAGAGCGAGGGGGGAGGGAGAAGAGCGAGGGGGGAGGGAGAAGAGCGAGGGGGAGGGAGAAGAGCGAGGGGGAGGGAGAAGAGCGAGGGGGGAGGGAGAAGAGCGAGGGGGGAG